>NW_017731519.1:239394-254707 GCF_001890085.2 Hipposideros armiger | reverse complement strand
CTACCGCCCATCAGTCTACTTCCTCTTTCTCTTTGAACATATATAAACCCCTCCTGCTAAAATAAAATTTGAGGCTTGATCAGATCCCTGTCTTGCCTCCATTTCTTTGTATCTTCCATTTTCTCCCTTTTAGAGATGGCTTGTTCGGGTTCCTGTTGAATGCCCTGCAGGCCGGGGCACATAAAGAAGAGCACTGAGAGGGAATAAGTGAAGATAAAATAAAAGACTTATTTTTCTTATCCTTAATTGATCTAACTGATAACAGTTAGTTCAAAATAACAATAGCAACAATGTATTTAATTACGTATGCTTATGTATATATTTTATGCATATATATGATTATGTATGCTTATATATAAGTGAAATGAATGACAATAATGATACAAGGGATGAGAGGGAGGCATTAAGATTATTTTGTTATTATAAGGTATTCATACTACCCATGAGGTAAGATAGTGTTATTTGACAGTGGACTTGGGTTAGTAAATGTACACTGCAAACTTAGGGCAACCACTAAGAAAAGTTTTAAAGTATATAAAATTGATATGCTAAGAGAGGAGAGAAAGTGAAATCATATAAAACCTATAAAATGCTCAATTAAAATCACAAAAGGCAAAAAAAAGAGTGGAAGACAAAAATAGGAGCAAAGAACAAGAGCAACAAATCGAAAACATTAGCAAATATGGTACATATTAGTCCAAATACATCAATAATCACTTTAAATGTCAGTGGTCTAAATGCACCAATTAAAATTGACACAGTGGATCAAGAAACAAGACCCAACAAATGTTGTCCACAATATAATATAAAGACACAGTAGATTAAAAGTAAATGGTTGGAGAAAAACATACCAGAGTAATATTAAGTAAAAGAAAATAGGAATAGCTATATTAATTTCAGACAGAGCAGACATCAAAGCAAGAAGAGTCATCAGAGATAAAGATGGGCCTTACATAATGATACAGCAGTCAATTCTCCAAATAGACATAAAAATCTTTCATGTCTATTCAGCTAACAACACAGTGTCAAACTGAATGAAGCAAAAAATTGGTGGAGCTGTAAGAAGAAATAAATAAATCCACTATCATAGTTGGAGACTACAACACCCCCTATCAGAAATGTACATATCCAGCAGGCAGATAATCAGAAGGACATAGGTGAACTCAGCAGCACCAACAATCAACTGGATGTAATTGACATCTATAGACTACTTCTTCTCAAGCTCACACTGAACATTCACCAAGATAAAACACATTCTGGGCCATAAAACAGACCTTAACACTTTAAAAACAGCAGAAACCAAACAATGTCTGCTTTCAGACCTCAATGGAATTGAACTCGTAATCAGTAACAGAAAGATAACTAAAAAGTCCCAAAACATGTGGAGATTAACCAACACACTTCTAAATACTATATGGGTCATGAAGAAATCTCAAGAGAAATTTAATAATATTTTGAACTAATGAAAATAAAAACACAACTTATAAAAACATGAGATGCAGTGTAAGCAGTGTTTAGAGGGAAATTTATAGCATTAAATGCATATATTACAAAAGACAAATGAGCTAAAATCAATCATTTAAATTTCCACCTTAGGAAAGTAGAAAAAGAAGAGCAAATTAAATCCAAAGTAAGCAAAAGAAAAGAAACAATAAGAATTAGAGCAGAAATAAAAGAAACCCAAAACAGGAAATCAATAGAGAAAGTCACCCAAACCAAAGCTGGTTCTTTGAAAAGATCGATGAAATTGATAAACTTCTAACCAGGAAGCTAAGAAAAAAAGAGATAGAACACAAATACTAATATAAGAAAAGAAAGAGGGGACATCACTGCAGAGCCTGTGGACATTAAAAGAATAATAGAATATTATGAACAACTCTATGCTCACATATTTGACAAACTAGATAAAATGGACCAATCCCTTGCAAGACACAATTTGCCAAAACTCACATAAGAAGAAATAGACAATCTGAATAGGCCTATATCTAGTACAGAAATTGAATCAATAATTAACAACCTTTCAAAGCAGAAAACACTAGGCCCAGATGGGTTTACTGGTGAACTCTACCAAACATATAGGGATGAAATTATATCAATGCTCTAAAATCTCTCAGAGAATAGAAGCAAAGAGAATACTTCCTAACTCATTCTATGAGGCCAGCATTACCCTAGTACCAAAACCAGACTAAGATAATACAAGAAAATTATAGACCATTATCTCTCATGAACATAGACTCAAATATCTTCAACAGAATATTTATTACATCCCAGCAATGAACAAGTGGAATTTGAGATTAAAAACATAATACCATTTCTATTACAGGAAATACCTGGGTATAAAGTAACAAATTATATACATGATCTTTATGAGGAGAACTACAAAACTCTAATGAACAAAATCAAAGAACTAAAGAAATGGAGAGACAGTCCATGTCCATTGATAGGAAATTTAGTATTGTCAAGATGTCAGTTCTTCCCATCTTGATCTGTAGGTTCAATACAATTCCAATTGAAATCCCAGCAGTTGTTTTGTGAATACTGAAAAACTGATTTTAAAGTTTATACAGAGAGGCAAAAGATCCAGACTAGCCAGCACAATATAGAAGGACAAGAACAAAGTTGAAGACCTGACACTACTCACCTTCAATACTTAATATAAATCTACAGTAATCAAGATAGTGTGCTATTGGTGAAAGGACAGACAAATAGATCAATGGAACAGAATAGAGAGCCCAGAAACAGACCCCCATATATATAGTCAACTGATCTTTGACAAATGGGCAAAAACAATTCAGTGGAGCAAAGACAGCCTTTTCAACAAATGTTGCTGGAACAACTGGACATCCACATGAAAAAAAATAAATCTAGACACAGATTTTACCCCTTCACAAAAATTATCTTAAATTGGCTCATAGATCTAAATGTAAAGTGCAAAAGTATATAAATACTCCTAGAAGATAACATAGTAGACAACCTTGATAACCTTGGGTATGGTGATGACTTTTTAGATAGAACACCAAAGCTGCAATCCATGAAGTAATTGGTAAGCTGGACTTCATTACAATTAAAAAATTCTACTCTGGGGCTGGCTGAGTGGCGCATTCGTTAGGAGTTGGCTTGGGACGACAGCTCTGAGCGCAGGGGCCCGGTTCGGATCCCACATGAGGGCCAGTGATGCTGCGCCCTCTACAGCTAAGATGGTGAACAACAGCTTGACCTGGAACTGGGCTACCTGAGCTGCAGGCGACAGCGTAGGCTGCAGTGGGGCTGGCTGGCAGCAGGCGTGAGCTTTCATGAGCTGCTGTGAGCCACTGTGAGTGGCCGTTCAACAGCTGGCGAGCAACTGCCTCAACTGGGAAGAGCACAATGATAATACCAACATGGGCCAGTGAAGTGACGTCCTCCACAACTAGACTGAAGAACAATAGGACAGCAACTTGTCTGTTCCCCTTCCCCAATTCCCCAGCGCTGTTCCCCTCTCCCCATGCCCCAATTAAAAAAAAAAAGTCTACTCTGTGAAAGACAATGTCAAGAGAATTATAAGATGTGCCATGGACTAAAAGAAAATATTTACAAAACATACATATAACAAAGGATTTTTACCCAAAATATACAAAGAACTCTAAAACTCAACAAGAAAATGACCCAGTTTTAAAAATGGGCCAAAGACCTTAACAGACACCTCACCAAAGAATATAGATGGCAAGTGATCATATGAAAAGATGCTCAACATCATAAGTTACCAGAGAAATATTTCTGATGTTAATGTACAGTACCATGGGATAATACTTTATATTTCCAGTATTCTTCCTTGTGGCACTTTGTATTCGCTTTTCACACACACACACACACACACACACACACACACACACACACACATACACACACACAAATCGACAAAAACCTTTTTAGGACAATGTTTTATAGGGAATAAACTAAAATGACATAGATCCCTTGTTTAGCAGTTCATCTTAGGATCCTGCCATTTGATATCATTAGTTTGGCCCTTTTGCCCCTTAAGAACTTACTATCAACTGAAAATTAGTAAAATTTAAGGTGCATTTGTATGCCCCATCACTTTCTAAAATGTGAAACTCAACTGGCTCCAGTGTGGATTCTGGGACATCAGCCATCATCTTCTGTTCTTCAGAAACTTACTGAATTCTTCCCTTGCTATCCTTCATTTCCTCCTAACTAAAATTTGCTCACCTATAGGTCAAATAAAACGTTGATATTATGTGTATATGTGCCTATGTCTTAGGTACATACCTAATCATACAACTAAGCATGTTTTTTTGGTAGAAGAGGAATAACATGAAAGAGTGTGAATCCAAATAAAAGTGCAGGCTGGGATTTAGAAAAAAGCTTATGGGCTTTGGAACAAGACCAATGTTCCCTGAATCCCATTTCTGACCTATGCTGGCTACTGACCGTGGCTGAACCATGGAAACTCTGGGCCTCTAGGGCCTTCCCAGCTGGTTGTAAAGAGGATGCGTTATGCTTACAGTAGGCCTTCAGTCAAGATTAGGCCTCCCTTTCTTCTTCCATCTGAGAAAACATAAAACTAGTGATAACTGATATTTTAAAGCCCTTGTTATATACCTAGGCTGTGCATGAAAAGAGGTTTGTGCATATTAATAGCACAAGAATCACGAGACTGACTGGTTAAGAGTAAGGACTCTAGAACCAGTCTGCCTGGTTTCAATTCCTGACCTTACCAATAACTAGCTTCATGGCTCAGAACAAGTTACTTCACTACTCTGTGCCTCAGTTCTCTCATCTTAAAAGTGGGGAGATAATGGCTGGCTGAGTGGTGTGTTGGTTAACAGCTGGCTTGGGACGCCAGCTCTGGGCAGCAGGGTCCCAGTTCGGATCCCACATATGAGGGCCAGTGACACTGCCCTCCACAGCTAAGATGCTGAACAACAGCTCAACCTGGAGCTGGGCTGCCGTGAGTCACCGGCAACGGTGTAGGCTGCAGCCCCTGCTGCAGTGGGTTGCCATGGGCTACTGTGTGTAGCCAGCAGTCAGCGTGAGCAGCCAGCAGCCGCCATGAGCAGCCATCCAGAAGCCTGCGACTGATCTGCCTTGCCCGGGAAGAGCACAATGATAGTGCCAGCTTGGGCCAGTGAAGCAACGTCCTCCATGACTAGACTGAAGAACAAAACGACAGCAACTTGTCTGTTCCCCTTCCCCAATTCCCCAGCGCTGTTCCCATCCCCCAATTCCCCAATAAAAATCTTTAAAAAAAAAAAAAGTGGGAGATAAGAACAGTATTTTCCTCTTGGGGGACTTGTGAGGGTTAAGTGAGATATATTTGTTAAACATTTAGTATCTGACATAGTACTTAGTATATGTGAGCTTCTATTATAAATAGTATTATTATCTCATTTACTCTTTCGACGAGCTCAGTGAATTAGGTAAAATCACTGTTCTTATATTATTTGTGGGAAAATGATGATAAGCAAGGTGAAATAACTTGCCCAAGGACACTCAGTAAAAAACAGAATTAGGACTTGAGTCTTGTTTATCTGTTATTAACTACTAAAATTTTCCCTTATTTCTTTCCAAGCCAATTTCTTATGGGGATTGTCTAAATAGCCTGATGTAAGAACTTGTCAAAAAGCTTTTTGAAACTTTAAATATAAATTTTCTCTCCAAATCTCCTTAGTCATGCTTATTTATCCCCTCAAACAACTCTAGTGAAACCAACAAACATAATTTCTCATGCAGAAATCATGTTGACTCCTTCATGCTAAATTATTCTCTTTTGGCTAGTCAGCTATCCTACCTTTTCACCAATAACCTCAGGAAACCTGCAAGGCTGATTTAAATTTTAAAAGGTGGGTGTGAATTTGGACAAATAATTTAGCCTCTTTGAAAGGGGATTGGACTAGATAATCTCTAGGGTCTTTCCCTGCTCTAATTCTGTGATCCTATGTGTGGAATCTTCAATTATGATGTAATAGCCCAGAAGCTCTTTTCCATTTGCTATCTGACTGCACCATTCCATTTATTTGATCTCCTATTTACATGTGTTTGTTTTCCTTCTGATTCTTTAGGACACAAGATAAAAGAGATAAAAGACACTTAAGAAAAATGTGCTAAAAAGGACATGTTAAAGTTAAATGGCATAGGGAATTTGGGTGGGGGAGTGAATTCGACATCATTCACTTTAGGTAAGGCTTCTTTTTCTGTCATTACTTTGGTATTCTGCAATCTTCTTTTAGTGACCATATCATCCTTTCATTTTATATTCAAATAATACTGTTCTGAAGGCTCTGAAAGAGCCGATATCCAAATGTCACATGATATTCTGGTGTTTCTTTAAATACAATACATACTTTGTTTCCTTCCTTTCAATGGGAAAATCATCAACGGTTCCATGTGCCTCAGTTAAGTCCGCTGAAATTTGGGCTCCTTGTTAGGAACCATCTTAATATATCTCCAGAAATGACCATAGTTTCTTTATCTATAAATATATTCCAAGAAAAAACATTGAATTTATTAAGTGCCTGTTGTATATTCAGAATTGTTTCATATGCTGGAGATACAGAAATCTAAAAGGCAGAGATCATCTTAAAAAAAAAACCTTAGTGAATCAGAACAATATAAAACTATAACATACCTAAAGCTGTGCTACAGTTGAGCCATACAGATGTTCTGGAAGCACAGAAGATGAGCACCTAGCTGTTTGCTGGGAGGAGAGGCCCATGACTTCTCAAAGAAGTGATGATTAGGTGGTGTCTTGAAAACCGCATGTGAATTGGTCTCGTTTTGAGATGAAAATTCCAGAAAGAGGGATCAGGAGGTACAAAAAGTGAAAGGAAAGCATATTTGGAACACTGTTTCCATACAGGAAGAGTTAAGAGTGCTTTTGGTCCAGTGGGTAGAGTCTAGTGTGGAGAGGTTGAGGTTGGCAGAGTATAAGGGATCTCACATGTCATACTAAGTATTGTCGAGTAGTTCATGAAGCATCTCGTATGCAGTTTAAGCAATTGACTGATATCTGATTTGTTAGCACTTTACATTTCCAACCATAAGAGAACTTCTTACAAAGGGTTCCAATGACCTTGTCCAGCCAATCAATTTCCAAGGTTTAATAGTATCTAGAATATGGTAATCTACAAATGTTTAATATGATGTAGTAAATAGATCAATCAATCAATCAATAAAAGAATTAACCTAGTTAGAATTTGCTTCTGAACTATACAACCAAATTATTTACAGGAGTACTGATGAGGTTTATTTTAAAATATTTAAGCAAGAAAGCAGGTGGTTGGAAGGATAGATAAAATATGATTGACCAAATGTGGATAATTGTGAATGCTGGGAATCTGGTACTTAGGGCATCATATTTCTATTTTCTTTACTTTTTTTGGAATGTCTGATATTTTCCCATAATAAATAGGCTTTAAAAATTGCTCCTGAGTTAAGGCAACTTGATTTCTAGATTCCAAATATTAATGTGTTGAAGCATAAATATCTTAGTTAAAAAGAGCTAAACTTTTAAAGAATGATATTTGTAACTTAAAAAAACTCAAAGGAAAGAAAAACCTTGAACACTATAAAAAATTTGGGGAGTCAAAGCAACATTTGATTCTAGGTTGGTAGCTTTTCGATCTAATTTTGGCTAGGGAACTTCTTGACCCAAACCTCTTCATAGTTTATATTATAGAACTGGAACTAATATTAGAAGTTAGTTGTTAATTTTTTTTTAAATATGGGAATCATATGCTCATTCCAAAAGTGCTTTGAAAAAGAATGCTTTCACATTAATCTCTATTATACTCAATTATTTCACAAAATTTTGTTATTTTGTAGTTACTACAAGTAACTTGGTAGAATTTATCCCTGCTTGTATTTGTAAAATATATACATTTTGTACTAACAGCAATTAGGTTAAGACAAGACACAAAAACAATCTACATGTACAAGTGCATCACTGTTTCTATTTCAGGAATGTGAATTCTTCCTGGTTAAATTTGAAAGGTATGGATAGCCATTGATTCATATCTCTTGCAGCCCATTCAATAAATTGAGTTATTGCTCCTAAATAAAGTTAGGTTTTAATAATTGATCACTTCTGGAGACTGGCCAGACTATCACTGGGACCTTTGCTTTTAAGGGGGGGGAGGTCTCAGCTGCTTCAGATTAGCCTTCATATCTACTCTCAGCGACTGGTGAGCTGGGCATCTCCACGTGCTGGACACAGCGTTGTACATAACGAGTGTCAAGCTGCAAGCCAGCGTTTAAATGATGGTTCTTCAGGGAAAAAGTAAGAATGCTGCAATGAGGATACCACAGACATAGGAATGGCATATGGAGACAAGGGACAGATATTAAAGGTTGACTTTGGGTCCTTATGTTAAAAAATAATTTTGTCCAGGAGAAAGAAACACAGCTTCACAGAAGTAGTACGAGTCACCAGAACTTGTGATGACAGTTCTTATTTATTTTTCTTTCTAACATTTAAAAAATAAATTTCTATTAAATAATCTCTTAATAATAAAAAGGAAAAAGAACAGACCACATAAGAAACTGGCTGATTGAAAGAGGAAATGACCTTTCTAATTATTATCCTAATAGAATGCCATATTAATAGGCATTAGAAAAAAATATTTTACTATTGTGTCATTGGGTTGTGTGTACATCAAGTATTATTCATTTAAAAATTTTTTTTCACCTGGCTCTGAAAATGAAGGATGAGTTTCCCATCCTAAATATCTCGAAGTGGTTAAGCAAAACTATTGGTCACAAAATGGTTTGAGTCAGGGTAAGACCTCCTTAGCCACTATTATATTGGAAACTTTATAAAACTAAAGTCTGAAAGATTTTAATTACTCCAAAAATAATTTTTAAAAAATTAGTAATTCCTTAACTCAGAAAAGCCTAATGTCTAGAGGCCACAGTTACCTTGACTTTGGCAAAAACGTTGAAATAAGAAAAATCGAGTAACACAAAAATGCATATGAAGTCTTCACAAACAGAATGCCTGCTGCTTGGCACTTCATTTCTTTCCTTATGGAAAAGTATAGGAAGGAAGGCAGACGGTTTTTACCTCATTTCCATACCAGTTGTGTAAATAGTTTCTCGAGTCTTTTGTCTAAAAACAAGGAGAGTTGAAAATAAGAGATGTTGAAGATTTTAATGTGTGACAGCCTCAACTATATGAAGCAAAGAATAGACTCATCTTTATATTTTTAGAGCTTTTAGGATCTGTCCAAATTAGTTAACATCTTAATTTCCATATTTGGTTTACCACTGGAAACTAAAGTTTCAGTGATGAATGAGAAGCAAAGTTTTATAAAAACTTTGAAAACTGAAAATTTGGGAATATCATGAAAAGATGGAGATCCTATATACACACACTTAACCAAAAAACCCAAAACATTGAATGGCAAAACAAGTATAAAGTGTAACATGCACAAACCAGGGAAGAGAGGACGGCAAGACAGAAAGGCAATATATTTCTTCCTTCTCATGTGACACAACTTACTCAATATTCTTAAGAAAGGTGTTCTCTAATGATGTTTAGTGACATTACTTCTGATAACTGTTGAGAGGAAATAACACATATGTTCTTACTAGCAGATCTCATTTAAAGGCTATATTAGTTTTTCTATAAATCATTGTCAGTTGGTAAGTTTTGATGAGCATTAAAAAATCCACTTTAATTATTTCATCCATATCTGTATTTCCATGCGCTTAAATGTAAGCATGACAATTATGAATGCAATGGGACGTGTAGGTGTAATCTCAAAATCAAAATGCAAGCTTTTCTTAAATTTCGAACACACACATCTCAGTTGAAATATTTACTTGCTATCAACATTACTTTTAATTTTGTAACTGTATAATGGAACTCATTCTTTGGTTGGGGTAGTTAGCTAATCACTATTTCAACAAATACATAGAAGTATACCCATCAAAGGGAATAAAGTAACAGAGGCATAAATCAAGAAGATATTTGCCAAGTATATAAATAAGAGAAGAAAAATAAAGGCAATTTACAAAATAAGGTGGTAAATTAGGCCTTTCTATAGAAACTCAGAAAATGGAAACACCATTTTTGATTACAAAGTCAGCTTAAATCTAAATTGGCGTCATTCTCAATTTTGAGTTGGATCTTACTTTCATGCATGCCTTACTCTCATATTTGAGTCTCAAGTCAGACTTGTGGACACTCTGGTGGTCAGATCTTTTTCTTTTAAACAACCATTCTCCTTCCACACCAACAGTGTCTACTTTGGAGTCCTTGATCTTTAGTGCTTTTATTATGTAGAGATCCTTCACTAACTTTTCAGATAAACCTCCCCTTTCCTTTCCATGAAATAATTTTTCTTCTCTGGGATTCTTAAAGTTTATGAATTCAGGTACATGTAAAGGCAAGTGACTACATAACTCCTGTTGTCAAATTTCATCTTAAAATCACATTGATAATAGCATACTTTATTTAACATACCACTACTAGCAACTTTCAAAGCGTCTGCATCCCATCCCCCAAGTCTACCTTCTCATCTTCCACTGTTCTCTGTTCAGTCTAGTTCACTCTCCATCAGACATCTTCATATGATAGAACATGCCTACAGGTTTCTACTTTGTTTCCTGACATCTGGAACGGCTTTTTCTCTTTCATCCACTGTATTGCTCCAAATCTTGGGGGGAATATATTCTAAAATTGTTATTCTCTTTTAATCTTGGTAATTGTTAACTCATGAAGTGATATGAAAAATAAGACATATAAATAAGCCCATGAAGATATGTCTTTCTTGTGCAAATTAAGACTTACATTAAAAAAAAAATCTAAGCAACTAGGATTTAATTTGGAGGAAAAAATGTTGAGTGGTGTATTACTAATAACATTTAAATAAGTAAGAGATTATTTGATTGTTGGTAACCAGCTAATCTTTGTTACAGATTAAATGGTATTGTGCTCTAATTTAAGTGAAAAGGTTTCTAAGTGAAATATAAGGGAGACAATACAAATTGTTAAATAATGACTTGGCTTACTGAAGTTGGTTTTTTCTATTCTTACTGTAGCAGCCAAATAGTGTCTCTGCTCCTTTGTTTCAAATTTGATATATATTTAAGCTTTGTGAAGAAAGAAGAATGTGTGTGTTGAGAGACAGAAAGTCAGAGAGACATGGACAGAAACATACAATATTGGGGAGCAATCCAGAAGGGGGAGTTAAACAAGATTGGTGTGTTAAACAAGATTCTTCTGACAGTTGTACTTTGTTGTCAGGACAGATGAGTATTAAAAAAGAAGGCATTTTTTTGAAAAATAGTGTTTTCTACTTTTTCATTTCTATACGTATAGCTATAAAAAAAGCATAATATCACAATAAAAACAAGATTTAATATATAATTTTAAAAGCGTTTGCAGGTGTTTTTTTTTTTTTTGAGCTATGTATTATTTCATGCTAGTAGAGAAAAACCAAATTTCATAAATGTGCTGGAATCTTTTTATTTATAAATGCTATCCATCTTGTTCCATAAAGAATCTGAATGGCAGCATTTGATGATTTCATTAGAATAGCTTATCACAACCAAGACAAACTTTTTGTTAAATGTTTATCTTGTTTCATACGATGCGAAGTGAAAAGAAGTGATGAATTTTACAGAAACTTTCACATTTCAAGAAAAGTTTGTAGTTCTCCTAAACAGACTATATTATGTTAAAAATATTAGTTGTTGACTTTCCTAACTTCCACTAGGTTTGTTAGCCTTCTTATGTAAAAGGCATGAAAATCTTTTTAAATTAAGATTTTATTTTTGAAGTCCATTTTATTTTAACTTGAAAAAGTTAAGTAACTTTTTCAAGTTAAAATTAAGTAACTTTTTCAAGTTAAAATAACTTTTTCAAGTTAAAATTAAGTAACTTTTTCAAGTTAAAATAAAAGTAGAAAAGGATATAGATGGAATCTGAACTATCCTTATATGGAAAAGAATTAACTGAGAAAAGAATTGCAAGTTCCATTGTCTTGGGAACTAAAATATAGGACTTCAAGGTAAGATTTTCTGATATGTATAGACTTTTGTGTACATATGCACAATAAATGACTTAATAAACCCTATAGTTAACTGATGATGCTATAATCTAGAAATTTGTTTTGTTTAAACAAACTAAAATGTTACAAGGAGTATTTGTTACATTTAAAGAACTTAGTAAAATTAAAATTAACATTCATTGTTAGAAACAAATCATTTATTTGGCTAAAGAGAAGTTTTAATTTTTAGACGTTAATATATATATTTTCTTAAATGAGACTGATAGTTACAAATTAGTTCAAAGGCAGGGTGACAACCATCCTCAAATTAGGTCTGAAAAAGAAACTATAAACATTGTCAAAGGTTAGACAAAATGACAGGAACATCATATTTGGAAAACTGAGAAGGGAAATTTTCCTTAAAAAATTTTAGGAGCTAAGTATAGTAGCATACTTCGAAAAGAGCATTCGTAATTTCTAAATGAAAAACATACATGAGATAATCATACAAGCTTTCCATGTTCACATAACACTCACAAGATATATATGGAAAATTTTACCCAGAGTAATTTTATATCTCATGTCATAATTTGGTTTATTTTCCTTTGCAAGGATAAAACATCTATTAGTAAAAATCAGACTAATATGAACATTTCAAAACCACATGATTCTAAGTATAATTTTTCATTCCTAAAGCCTGTTTATTTGAAGAACATCATTATGTAAAATATTACAATTATTTGAAGAATATAATACTTTTAAAAAAGATAAACTAGAAAGCATGGGTCACAGAAATAAATAGAATTGCAAAAAGGCATATTAAATGTCTGTCTTTTGAAACGTAATTATCTAAAAGCAAGCTATTTTACTTATAATAGTTAGAATGGAATTACTGTCTTTAAAAATATAAATATTTTCAATATTTGAAAGATAGCCATTTCAACAAATAAGTTACTCTGATAACTAAGCTGCAATGGGACAAGTTATGGTAACTTCTCTTTTTTTTAATTTGATTTGGATTGTTATAAACTGCAGTTTTTACATCCTATTATTTCAAGAAGGTTTAGGTTTTTTTCATCCTTCATCACATGTATGATGATTTCTGGATGTTTTAGTATAGGGCATCACACCGATGCAGTCTTGCAGTGCAGCCCAAGGCAGTTGCAGCAAGTATTTCCCACTAGGAATGTTAAGGAGCTAGGCGGGTACAAGGCTTGAGGAAACAATCTAGAAAAGCACAAATACAGCTTGTCGGTCCTTTCCACACAATTAACCTTTTTAGTCCAGATCCATAAAATACTGTTTATTATCTTAAAAATTTTAAGGAGAATCTTTTGTTAAATGTTAACAAAAGAACGACTATCCCAATTCCCTTTAAAATGCAACCCTTAAAAAAATCAATTCTAAAGTCTTTTTGAAAAGTGCTTAAATCATCTAGAGATAAATATCACTTGGTGTCCTTGTTTTCTAACAAATGGCTTTTTCCATTGTTTCCATTAATTTCACCCACATTCGTTTTTTTAAAAAACAAGGCCCTTCTCCTCATCACAAAACGCAGATGTATGGTTTAGCATACCAAACCGGTAATTACATACTAATTTACGAAAGATTAATTTTTTCTCTTTTCGTCAGTTTTCAAGAAGTCTTCCCGTGATTAACTGTAAACAGGAATGGTTTACACATCAAATTAGAAGCCATTAATTAGCAAGACGAAGTCAACTGCAAGATACACAGATAATTTAAATTATTTAATCACTAATCACCTTGGCTAAAGTGTAGTATACTGTTTCAATATCCTTCGGTAGGTTATTGATCTGTCAGTAAATTACATCCACATCAGTTAGAGATAAATATTAGCGTTCTTTCCTTTCTTTCATGTTTACATTATTCCTTCCTGTAAACACTTCAAAAAAAAAAGCTTTAAGGTTCTTTAATCCCAAATCCCCAATTAGCCGTCACTGGCCTTTTTGCAATCAGGAAAAAGAGTATCTGAAGTATATACAGATCAGGAGTTCTCTTTGCCTATATAACAATGAAAAACATTTTAAAAATGTACGGTTAAGGCTATGGCAGTAAAAAAAAAGATATACGCAGAGGTGGCTTCAGCAAATAACGGGCTTGCAAATGCAAGTGCTTAACAAAAAGCGCCCGAACCTCTATTGCAATATACAGCACTCCAATAAATTACACAACACTTTGCATAGGCTGCAGAAATAACGCAGGACAAGACTTACACAGATGCCAATCCGCAGCATTTATACACATGCACATGGCAAGAGACAGAAACCAAACACTATCATTCAACTCGGGCAGGGTAGCGCGATCCCGAGTTTGCCCAGCGTGAGAGAGCTCTCTGCGTGTGTGTCTGTGTGCGCGCGTGAGAGTAAGACCCATCCTCGGGGCATTTCCCCTCTTTGGGCAGTTTTGCTTCATTTGTTTCCTATTTCTGCTACATAGAAACTAACTTCCATCTCAGCCCCAGCCAGCGCCACTGAATAGAGCCTGTGCTGCGGCTCGGTGTGCGTCAGATCCCTCCGCGGAGCAGTTCCCGGCCCCCTCCCTCCCGCGATCGGCCTCCACAGAGAAAGCGCTTTCCAGCCAACCCGCGGCTCCGGCTCCGACATCTTCTCCGACTGGAAATAAATAAATAAATCGCACCTTTGGCCGGGGAGGAGGGGGCGGGGGGGGTCTCGCCGCGCCGGGTGCTGGGGCGCTAGGGGCGCAGGGTCGGAGGCACTCCTTTTTTTGCGCCGAGGGGCGGGGGCGCGAGCTGAGGCCGAGGCCGAGCCCCGGGCCGCGAAGGCGGCGGACTCCTTTCTGCGGCGGAGGGATCCGCGGCGGAGGCGGCGGCGGCCGTAGCCGCTGCCTGAGAGTTGTTGTTTCCTCCTCCTCCTCCTCCGCCTCCGCCGCCGTTGCTTGAATGGTGGAGCGGAGGCTCGGCTCGTGAACACACAGTGACAGCTATAGGGCAGGCGGCGGCACCATCCCCGCTTCCCCTCGGCGGCGGGGTGTCCCGCCGGCGGCCCTGAAGTGACCCATAAACATGTCTTGTGAGAGGAAAGGCCTCTCGGAGCTACGATCGGGTAAGTCGGGGGGCTGCTGGGGCCGCTGGCACCGGGCGATTACGCCCGCGGTCCCCCGCCCCCCGCCGCCCGGCCGCTCAGCCTGTGTGTCTCCCCTTCCCTTTCTCCCGCGCAGAGCTCTACTTCCTCATCGCCCGGTTCCTGGAAGATGGACCCTGTCAGCAGGCGGCTCAGGTACGGCGGCGCGCGGCGCGGGCCGGGCCGGCGCTCGCCTCTCGCGGGCGTGGGGGAGGGCGG
>NW_017731519.1:207079-239090 GCF_001890085.2 Hipposideros armiger | reverse complement strand
CGCAGCTGCTGCCCCGGCGCACCGACTGGACCGGGAAGGAGCACCCCAGGACCTACCAGAATCTGGTGAGACATTCACGTCGCGGAGCAAAGAAACTTTTCCCCGAGTCGAATAAAAATTGAATTTCCCGCAATTTTTTACAGAGACAAAAACTTGGCCCCAGAACGTGAAAGCTCCAAAGGCCACGGGGAGGGATGGGAGGCCGGTTCGGGGCCTGCGGGGGGCAGTGGCCGGGGGGACCCGCACCCCGGGGCCGCAGGGGCTGCCGACAATTTATTTGTGATATTTTGTTAATGTGCTAGAAATAAAGATACGTCATGAGTGTTGTGCAGTGCAAGGCCGGAGGAGGAGGGGCCGGCGCGCGCGTCCGTGTGGGCGCGGGGGCGCGCGCGAGGCGGCAGCGGCGGCGGCGGCGGGAGCGGCGCGAGGCAAGAGCGCGCCTTCTGGCTCCGCGCGCGCGGTCGGCTCGGCTTTCTCCTGCCCCACACAATAGCTGGTGACTAACTGCTCCGGAGTGGCATTAGCATTTCACAAGCAGGCGATGCAGCCGCAGCGGAACCGTGGCAAGACGTTATATCTGTATTTCCCTCTCCTGTTTCTTTTTGCTTTCCTGAAATTCAGAGCTAGGTTTTTTGGTTTTTTTTTTTGCTGGAGGGGTTCAGATGTGTGATGATAGTTGGCCGGCAGCACGTCTTGCATTTACCAAAACACATTCGCAGAAGTGTAAAAAGTCTGTGCTATCCTAAAGCCAGAAGTTTTTAACAGGCTTTTTCTAATTTTGCTGATTCTCGTGTTATGCCCCTTGCTCAATTAAAAACAATCATTGGCGGCCACTCAGGAGTTGTTATTTTTATCCATGTATTTACCTGGGATGGAACTTGGCAAGTTAAAAGTTTTCCAGTTATCTTGGGATATAGGTTTTGTTAAATAGTCTGAAAAATACCGACTGTTTAATTTTGTGAATTTTCAAGGTGAATATTTTAGTAATTGGTAGAAATTGACTTCCGAAGGTGGACCTATCGCTTTAGTATTGTGAATGGAAAAGTGAGGTATTTGTACTCCGGAGTTATGTTTTCCATGTTCTTTTCTCCTAAACTGATTTTGGTTGTTTGTATGAGAGAGAGAGAGAGAGTGTGTGTGTGTGTGTAGCACAGTTAAAGTAGTCACACCAGGGCAAATCAAGTCTTTGAAATCTATACTGTGCATTGATTTTCTGAGACATATTTGTAAGTGATGTGAGTAGTTAATAATGACTAATGTTATTTCATGAGGGCTTAGAATTGAAGGTCTTGTGTGAGGTGAGGGAAGGCATGACATGATTTTGATGGCTTGCGTTTCATTTGGAGGTAGAACATCTAACTTGCGCGTGTAATATCGTGATTTAATATATTGTAGGTTATTAAAGTGCTCACAGTTGAAATAAGCAGGGGTACTTAGCCTTAGTAAATTTAATGGAAACTTAACAGTTGTATTCATTTACACACTTATTAGTTTTCAAGTAGTGATTTGGGTTAGGTTCATTCACTATTCGGCTAAAATGAATAGTTTGAAGCCAACTCCAAAATTCAGTGACCTGCAGTATATAAATTTTGAAGTTGTAACTATCTGACAAAATTTTAAGTGGATTTCCATGTCTTGTTATTTGAAAAACTATAAAGATTATAAGTTTCCATTTTGTAGAATTGGGCAGATTTTCCAAAACTCACCTTTGCATCTTGTAAAACCCCACAAACCCCAAATCGCTGAAGGTTGCTGTGTTTTTGTTTAACTTGGAGACACTGGGTGATGTTACATTTTTAAAATAAAGTGGCTAATGGTATCTGGCCAAATTATGGGATTGTCTGATCCTTGTAGGAATATCATTCTGTTTTCTCCAATAACAGGGGTACCATTGTTGATTTTTTAAAAAAATTTTTGAGAGGGTTTTTCATCTCTCAAGTAGTAATAAAATGAATTTATGTTTTTAGTGTTTTTATCAGACTTAGGACACAATAAGCAGTATCTTCATCAGTGTGTTATTTTTAAAAATCCACCTATTTTGCTTGAAAGTGCTTCTTCTTACTCGGAGTGTTTTCACTTTTTTGCCAGAACAGTCGTATTGGCATACTCATGAGACAGTTAAGAATGCTCATTAGAATTCAGTTCTCTGGCTCCTTTTTTTTTTTTTTTTATTCATTCAGCGTGTTCGTCACTATCTCCTGGATACAAGGCATTCAAGGTGCTTTCATATCATACTATATCTTAAGTGTGTGGGTCTTTGCTTAAACTTTATTTGACTTTTTAATTGACATATAGTTAGCTCTAAAAATAATTGGCATTTAGTTAGCTCTAAAAATAATTGGAACACCAGGTATTTGCGTACATTTTTGTTTAATAGTCGGATCTTGAAATTTTATGTCTAGGTGTAGGGGAGCACATGCAAAATCTCTTGTACGGTATTTTCTATTGTCTTAGTTTTGTCTTATGACTTAAAAATGTTTAACTTTGTTGCCTGTCAGATTGCTCTTATTTAACATTGGTTTGAAGATTATTTTGGTGACTGAAACCAAAATAATAACTGGTTGGTTTCAGTAGTGTCTACCTCTACCTGGAAATTTGTTGTTTTGTTACTGATAAATTGAGTAATATTTTAAATGGAAGAATTCATATGTCAGATTGAAGTTTCTAGAAAATCTCAAATTACAGCTATTTGGGATGGGATGTAATTGTATTTATGAGCTTAAAAATATGTATAGTTGAGCATCTGCAGTCAGCCTACAGATAAAATCACAGAGATTGAGTTTTGACCAAGAGGAGTTTTATGAGCAGTTATAAAAGTTTACAGATTTAAAAAAATTGATGCATTTATTTCAATTGTGATTGATAAAGGTATTGTAAGATGTTGTGATTATTACGATCTACCTTAAGATTTAAAACATTTTCAACAGTAAATGAAATTTGATAGAAAGTTAAAGGGTGTTTTTTTCTCTGATATATGCTTAATCAGATTTTTTTTTTTAATAATGAGGTTGATTTTAAAGCAAAAGGGCATTTTTAAAGCTTTTATCAGAATTCTTATTTTTAAAATGGAGCCAGGCATAGGGGGCAGCATTTTTATAGGATTAAAAAACTCAACTAATTTTTGGACAGTTATTTATTGATTAGTTTGTGTAGTGAGATTAGTTGATTTGTGAACGTTCACTTTCTAGTTGTCACCTTAATTAGTGGTGAGTGCATATTTATGAGATCTCCAGGCAGAATTTTTAAGCATTTTTACCAGGTTCGGGATTCTGATTACATCTCTTGCTTATAAGGCATTTATTTTTTCAAAACCGGGTTCATGTTTTGCTAATCTGTTAAAATGATATAATTATTTTATTTCTTTAGTGGTATTTGCTTTTCTTAAAATGATTACACTTTATTAGAAATCTTTTATTCAGGTGAAAGGATTGGGAGCCAGGACATGTGAGTTGTGATCTTAGCCCTGCCAGCAGTTAACCTGCAGGTTACCTCTGGCAAGTCATGGAATTTCTGTGGGCCCCAGTTACCTCATTCGTGAAATAAGGGAATTAAAATTTTTCCAATCTGACAATCTAATTTTAAACTAGAAATAGCAATACATAATCTCTAAACTCAGCTCTTTCATTTTGGAGTTTGATTATCCAAAACACAGAAAAGTAGATATAGAGAAATCATGCAGATTAGAAAATTTTGTAAGTGGTTTTGAGTGTGCCATTCTTAGGTTGTAGTATGGTTTCTTCTTGCAAAGAGGAAGATTTTTGGGACACTAATCACATTGTAGACTACCTCTTTACTCTCTAATTAGTATGTTTTTCACTGTGGTTTAAGTAATAGTTTTCATAACTTATTGGTGGTCTTAAATTCAGAGATGAATAGGAACCGTGAATAGAATTTACTTAAGTATATATTTTAAGCATGCATTTATTTAGATTATGCTGATTAATGTGAAATTTGAGTTAACAAAACTTGGAGATAAGTTTTAGGGAAAAATATGTAACGCATTAAATGTTTTTGAATCAGGGGGTTCCCATTCTATGTTAAAGATAATATAGTACTTTTCAAAATTTAACCAGTATAATTTGGGGGGTGGTTGTGGCATATAATGAAGTAAATGTGTGTTGTAGATATACCATTTCCTTTTTTAATAGCATATTAATGAAATAATAAGCTTTGCTTGATAGCCTCTAAAACAGGGCTTTAATATCTCATAAGCATTATATAAAATGTGAGGTGTGAAGAGAATAGTACATGGTGAAGGGCTGAAGTGGGCAAAATTTCATCCTTTCTAACACATGCAATCATTGGTACTTACATCATTATTGTTTTTAAAAGTGCAACATTTATAAACATTTCTAAATGAAATAAGTACCTGTTAATTTCTTAATACCCTTAAATAATTGTAAAGTGGCATTATGTAGAGATGGAGTTGGATTATCCCCTCCCCACTACACAGTGGTGTTTTATATGATTGTTATGAGGCAGAGTAGTACTGCAAGAGTCAGTTTCCCAATCTGTAAAATGGGCTAATAATAGCTCCTATTTTGTAAGATGCTGTGAGTGATAAGGGACTGGTACATCAAGTACTAAGTAAGGGTTTGTGTTTGCTGTTACTAAAACTTCAGTAGACGTAATAAAGATTGTTCCAATTATAGCTTTGTATTAAAGTTTAGTTTAAGAAAAACATTTTTATTTCAGAAGCAAGTATACATAACTTTCTGGACATAACAGCTACAGTATAAAAAAGGCCACTTTAAAACATCAGAAGATACTATTAGTACAATTACTTTGTAGATTCAAGGATAAAATAATTAAGCCTAAGATATAAAGAAAAAAGTGTAGTAAATACCAAAAATAAGTAATTTTTAAGGCATGTGGGTTGATGTCTAGAAAACTTTTGATGGTTTGTATGGTGATTCTAACTGACTATTTTTGTGGAACAATTAACGTTAAGAAGTATTTGGGTGGTTGAGATATCCAGAATTGATTAGAGGATATGAAACTTTTTTTCTTTTGGTAATGATCAGATGACACTTAGGAATATGTGAAGGGAGCTTGGTTGTTGCATCTGGCTCCTCCTCTGTAGAAATTTATGTAATTTAAAGCCATCAAAATAGTTTGTATTCTTTTTGGAAATTGTCAGAGTGATGTTTGTGAATCTGGCTTAATGATGTATGTGTTTTAAACAGATTAATAAAGACTTTTTTGAATTAGTCCTTAAGTGAGCATTAGGTTAAATAAATCCTATGAATGTCAATTTTTTAATCCACTCAGAATTTCTTTATCAGATAACACAACATTTTGTTTCTTTTATCTAGAAACTCCTCTCACTGCAGGAATTCTTTTTCCCAAATGTTGTGGTTATCTATCATGTCACTACAGAATTGTAGCAAATAAAATTGTATCTTACACAATTTATTCTGGACAGTAACACCAAACAGGTTAATTTTATTCTTAATAGTAGTTTCCTTGTATAAATTTTAGAATTTATGGAAATATATCTGTAATACTAAGCAAAGTGGCAGTTATACTAAGCATACCCATTTAGAATAACTTCCTATTTTAATGTACTTTTAATTAACTTCAAGAAACTAAGCCACTAAAATAAATGTGTTAGAAAAAAATTAACAGCAAATTTTTTAGGATATTTAAGTTGCTTTCGTAGTTACATCTAAAAGTGATATAGGCCAGTAAGTAAGAGGAATGAAATTAAAATTTTAGAAATAAATTGAAAATGTGTAAAGATTATAAGGTTTTTTGTTTGTTTATGAGATGCTGTGTTGGTGAAATGAGTAAATTGTGAAATTAAATTACTTTGGAATTATTAAATATGTCACTGAACATATGGAGTATAGAGGGGTTGTATTTTATAACAGATTGGGAAATGATAGTACTTCTTCATGGAACTTGAAAAATCAAAAATTATGATACTGAACGGTGAAATATTTAAGTTTGAGAATCTTTGGTCACTATAGAGAAGGCATCTATCAGGTTTAAAGCAGGTCCACCTTTAGTTATTTGCCTTACACACACACACCAACAGCCTTAATTTGAGGAATCAAAGGAAAAGGATGGTTGGATGAGAAGTTTTGATAGTAAGAAAAATTAGGAAGCAACGTGGTCTGATGCAGCTTCCACTTAAGTTAAAAGTAATTTAAATTGTGAGAAGAATGAGATTTGTAGTGTTTATGGTAGCATGAATGATGGCAGCCTGCTGCAAAGGAAGCACATAAAGAATCCATGAATTCTGGACTCCAGATGGTTGTGGTCATTGTGGCATGACGCATTTGTTCTCTATCACGGATATATAGCAGGCACATAGCTTGTCTTCACAGAGGTTAATATTTACTGCAAGAAATATTTACCTTTACTTGTGCCATTTGGGTCTGGTTTAGTTTTGGGGTGTGGAAATACTAAATTCTAGGAAGCTTGGATAAATAATGCATCTTCTGAAACAATTTCACTGCCATTGTATTTGTGGTGTTAGTTATTTTGAGTACAGTGTTTGAAACTGAAACATTTCTAAAAATGAAACTGGTCATTCTCTTAAGGTTGTTTACATTGGCATCTTAAGCATAAACTGTTTAAGAATTTTTCTTCTTTAAATTAATAGTAACTTTTTCAACAAAATTATAGATTTGAGTTTTAAATTATACCTTGTAAGTAAATAATACTTTAAAGAGAATTTCTTATTGCACAAATTTTACTTAGCAAATGAGTTGATTTAAAAACAAAACTTTAAAATGTATTATTTTAAGAAGTTAAATTTTGTTGTTTTAAGTTAATTTTTATAGAGCATCCTTTGTGGTTTATGAAAACCTTAATTCTGGATAGAATTTTAATTAATTCATATATTTTTAGCAGAATATAGTCACATTGTGATGATAAAGAGCATAAAATTTGGAAGAGCAGTATTGTGTTTTCTTTAAAGGTAAAATTTGTATTGATAATTGTGTTGACGATACTGAGTTATTATCTAAAATGAATTTGTAGGTGGTTGACTAAATTGTTAATATAAGAGCCTTTCAAGCATGTTTATTCACAGCTAATTAAGAGTAAATAGACCACCAAGATTAATTTTGACACTTAATAAGATTCTATATTAATTTTCTTATATTTCTAACTACAAAGAAATCATATGCATATAAGAGCCCTTCTGAGAGTAGTTACCCAACTTAGAGGATTTTACTTGAAAAATGGTTTATATGGGTTCTAGTAAGTTTATAATTATAAAACCTGTGTGACAGTGGGGGGGGGTACTAAAGTGTTGAGAAGGAAACTGTAATGTATTAAAAATAACAGGCTTGGAATTAGGACATCTGGGTTTGATTCGTTTCTCCTACTTTCTAAATGTATGACCTTGGACAAACTGTATAACCTTTGGACTTCAGTTTCCTTTACCTGTAAAATGGGGTGAATGCTTAACCTTATTTGCTTGTGAAGGTAAATTTGGGGAATATTTGGCACAGAGTATTCCATATATTTGTTTATGTGGAGAATCTATTTTAGTAAAAGTGCTCAGAGAACATGTAAACTTGCTTTAAAGATTATAGATATAATTTAACCTATACTTTGTAATAATAGTACGAGATTTATAATTATAACTTTAGAAGTTTTGAGAAGCTTAGGGGCTTGATTTTAATAATCTATAGATCTAAATAGCAAATAGGTTTTTTAAATTTTAATTTAAATTTTAAATTATGATTTTTGTTTATATGCTACAATAGTCATAAAAATGAAAACCGTGTTCCATTAAACAGACCTTTTAGAACTCAGAACTATAGTAGAGAGCAGAAGCACCTAGCCTTTCAGATCTGAAAAAATTGTGAGAAAAATCGATGTGAGACAATTTTAAAAAGTCAGTTTTTCAGAACCAGTCAGGTTTTCAAGACATAGGGATAAAGTGAAGAGCCTAGTCAAATCAGATCATACTAGTGCTAATCATTAGGTTGATCTTACTTTATTTTCATAGGGGCTTCTTATTTAAATGCTAGAGGAAGGACTAGTATTTAGGTCTCACAGGTAAATCAAGTAGTTGGAATTAATATATTGATCTAACCTAACCTCACTTGGAAAAGGTCCTTTTTAAAGAGGCATCCAATGTTTTTCCCCCTGTTTTGGTCTAGAAAGATTTTTTTCAACATGAAGATCAGCATGTAGTATGTAATGTGGAGTGTGATTAAAAACAACAGGTTTAAAAAGTTTTTGTGTCAAGTACTATGACTTCCTCCCAAGGTGGTGACTCTTGCTGTCCCAGTCTTACAGATGAGGACACTGAGACTTTGAGTAAATGTTTTCCCCACCCTCAGGCAGTTTAAAGCTAGGTTTGACTTTAGATCCTTTAATCAAACTACTGACTTTTTCTTTAAAAATTGATTAGAGAAGTCTTAATGGCAGTATGTCTTGTGGAATGCAGTGGCTTCCAGTTTCTTTATATTCTCTTTCGGCTGATAACACTTAACCTTTTAGCGGTACCTTCCACTGATAATAACAAAATTTTCTTGGCTGGAAAGGATGACTCTTTATATGAAGGAGCATACCAAGCAGAAGCAGGTTGATGTAGACAAAGGTGCAGGAGAATAAAACACTGAAAGAGCTCAGTTTCTTTTCTTGTCCTTCCTTGCTACAGTTCACATTTTCAGAAGATAATATTGTTCAAATTGTAATTGACAGTTCTAGAAATATTTTATCTATGCAATCTGAGAAAGGAGTGATACAGATTTACGATTTGAGCCAAAATAGACAAGGCATGAGCAGTTGCCTGTTTAACAAAATTGTATTACCCCTGCTGCTGGAAAAGTTGGTTAGAACCAAGGACCTTTCTTTAGATCTGAGTGGGTAAACTATGGCTGCTGTGGGTAAATGGTGCAGGAGACCTGTTTGTGCAAGGCTACTGAGCTAAAATTAACAGTTCTTAAGAGAGTTTTTTAAATATATTTATGCAACAGAGAGAGTAAGCAGCTCCCAAAGCCTAAAATATTTACCATTTGACCCTTTACCATCTGACCCTTTACAGACCCTTTACATAATTACAGATTATGTTTGCTGACTTCTGCTCTAGGTAACGTAACTTATTTACAAAAAGGATGCCTCTGTTTAATTTAGGTTTTATCCATTAATTATGGACACTTATCAAAAATCGTGTGATTCTCAACTGCGACTGGAGATGGGGGTGGGGCTATGAGAAGTTAGAAAAAGCTCTGACTAGCTCACTGGTCTAGGAGTGAATCTCAGTGGGGTGGCATCAGGGTTTGCATCCATAAGCAGGTTCTTGCATCGTAGTGGGAGAGGAGATGGAATGTTTATCGAACAGGGCATGGATTTAAAAGTGGAGTGCTGCTGATAAATGTGTTTTAAAAAATTCTTTTATAATAGCAATCATCAATTTTATGGTATTAACCCTTTAGTGTAATCTGTTTATACCTTGCTTCTAACTTTAGAATTTTAATCTTAGAATTATTAAGGAAAATGGGGTTGATCACATTGATTTCCTTTAGCCATTGTGGGAGAGAGTATTTAATGTCACTATATCATTGTAATTTTATCTTCTACTTCTGTCCTTAGATTTTTAAGTGTTACCTTTTACCTGTAGTAATTTATGCTTTTGTATTAGTTTGCTTAGTTGTGAGAGTGAAGTTTAAAACGTTTTTTTTTCTGGTTCAGTTTAATGTCTGTTGAAAATTATTCAAAATATCTATTTTATAGCTTTCTTGCATATTGATATATACATACACGTGTATTTGTGGCAGTGGGTACTTTGGGGGGCATTATGAATATGGGCTCTGGAGTTAGACTGCCTTAGTTTGACTCATATCTTCTGTCCACTTATCTTCCATCCACTAAATGTGTGTGACCTTGACAAGGTTGTTTATCTTTCTGTACCGTAATTTCTTTATTAATATAAATAATAATAGTACATACCTCTTAGAGTTGTTAAAATAATTAACTGAGCTTTTACATGTGAAACTTACCACAAGGGCTAGCATTTAGTGCACAGCCAATATGTTAGCTATATTAGTGTTATTAATATTTATCACCCATAACTTTATAACTTCTGTGTTGAATATCTAAAGAGCTTGAAAGAAACACTGGTCATAGAAAGTAATGGGTATATTAGAATTGAGGATGTCAAGTTTTGTTCTTCCCAAATAATAGTGTATAAACAATTACTGAGAATCCAAATGTAGACATTTTGGAGAAGGAATTTTATTACAATATCGTTTTAAGTTTTCCTTTTAGTTTAAATTTCCTTTTAGTATTAAAGATAGGGGTTCTTACTACTTTGAAAATTAAAAATTATATATGTATAGCCATAAATCAACTATTTTAATTTTTTAAATTTGTTTTTGAATTTTAAATATTGACGATAGTGACATGGGTTAATATTCACGAAGAATAATGTTTAGAAAAATACAGTAGCAAAAGATACCGTATTTCCCCATGTATAAGATGCTCCCATGTATATGATGTACCTTAATTTTGGGGCCCGAAATTTGAAAAAAAATGTACTACATAACTTCTTTTTCATCAGCACGTCTTCTTGCCTCATGCTGAACCATCTTTGTGGACACAGGAATTCCAATTGCCCTTTGCTCTTCAATCCATATCTTCTATTCCCTCTCTAAATCTGGCCATTTTGCTGACTTGCCTCTCATGGCCTTCTTCTGCCGTGGCGTTTTCAGTAGGGTTTCTTCTTCCCATAGCCAGTCTCGGATTGTTTTCTCAATTGGAGGAGGACCAAACTTACGTGCAGCAGCACGATTTCCATTCACTTTTGCGAACTGGATCACTTTTAACTTGAATTCAACACTGTACGAAAATCTTTTCTGAGCCATTTTTGGGCAGAACGTGGCAAAACGTAACCTACCGTAATATACCGGTAACAAGTGTGAAGCAATGAGCGCAAAGACAAGTGCAAAAAAGCGGGAAATGCAAGTAAAAAACCCACAACCACTGTATAAGACGCACCCAATTTTTAGACCCCAAATTTTTCGAAAAAGGGTGCATCTTATACATGGGGAAATACGGTAATTTTTATTTTTTAAACTAAGTATTATGTGTGACGCTGTTGGGACAAAAAAGACATGTGGTCCCAGTTCTCTTCTTGTTTGTGATGAAGTTGAGAAGAAAAGCATTAAGTCATTATGCTTTTAATTGTATCATGATCAATTGATACATGAGTTAAGGAAAAGTCACCAAGTGTGTGCAACCAAGATAACACACTTAGACTGAATAGGGTAAAGGCAAACAAAGGAAATTACATTGGATGGAAGATATGAAGCACATAGAAGAGTTGTCTGAACAAGGGGATGTAAGGAAATGCAGAAAAGTGCACCACATGGGGAAAGCCTGACAGAAGAAAGTGCAGATGAAGGACCTGAAAGAAGGCATATGTGTCTAAATGTGGACAATGGGGGCTGGAGGGTGTAGGGCTGAGAATGTGCCAGATGAAGCAGAGAAATAGGATGGACCAGAAATGCATTTCAGGCCTTGTAGACGATGTTAAGGATTTGGATCTCCAAAGAGCAAGGAAAGCCTCTGGTGCTTTAAACAGGAGTGACTTCAGCAGATATATGTTTTGGAAAGAGCATTCCAATGTAAGTAGAGAATAGATTTGAATGAGGTAGAAGGCATGAGTGGATGTGGGAAAAATGGGACTTTATTATAAAGATTATTTGAAGTTGGGCTTTGTGGAGATTGGGGGAGGTAGGTGGATTTAAGGATAGGAAGGAAAAATCACTTGGACTCGGTGAAACTGCTTGGATATTGGGAATGAGGTGGGAGGGAGGGAGGAATGGGCAGTGTAAAAAAATTTGACTTCTTGTTTTGAGACTGGATAGATGGTGTTGCCTTTCACCAAGGTAGGGGACATTATTTGGTGAGTGTTGGCATGAGGATTATGGTTTCATTTTTATATATGTTGAATTGAGGCTTTGGGACTCCAAAGAGAGGTATCTTTTAAGAAAGCTTGATAGGCAAGCTTAGGCTATAGATGTAAATTTGGGAATCACTGACATAAGGGATTGTCCAAGGAGAGAGGGTAGAATGAGAAGAAAAGAATCTGGAGCTGGACTCTGGGATCTCAGAATTTAAGGAACGTCACCATTTAATGGCTAGATAGAAAAGAAGTCAGTGGTTTTTGAATATTTTTATGTGTTCATTTATTCTACAATTTATTAAGCATGTAACTGTAAGTACTGCATTTAGGTACGAGTAGACAGGTAAACAAAATCTAATTCACGTCCTATGCAAAACATGGACCAGTAAATTGGCAATTTTAGTATAGTGCAGGAGTTCTATGAACACCCCCAAATGGCAAGATTGTGATAAAGTCTGTATGTGTGTTTTTTGGGGTGGGTTGGAGAAGAGGATCATTACTGTCATTATATTCCCACTGAGGTCCAGGTATCAAAATATATGCGTATTAAGAACAATTAATATGGCATAAGGACTAGGAAATGCTGGGAAGCGGGGTAAAGAAATGCCTGGGAAGGAATATAATGTGTTATGGAAACACAAAGATAGAAAGAATGTCCAAAAAGACGGGCAGCGGTGGTGTAACAACAGGTCACGGAAGATGGTGAGGCATAGACTGAGACAAGAAAAAGAATGAGATGTGAAGGTGGGTGGGTAAAGATTTCCAGCAGAGGTATCAGCTTGTATAAAGTCTCAAAAGCAAGAAAGTATGAGAAGTTTAAGAACTGAAAGTATCTCTTCTAACTTTAAAATGAAAGTTGATATTTGAAAAATTGAAATATACTAAACCATCAAAGAAAGATCTAGTGGGAAAAAGTGTATTCATAATATTTTATTAAAAAATGCGATTCTGCAATGAGGATTTTCAGGTTCATTACTTGAACTGTATTTCACAAGAAGACTCTAAAACAGGATCATCACAAAACGAACGTTAATAAGGAATGACCTTTCTTGTTAAGGTAAAATTTTTAAAAGGAATTTTGGTCATTTTAAAGAAGTTACATTAAAATAATTATATTCAAATTTAGAACTGGAAGGGAGGCTATAAATATTCTAGATTTTTTTCTTTTAAATTTTACTTTTAAGCAAATTACGGGAGACTACAGTATAAACAATTGTAAAAATTCATATTTTGGTGTATTTTCTTAGGAGTGCTTTTTCTGTTTAGCTAATCTATACTAGTGTTTGAAAATATTTTTTTTTTAAAGTATTTTTGAGTCAAGATGATATTCGGGAAAAAAGGAATCTATAGCTAGCTGAGTTTGGGAAATTGTGCATTAAACAATTTAATAGTTTCATCTCAGGATTTTTCAGAGACTTTAATGTCATTGTGTTTTGTGAATCTCCACAGTGGAGATGTAGTATGTATAATTTGTATTAGAACCTTTTTTCCAGAAGTATTCATTCTATCTATACTTATTGGCCATCTACTGTGTGCCAGACTGCTGTTTTTAATTATCCTACAAAGTTGACAATACGACTCCATGTTGTGTTCATGACAGGAGTATGTTATGATAAAAAGTCAAGTAAGTTCCTCTTAATTGGCTTCAGTTCAGAAGGATGAATATCATGATCTTTCTCCAGTTAGAGTGTAACAGATACTACAGGATGGAGTGAAATGATGTAAACCCTCACTCTCCCCACCCCCAATCAACATCATAAGGAATTCATACTAAAGTTGCCGTTACTGAATGAATTTGAGTGGCAATTCTCAACCTTCTTGGTCTTAGAACCCTGTTATAATAATAATTATAACAATTAGTTTTCCAAAACAAATTTGTAAGAAGAGTGTCATTGTTTTACATTTTGGGGAACATTTAATGTCTGGTTTAAGGGACAGATTCTTAAATCTGCTGTATTCATTCTGTTGTAACATCACATGTCATGTGGCCTCTGGAAAACTACCCTATACTCATGAGAAAGTGAGAGTGAAAAAGCAAATAATGACTTAGTATTTGTAATTTTTGCCTGAGGAACCCCCAAGGGGTTCTCAGAACACACTTTGAGAATAGCTATACTAGAGTATTCAAATACTACAGTGAGAAATTTTTAGTAACTTGATAACCTAAATATAAAGTGATAAAATTGTATGCTTTATTTTCTCTAATTTAATTCTCTTTAGATTATTATGTAAATATTGTCTATTTACTAAAAAGACTTTCGGGGTAAATAGTAAAAATATTAGCATTTCGTAGCTTGGTTTCAAAAGTTGTTCCAAAAGTGGTCAAACTTTTTGTAGTAGGTAGATTTATTTTATAGTCAAAACTTGTAAATTAATAGTTGGAATTTGGCCTTTCTCTCTGTAATGTTTTTGGTAAATAAATTCTAAAATTCAGCTTTAGATGTCATATAAGTGTTTTTAAATTTTGTAATGAGAACTGAACTATCAAGTTTTTTAAATACTTTATTCTGGAGATATTCTTTATAATATCAAGGATATAAAACATAGTTGGATGATTTTTTTATTTGAAGCTTTTGAAAATTAAAATGTTAAACTGAAAAATACCATTTTAGGTTACAATGCTATATATTTTTTTCATCATTCAATATTTGGATTGACTAGCATCTGTTAATTTATAGTTTGCTATATTTAGATTACATTAATTCTTTAGTATTTTTCCTCCTTTGGATTAAATGATGGTTGAAGTAGCTGTTCTGTTCTGTGATTCGAGTGGTTTTACATAATAAATGTGAACTTTTCTCCAAGGTAAAATAAAATGTTGAGTTAACCAGACCAATTACTGTATTTTTAAAAGTGTATTTTATTTGCTATAAAGAATTATATCACTTTATTTAGCAAATATTTTATGTCTTTTATACCATAGGTGAAGTATTACAGACATTTAGCACCTGATCACTTGCTGCAAATATGTCATCGACTAGGACCTCTTCTTGAACAAGAAATTCCGCAAAGTGTTCCTGGAGTACAAACTTTATTAGGAGCTGGAAGACAGTCCTTGCTTCGCACAAATAAAAGTATGAAAAATTTCTAAAAGGATTTAGACATTCTTTTTCTAACTTTTTTCTTTTGTCCTATCTTTTTATCCATAAAACTATGTGTGTTTAATAGGTTGTAAGCATGTTGTGTGGAAAGGATCTGCACTGGCTGCATTGCATTGTGGAAGACCACCTGAGTCGCCAGTCAACTATGGTAGCCCACCCAGCATTGGTGAGTTGTTTAAATTCATTACCAAGTGATATTCTCTTGGTAAAGAGCTTTTAAAAATAAAAATGTTTTTTCAGTTACTGTGAAATCAGAGAATTTCATATTATGTACATTAGCATTCAAAGAGGAAAAAGTTACCAGATTTTTTTTTTTTTTTTAAAGATTTTATTGGGGAATTGGGGAAGGGGAACAAGCAAGTTGTTTGTCCTTCAGTCTTGGTTGTGGAGGGTGCAGCTAGCTCAGCTCCAAATCTAGTCGCCATCCGACTGCCCTTCGGCCTGGGCCGCTCAGCTCAAGGTGCCGTGTTCAATCTTAGTTAGGAACCGGCAACCTTGTTAGGAGCATGTGCTCTCACCAGCTGAGCCATCCTGCCACCTGTTGGCAGCTCAGAAGCAGCTCATCTCAGGCGCAGCTCACTGGCCCACGTGGGAATCGAACCGGCGACCCCGTTGGCTCAGAGCTCGTGCTTTTTCAACTGAGCCACTCGGCTGGCCCCCAGATTTTTTCCCTTATATTAGTGATTTTAACAGTGAGGAAGTTATTATGGATTGTATATATTGTACCTAATGCCAGCTGGTTAGTTCATTGGAATTTTATTTTTACAAAAAATTATTCTGTATATTATTAGGTTGACTAATAGGTGACTGTATCATAATACACATTAGGTATAATGGTGGAAAACAAAAATACTTTCATTATTTTTTATAAAGCTTGGTGCATTTTTTTGCCCTTAAAATTTCAAAGAAGGAAAACTGATGCAGATAGGGAGGGCTTCTTCTTGAAATGCCTACTAGATTCATCTCTTTTACCTCATCAGGCCCTTGTCTTACCTGGATTACTACACATCCTCCAACTAGTCTTGCTTCTGATATCTTCTCCCTCTCTTCCTTCCAAGTTATACTATGTATTAATAATATTAATTATACACTGTATTAATAACACTGTAATATTAATCTTATTGAATTCTATCTTTGCTCTGTCAGTCACTCTTATGATCAAGGTAGTATAAAGAGGTTAAGATATTTTAATGGTGTCATACTTCCTCTATCACCAAGTCTAAACTTATGAATTTCAGGACCTTCATATTTTAATCAGAGCCTCTTCTTCCACCCCCTGCCCTCCTGCCTAGCCAGGAATATTATTCCCCCTCTTTCTTCCATCTTTCCAAATACTACTTATTTCTTCCTTTTCTGGATTCTTATTATACTAATCATCAGTGTTATAGTTTTGCATAACCTTTGCTTTATGTTTATATATCTTTTTCCATTGTTTTACTTTCAACCTTTTTGTATTTTTTTATTTTCCATATCTCTTAAAAATAATACAGAGGTGGCTTTTTAAAAATACAACATGACGATCTTTGTGTTTTATCTGGGGCATTTTGTCCTTTATGTGTAATTATTGATATATTTGGGTTTAAATTTACTATCCGTTACTACTTGGAAAATTATCTCTTTTTCTCTGGTTGCTTTTAACATTTTCTTGTTGGTTTTCTGCAGTTTGATTATGACATATGTTGGTGTCAGTTCTTTTAAATTTATCTTGTTTGAGATTTATTATGCTTGTGTAATCTATAATGTCTTTTATTGGCATCAGAAAATTCTCAGTCATTATCTTTTAATATAGTGTCTTTACCCCGTTCTCTGTCCTCTCCTCTGGGTCTCCAGTTAAACAGATGCTAGACTTTTTCATTTTATCTTCTGTTACTCTCTCTTTTATGATTTACATTTTGTTGTCTCTGTGATGCATTCTGGATTGCTTTCTCTAACCTATTTTCCAAAGGTAGCCTATGTGATATTTGTATGGTAGGTAATCATGAATGTAATGTTTAAACATATGATCGCCTGGTTAAATAATGATTTCTACATATAATCTTACTATAATGAACTATTAAAACAAAGGATTTGAGACATTAGAGCGTATTTGCACTTAGAAGATTATACTAGTGGGTAGAATAGTTTTCTTGAAAGAAGGGTGAGATAAAATATTATAGGAGCTTTTATCACATGGTTGTGGTTATTTATTTACCTTTGTTTTTCCTACTACACTGTTAGGTTCTGAAGGATAGATTATGTTTTATTCTTTATAGACCCTACTCCTCAGCATTAGTAAATATTAAATGAAGAGGTAGTAGGTAATTGATGTAATGGAGGAACTGGGGTAGGACAAGAAAAGTTCAGAAGTGGGTAGGGGGTAAAAGTAGATAGTTGGGAGAAGCGATATTTGGTCCAAGGATAGCTTTGAGGTAAGGAAAAAACAGAAACTGATTTTTAGGAATTTAAGGTTTATTAGTGAACTGGGTTATCAATTCATTAAACTTGGAACATTAAAACCCTTAACTGTACAATTTAAAAAGCGACTTGAGTTTATCTCAGTGTTTTCTTACCGTATTTTATTGTCTGCTTATAAATCCTGACTACTTTGTACCTCCTACTCCATGATGTAAATTGTGAAAATTGAAGTGGAATTCATTCTTGGGACAGGAGAACCAAAGTGGTCAGCTCCTTTCTAGCACTCTAGAATCCCCTTTAATAATGTTTTCAAAAGCAAAACCAAACAAACAAAAACCCCCAAAGATTCCACAAATCTGTCATCATTAGCTTCTAATGTTTTGGGGAAGACATGTGAATGTGTACTTGGCATAGCAGCACTTACTTTCAGAGGTATTAAAGAATTTCTGGTATTGTCCTTTTTCCAGCCTCCTTACCCACATTATGCCTGTTTTCAGATATAATTTACTCTGTGTTTGCCTACGATAATAAACTCTACTTCAGGGATATATGACGTAGGTTGGCCGACATCAGGAAAGAAGATATTTTGATAATATTAAAGCTCTTTTTAAAGTTAAATTTGGAGATTCATTTAATGATTTAATACATGTTTATTTTGTGAAAAGGATTGTAATATATTAAAGCAATCTTTTACTAGTTATCTTTGTATTTATTTATTTTTTACATTTACTTTATTAGTGAAGTAAACTTTTATCTCTAGATTTTCCATACCCATCTTTTTTGTTGTTTTGCCTAGGTACTTCCACATCTTTGTTGCTTTACTTGTTTCAGTCTTGGTGGGTAGGGATAAAGGAGTATATTGGGGAACCTGATTCTTTGAATATTTACTTTTTAGTTTTACCTCACAAAAATCCCGTTAATGCCAAGAATAAGAAGCCTATGCATTAAAAGAAGTCTTAGATCTCATCTACCTTTATAGTTTTCTCTGAGAAAAGTAATTTGAACAAAGGGCAACAAGGATTCACTTAAAATTAGATCAGATCTTGACTCTTTTTAGTACAGATGTGTGGCCTTAGGCAAATTACTTATTTTTTCAGTTCTTTAACTTAATCTAAAAAATGGGATAATACCTACCAAATCTGGTTATTTGGAGGCTTAAATGAGCTAGCAAAGTAAGGCACACAGTAGACTACAATACATGTTACTGAGTGCCCTTTCTTCCTACAATTATCATTTAATGAGTTATTTTGCTAATAAATCTTGAGTAATTTTTTTGGAGATAAATTTCTTTTCCCTTCTAAGTTTCACTGTTATATTTTGCCATATTTACAGTGCTGTATTTGACTTACTCTGCAGTTGGTAATTTCCCTTTGCTCTTCCATTCTATCTTGCCTTCCCCCTTTTTTTGTGGACAAAAAGCTGATTATAGGATTGATTAATGTTGCTGCCTCCTCCTATTTTAACTAAGGTTGGGACTTTTGTTCATTATTTATTGTTAATGGAAATTTATTTGTCTTGTTTCTGTTTTGGTCAGTTGTTAGTTATTGGTGCAGGATGGTGCAGAGATCAGATGGTGCCATAGAAATAAACCAACCTGTATTGAGTTATTTCCCAGGTTATCTCCGGCTTTCAAATTATGAATACTTGGTTGTTATTTCCTACTAACTTCTATGTTAGTAACTTCAGAAGAATTATTGTGGCAAGCTTTTCAGCTGTGGCTCTATAGTGAATTAAATGTTAAAAGTTCCTCTTTATATGAGTCCTTCCCAAAGTTGAACCTGAACTATCTTTGATGTATTAGAAAGAAAATTTAAACAAAATTGATGGCCTTTTGTATTATTTTATGGCTTTTGAATCAAACCAGTTGTGAATTTTTTGTAGCATATCATTCAATCCATTGTCAAATAGGCAATAGCTATTCTCTGTAGTATAGTATACATTCAAATACTTTAATATAGTTAGTCTTTAGGGTTTTCTTTATCATGATTAAATAAACTTAAATTCCTTGCATTTTTATCCCTGGTCTTATTTTTCTCAGTCTTTGATTTTAAGTTAATCTCTTTAGATAATTTAGATTTTCCATATTGCTCTTTTGAGTTCCTTTTGGTAAATTGAGCTATGCTTTATTTAATTAAAAATTAATCAGAATGAATGTATACTCAATGAGGAAACTTGGAAAACTTGGCTCAAAAATCAGTTGGTTTCACTGGTTATCTTCTATTAATACTTTGGCATGTTTCCTTTCAGTCTGTTTTTCTAATATTTGTCTGTATAGCCAGCATGGTAAGAGTGTACTCTTTGGAATCAGACTGTCTGAATTCAAACCTGGGCTTCACCTCTGGGAAAGTTACATTTTGTCCTTCAGTTTTCTTGTTGGTAAGGAATATCCCCTTATTGGGGATAACTGTAGTGCCTACCTTAAAATATGGGTGAGGATTAAATGAGAATGTATGTAAAGTGCCTTGAACAGTGCCTGGCATGTAGTAAAGCACTCAGTACATATTAGCCATTATTTTCTAAACATGCTACACATCATAATAGTGTTCTGTAGCCGTTTTTCTCCCCCATTGTGTACTGTATTGTATTTTGACATTTTACTTACATTGTTAATTGCAGCAATAAGTCTTTTCCTATTATTACATTCTTGAAGTCCTTCTAGTAAGAACCTCTTTTTAGCTCCAACCCCTGGTGACTTTTCTTCATAGCCATTTATTTTCTCAAGGTATGTGGCTCCTGGCATGCTATAACTTCTCTTTTAGTGAATTATATAGCTAATTTTTTTGTGACCTCCACAGTCTCTTTTTCATTAGAACATTTTTCTGTTTCTTTAAAAATGAATACAATTTTATGCCTTATCAAATACTTTAATTACACAATATATTTGTTTGATAGAAATTCTGAAATTGCCAATACCACATATAACAACTTTTTTGGAACTGGAATGAACTTGGAAGGTCATTTCTATTTAGAAATTGCCCTCTGAGTACCTGGTCATGAATATAGTATTATTTTGTTGGGAAGACTACAGTTGCCCTCCATTTCCAAGGGTTCTGTATCCACGGATTCAGTACTGTACTGAACATGTATAGACTTTTTGTAATTATTTACTGAACAATACAGTGTAACAACTACAGTGTAACAACTATTTACACATTATTTACATTGTATTAAGTATTACAAGTAATCTAGAGATGATTTAAAGTATATGGGAGGGCATGTGTAGGTTATATGCAAATACTGTACCCTTTTATATAAGGGACTTGAGTATCCGTGGGCGTTCTGGAACCAATGCCCTTGTCTAAAGGGGTGAATCAGTTTGGAATTTGTTTTCATGTGGTCTTGCTTACATGTTTATCACTATATTTTTGTAGTTTACTCAGGTTTAGTATATAGGTTTCCAAACTTTTGTTTTACAGTTATGAGTTATTAATCTTACATTTAGAAAGCCTTTATTAACACAGATCATGGAAAATAAAAGGAAACCTAGGTACTGATTATCCAGAATTCACTCTTTTGTACTTTAATTTAGGAACTGTTTATGTAGTTATTGATAAATTATAACTACTTTTGCATTTTACTTTTAAAAACTCTGGGAGCTTTCCACATATTTTCTTTAACCAGAATCACAGAATAAAATTAGTCAAAATGTAGTACAAAAATGGATTTGATAAAAAGTTAATATACTCTTCTGGTAAAATACTCTGATGGTGTTTCTTATCTGAGTTCCCCTTTTTCTATATTAAAAAGAGCCCAAGTTGTACTAAGACAGCTTCTGATTTACATATTTTGTTTTCTCTTTGCTTCCTCATCTATTTCTTCTACTGGCACAAAAATTGATTCTCTAGGTTTTGGAATCTATAGCCACATGCTTCTCCATGCATTTATTAACTACCAGCAGGGCTCTGCTTTCATAAGCTGGTAGAATTTGTAGGCACTAGTTCTGGGACCCCTCAGTTCTGATTGTTAAGGGGGAACAGCTTTCTTACACTGAAACAGATATTGTATAGCATATTATATTGTTCTTAACAGTTAAAAAACATTAACAACCAAAAAAAATATAACCTGCATTTTTGTTAATTCATAGTATTTAAAATTTTCCCAACTCATCTTTTTTTTAATGATGGTTAATTTTGATCTTGGATAATTTATTGCAGTTGCACCATGTGTCCTTGTCTGTTATAGAAAGTAGTTAACAGAAGGAGAAAAAATTTTAAACATTTTGGAGGGAAATAATGGTATTTCTGCTTCAGTTCTTTTTTATTTGCAGAGATTTTATTATGTGTTTTTCTAATGTCTTCAAAAAGTAGTTACTATGGTTTGTGCAGATGCTCTTTTCTGGAAGCTACCTAATTTTCCTTCATGAAACTTGGTTCAAATGGTGCAGGTTTGTGTAGTGAGAAAAACTAAGGTAATTATGTTAATCTTTCTCTAAAATCATCTGCATTGTAAACTTGGTCCCAGAAATAGGAAGAAAGCATACTGTTCCTGGGTAGAAAGATGTCAGTTGTTTATAAGTGAATGAAATTGAAATTGTATTTCCAACAAATTGATTTTTAAAAAAACTTTCAGTGATCATCAAGTTAGATAATGAATTATCTAACTAAGACATCTTAAAATGGATACATAATGAAGACTAATAGCCAGATAAATACTACAAACATCATTAATTACAAAGTTGAAATTTTGATACTGCCATATAAATAGACATGCTGTCAGTGACCTGGCACAGAAATATATATAAGATAATTTATTCACAATGTAATAGGAGTAATGAAAAGTCCGGGACAAATGGCTTGATTATTTGGGAGAGAAAAAAAATCTTTAGAGACTCACTTGATAATATATACTAAAACTTCAGATATATTAAGGAATTAAGTGAAAAATTTAAACCATAAAAATGTAAACAAAAGTATAAGTGGATATTTATACTGTTGGCTGGTAGGAGGAGTCTTTTTTTTTTTCTTAGTATCAGGTGTACAGAACAATGCACTAGTTATCCTTTTTACCCCTCACAAAATAACAACCCCCTTCCCCCTATCCACTGCTCTCCAACCCCCGATATCATACTTATCTATTACAATTCCATTGACTCCGTACCCACACTCTGCTCCACATCCCATGACTATATTTATATATAATTATAGTTCACATACAATATTATTCAAAATCAGCTTCAGAAATACAGTGCGGTGGTCAGGAAGAGGAGTCTTTATATTAAAGAAGTAGAAGAAATTATAAAAGGGAAAATATTGATAGAATTGACTATGTAAAATTTGTGAAATCTTGAGATGTCAAAAAACCCAAACAGCATAATATGAAAGCAAAATATATTGTGGAAAATGTTTCTAGAAATAGGATTGGAGAAATTGAAGTTGAGAGAGGTAACTTTCTTGAAGTCAGCCACAAAGTCAAATTTGAACACAAGGGTGTCGAATTTAAAGCCTTAGCTCTTACTAAAGAATATAGCATAACTTAAAATGCTGTTTATGTGGGAAATCTGCAAAATTTTAAAAGTGATTGATTTAGGAATTATGGTTTTTTCTTCTGTGTGTTCTTATTTTCTACATCGAATATGCATTAGTATTATGATTAGAGAAATCAATTCTTGAAAAATAACTAGGCATGAACTAGGAAAGTGATTTGTGGGAGGATTTGATGTAATCATCCTAGTGCCTTGAGAAGTAACAGATAAGAACCTACTAACTAGATACAGATAAAGACAGTAACCTGTGTCTTTAAGAAATCATGGCCTTTTATTTATCTCTAGTAATTAGTTCTGTAGACTTGTATACATAGACTTTGTTTCATAGACTGTTCTGAATGATGTGTGACAAATGACACTTGAATAGATTTGGTATTTCAAATGGATAACAGTGATTTCTGGAATGTTTATTTCATTTACTGGTCTATTTACTCAGAAAATTGAATAAATATGTTTACTTCTCCCTTTCCCTCCAAATTAAATCCTTTTAGCATGGCAGTTGAAATGAAGAACTATTTAGAGATATTTTGTATCTATAATCGGTACAATAAAGAAATCCTTCATTTTTGTTTTATCCCTAAACCTAGTGGTTTTATTCACATGTAATTTATTCGTTAAGTTCACCAAATATATATTGATCATCTAAGTGCCAGCCATCATTGTCAGCTCTTAGGTTAATCAAAGAACAAAACAGATAAAATCTTGCCCATATGGAGCTTATTATGTTATAGTAAGGGGAGGCCGGAAATAAACAGTGAACATAATAAGCAAATAAATGTACAGCATCAAGTAATAAGTGATGGACAAATACAGCGCTCCATAAAGGTGGATTAGGAGTTAGGAGTGGTGGTAGGCAATGGGTTGCAATTTTCAACTGACTGATCAGATTAGGCCTTGTTGAGATATGATAAGAATGTGAGACAAGAAGGTCAAAGAATTAGCCAGCCATGTTGGGGGGATATTCTAACCAGAGGTAACAGCCAAAGCAAAAACCCTAAATTAGGAGCATACTTGATGTGTTGGAAGAATGTGCAAGATTAGAGTGTCTGGAGCAGACCAGGTAAGGGGAGAAGTAGCAGATGAGGTCAGAGAGGTAATAGGAGACAAGATTGTGCAGGGCCTTGGTAGACTGATGTGTAATGAATTTGGAGATATTCTGAATGAAATGAAGAGCGTTGCAGTTTTAAGCAGAGGAGCCGTGTTGCAGGGTGACGAGTTAGGTTGCTTTTGAAATTCACTAGTCTTACTAGAAGAGGTGACATTTCAACTGGTCCTGGAGGGTAAGAATTTGCCAAGTGAAGAAAATAGACATTTGCATTGTCAGGCTTAATTTAAGACTATTTCCATTCACCATACTTTTGAAAATAAATGTACTTTTAAACCAAAGCCATATATGCTACTTGATTTAAGGTTAAACTATTATAATACCATATAAAGAACTTATTCCTTTGTGACCTCTTATATGTGTTTAACCATGCTCATTTAGAAAATTGATGTTCTAGTTTAATAAAATTTAAGGAGTTCCTATAGTCCAAGAGACATTTCCTTTTTACTCAAAAATCCAATTAGTCTATTAACAATTTCTTTAGAAAGTGAATAATTGCCATTTGCCTTTCTGCCATAAAACTGTAAATTAAATTGAATCATCTTTGTATCTTATTATTAACTATGATTCATTTATATACCTTTTAATTTAAAAGACTCTACACTCAGTTGTAGGAAATATGAATAAGACAGTTTTTCTATCCTTAAACTACTTAAGATCTGATAAGGGAGATAGACATTATACAAACAGTTTAGTAAAAGAAAATGTGAGTTCACTAAATGGGTATCCTAGACCATCCTCTTCTCTACCATTGTAAAAATTCTCTCCGATTTCGATCTGGTCAGACTTTCTTCAAATTCAACCTCCTCAGTTGAACTTTTATTGTTGAACCATACTTACATTTTCTCTTCTAACTCCCTGTATCCAGTTTGAATTACCAACTTATTACCTGGAAACTACATACTGCTCTCTCTGTAGGTTGTATGTTTTAGGACTGTTGCACAAGTTTGTAATTTGATTGAGAGCAAGGTCTCTGCTAGGTACCTTCTCCCTTAGGAAACAGTCATAGTGTAGATATTCAATAATCAATTGGTAACGAAGCATAACAAAGGATAGTGTGGAATATAGTTTTAACTATAAGTATTTTTTACTTAATGTTATGTTTCTAGAAAGTATTACTTGAAAAGTTGACTGTATAACGTAACTTGTCGAAAGGGATAGTCTCTTTTTCAGTTGACTCCCAAAATGAAAATAAATATTTAATTCCAGTTTAGGTAAAGATTTGATGAAAACTGTTTAAGAGAACAGTAACATTTTCTTTCTTTACTTATAGGAAGTATTTTTTGCTTAGGAAATTCTTCATGTACTCTGATTTTCAAATGGTCTTTATAACAAATTCATTTAAAAAAATTCTAACATGTATTCTAGTTCTTGATCATCATTAAAATAGTAATTTTGATGTTATAATTATCTCCAACAATTTTTTTTTTTAAAGATTTTTATTGGGGAATTGGGGGATGGGAACAGTGCTGGGGAATTGGGGGAAGGGGAACAGACAAGTTGCTGTCGTTTTGTTCTTCAGTCTAGTTGTGGAGGACGTTGCTTCACTGGCCCAAGTTGGCACCATCATTGCGCTCTTCCCGGGCGAGACAGATCAGTCGCCGGCTTCTGGACGTCCGCTCACTGCGGCTGCTGGCCGCTCACGCTGGCTGCTGGCTACACACCACGGTAGCCCATGGCAACCCACTGCCACAGGGGCAGGCCACGCCGTCGCCGGCGACCCACGGCAGCCCAGCTCCAGGTTGAGCTGTTGTTCAGCATCTTAGCTGCAGAGGGCAGTGTCACTGGCCCTCATATGTGGGATCCGAACCGGGGCCCTCTGGTGTCCCAAGCCAGTTCTTAACCATCGCGCCACTCGGCCGGCCCAACAATTTTTTTATAACTGAGCAATGTTAAATATTTTAACAAAATTTGACATTTTAAGAATTTTGTAAATTTTGGATGGTGGGAATTAAACTACATCTTGGTAACACTGTCAGTGTTTGTGTTATATGTCATCACTTTCCTGCAGAATAGAGAGGTGAGCCTGAGACATCATTGATCCTTGGTGTTTAAATAAGATCGTTTGCATCATGACAATTGATTTCTGTGGTTTTGTGTGACTTGCTCTAAATCAGTTGGGAGCCAGAGGAGGATGTCTTTTACCAGGCCATTTCTGTGCATAAAGAAAAATGTATCAGGGCTTATTAGAAACTTTTTGAATCACTGTTAGGTTATTGTATACCAGCTTAAGCCTAATATGCTGATTCACAATTGTTAAAGCTTATCTTAGACATTCTTACATGTTGAAATATTGTTACATAGAAATTATATGCTAACAGCAAGAGAGATACTCTATTAGACTATAAAACTATTGATGTAGTAAAAGAGCAGATAAGCATAATGTAATTATTCCTTGAAATATTATTGCTTTAGAATCTGCAAAACATTTTTCAATATATCTCCTCACCAGTACCCAAGATTTTTTTTAATATACAAACATTTATTGTATGTAGATTTAAAAAATGCTGGTATTCTTTGATACAGCTGAGATATTTGTATTTTATCAACTTTAATTGCTAGTCTCTAAATCTAGGTTAAATAGTATTTTGTATATATTTATAATTTTCTTTGGGACTAAATTCAAGTGAGAAACTGTAGTGCTTGCTGTCCATCTAGTACTTACTAGATGGCAGTCACAGGCAGAAAAAAATTCTTACATTAAAAGATAATGTATCGGTGAATAATGTACCTGAAGATCTGTCAGCATATATTTATTGAGCACCTTCTTTATCCATCATTAACAGTATAAAAAATAAGTACAGTCATAGTTTAGATGGAAGAAAGTATTTTGGGCTGGAGTCAGCATATCAGGCTTTGGGGTAGAGGATAAATTTTAGTCATATCTTGAAAGATGATTAAAATGGATGAGTTGAAAAAAGAGCAACCAATAGGTTCTAGAGATTGTATCAAAACAGTTGTTTGGCAAGATCCCCAGTTTAATTCTTTTTTAAAATAATGCAATGAGTTATTCCTTTGTCATTTTTTGTAAAGTTTTTTAAAACATCATTTAGTTTGTCAAATTTAGAGTGTTCAGGAATTGCTGGTTGATAAAAAGTAAAAATTACTGGATTCAGTTTTAACTGCTTTTGTAAGAAAGCCTATCTCATTTTAAAGAAATAATATCACATAAAATGATTTTGGTTTTTAAAGAGCACTGACCAGAGAATAAAGTCTGAATTTTAATCCTAGCCTCGTGCTTTATTTACTTTGTGACTTTAGATAGGTCGCTTAATTGAATTGGTGGTAAAATGAGGATAGAAATCCCTAACTTAACTTACCTCAGGTGAAATAATGTATTTTTATTGATTATTTTAGAGACTTTTAATTAACTGGGAACCATATATGTTAGAAAGCATCTCTATTTTTACCAACACATGAGAAATTAGAATATGTGAATTCTTAAGAGATGATAATTAAGAAAATTAATTTCTGAATTATACTTCTTTTTTCCCTTTTTTTTGGTAGCGGATACTTTGTTTTCAAGGAGGTTGAATGGGAAATACAGGCTTGAGCGACTTGTTCCAACTGCAGTATATCAGCACATGAAAATGCATAAACGAATTCTTGGACACTTGTCGTCTGTGTACTGTGTAACTTTTGATCGAACTGGCAGACGGATATTTACTGTAAGTAATTTTTAAAATACCTTAATTCATGTGTGGAATTAAAGAAACATTGCTTATAGTTGAACTTCAGATAAAACCTTTTTTTTTTTTCTTTTAATGAAAAACTGGAAATTCAGATAATTTAGCTTATTAACAGAAGCTTTTACTTAAGGCTGGACTTTGGCCAAATTTGGAAAATTCCTGAAAGACCTGTTATAGCACAGTCACAGTTATATTATAGTCCTACATCATGGAGAATCCAGCCTTATATCAAATATGCAGTTTGACATTTTGTAAAATGTCATACCATAATTTTAATTCTAAACCAAGGACATTTCCAAAGTGTGTTAATAAGCAAATTAGAAGAGATTGTTACAATAAATGTACCTTATTATGTTATCTGTAGACAACCACTTGCTAATCTATGGGAAAATCTCCTTAAAATAGTGATAGAAAAAATTCTGAGCATATCTAACATGCTTTGCTTATTACTTAACACCTCATTCTTTAATGTATCTGATGTTATATTCAAAGCGGCGCTTGGAGTTTGTTGTTTCTTTTAATTTTTTGAATGGAGAAAAGCACCACTTTTCAGCTTTAAGTAAGAAAATTACTGTTGGAAATACTTGTTTATTTTCAGGTGCCTTAACTATTATATCCACTAAGGGTAATACTTACACACTAATATGGTGGTACTTACGATTAAATACCACCCTGTGGGCTGAAGGTAGTGCACTCATTCACAAAGCCCTTAATTTCCTTTGAAATAAGAAAATGGGAAATGGAAGTTAAAATGGAAATTTCTCTCTCTGTCTTTGAAGAGAGCAGTTGCAAATTTTACACTGTTGAGATAATTATAGATTCCTCTTCTAAGTAAACATACTTGTAAACTGAGATTTATTTATATCTACTTCTTCTCTACTTATACACCCAGTCATCTGTAAAACAGTTACAGCAGGATGTGGGAAAAGATTTTTATACACATCTTTTCCCTGGCTGTAACCCACTTCAGGCATTTGCAGATCATTTCCTACCTTAGTATTCTCCCCTTTCACCTTCTCTTTGATCTCCATTATTCTTTATGAAGCAAAATAAAAGTGAAATATTTTAAATTGTTGACAGAGTAGAGAACAGGTATCTGTATATTTGCTAAAGTGTTTAATATACCTACACCAGAATTTGCTTTCAATTAGTAATGAAAAATTACATTTAGCTTTTTCAGGTTCAATACACTAATACCTACCTAAATTCAACTCTCAATACAAAGTAAATTAGGCATTTCTAATGTTTTAAAGAATTCTTTCAAAAATAGTAATAAACTGAAATAATGAATAAGAAGCATTACATTGTGTTTGTACTTCATTTTGGTGAGTATAAAGTATGCCATTGTGTTGAGATTATAAAAAATATAACTTTTTACTTAATTTTTTTTGTGAAGTACCTTTTGGGAATTCTTTCTTTAAAGACAATAAGGATGGTAAGCATCTGGTTGTTGTACTTTATGAAGCATTGTGTGTGTTTTGATTTGAATTAGGTATATAATCTAGTTTTTTGAGGGGAAATGCAGTGAAAGATGAAGATGGGATGTATAAAGAGCAGTTTATTTTGACTATATTTAGTTTAATTGGGTTCACAATGAACAAATCCTACTTGTCTATGTGAAATATTTTATATACTAAGTTAAGAGTCTTGGTTAGGAAATGGGATTAGGTTTTAGAGGTGAGTGATAAAAGCCTGGTAACAGGAAAAGAGTGATGAAGAGAGACCAGTTAAGGATAAAAAAAGATTGCTAATTAGCCTTAGCCTCCCCAATAAATAGTGGATTCATGAATTTGCAATGTTGCAGATTTAGTATGCTTATCTTCTTTACTATAATGGTACTTGGCATCTTGGGAGCAGAATCAGAGCAACTGATGATTAGATTGATACAAGGTTAGTCATTGATGGTTTAAGTGGACAGGGAGTGAGAAAATTGGGCATGTGTTGAAATGATTGACACTGAAGTTTAGGGTAATTTGTAAGGGAAATGAAACAGTTCTGATAGATTGGTAAGAAAGAAAATCAATGGCCTTTTTTTGAAAACAACATTGTACTAAATTTAAATTGTAAGCAATTTTTAGCTGACTGAAGATCAGGGTACTTTTTTAGCTTGAAGAAGAAAAGGATTTTGGGGCCCGGTGAGTGCCTCAGTTGGTTAAGAGTTAGCTTAAGAAAAGGACCTTGTAGCATACATGATAATATACATGACATTTTTGGCATTTAATTCTGTTTGTTCTAATGACATCAAGAGATGAAATGTGACTTATAAAGCTATGTGGTACTAGCAAGAGAAATTAGAGTTTGTTTTGTTGCTTCTGCCAAGGAACATCAAATTCTCCAAGATACAAGTTTAAAATTACATAATTTCTTTTATTTTCAGGTCAAAGTAATAATCTTTGATTGGTCTTCACAATTGATGCTTCTCTTAGTAGGGAAAGGTTTACAGATCTTTGTGATTTTAAGGTAACCTGAGTAGAAGTAACCTGCTGTGATGTTTCCAAATGTGTGTAGTGTTCTGCTTGTAGAAGTCAACCATTCATTGTCATTTACTGCTTCATCCTATGAAGTACTTTCTTCATCATTGAAAGTAGATAGTACATTTTCTTTTAGAGATTAAGGAGAATTTTAATACCTAAGTACATGATAAAATAGAAAACCATGTCACAGAAACTTGTGGAACTTTTTTTATCAGAATAGGAAAGTCAGATGTGTACCAGACGTTGTCTAAGCATTATCTTTGGAGAATGTCAGTATTTGTTTTTATTTATCTGAATTTTACCTCAAACTATATTCTGAAAATAAACTTTGCAGTTTCCGAAAGGGATTCACAAAATAGCAACTTTTTTTTGTATAGACAAAAAATAAAAAAAGGAATTGCCCATAATGTTACTTTCTGTTGCGTACTAGAAAGATAGGTCTTTGGTGTCACTATCTCCGTAGTCTATTTAAAAGTATTAAAAGAAATAACAGTGATTCCTAAGTGTCTGATTCAGCTTACTTTATCTATTCTAGGCTAAGGAGCATTGATTGTCTTAAAGGCATAGGGTTTTATCATTCATTGTGTGCATGGCTTCTATAGGTGTGGTGGTGGACTAAGAAAATTAATAGGTACTTGAAATCCTTATGCTTAGGTGAATCTAAGATTTATTTAAGTCCCACCCCAGGCTTTTTCACAAATACTAGCTATGCTGTTGTTTTTTCAGCATAGAGAGGTACTTTTTTCAGCTTCCTTGACTTAGTTGTTACATTGACAAGATGTCTTGATGTTTAAAAAAAAAAGGCATTGTATATTTGGTGTTACATTTTGTTTGGGGATGTAAGTAAGCTAAAGCTACACATTCTATTTGTTGTAATTTTTTTTCAGTTTATGCTAGTTTTAATAACATACTAATGAGCACTTTTTCACAGTAATTATGAGAGTTTTACATTACTGAAAAGTGAAACTAGTGATCCACAGCTGTCTTATGTTTCCTTGGCATTAAACACTAGCTTAATATTTTAATTTGATTTAAAAATAAATTACAAAACAGCATTTTCAACTTTGCATATAGTTAGCTCATGATTTTCTTAAAACTTATTGTGGCTAAAATAGTATGGGGACCATGTTTTGTCTACTTAAAATTGCTTAGTAACTACCTCACCAGGTTATTCGAACTCCTTGACAGACATTTCCAACTGTTATCGTCCTCAGATGAAACCTTTTCAGCTTAATTTCTTGTTATTTCCGCTTATATTTTGTACCCCCAACTTTTCTCACCTTGCCAATCCCCAGTCCTAGCAGCAACACCTAGATGTTATTCAAAACAGAATTGAGAACCCAGAAATAAAGCCACATATATATACATGGCAAATAATTTTCAACAAAGGAGCCAAAAACATACAGTGGAGAAAAGAACACCTCTTCACTAAATGGTACTGGGAAAATTGGAAAGTCACATGCAAAAGAATGAAACTGGGCTGCTGTCACCATACACCAGAATTAACTCAAAATGGATCAAAGACCTAAATATAAAACTTGAAGCAATAAATTTTGCATAGAAGAGAGCATAAGTTCTAAACTTATGGAGCTTGGATTTAGAAGAATTTTATGAATTTGACCTCAAAGGCAAGGGAAGGAAAAGCAAAAATAAATGGGCTATCTCAAACTGAAAAGCTTCTGCACAGTAAAAGAAACCATAAAAAAAATCAGACGCAACCAGCCGAATGGGAGAAGATATTTGCAAACAGCACCTCTGTTAAGGGGCTAATATCCAACATAAATAAAGAACTCAGACAATCCAATTAAAATATGGGCAGAGGGCCGGCTGAGTGGCGCGATGGTTAAGAACTGGCTTGGGATGCCAGAGGGCCCCGGTTCGGATCCCACAT
>NW_017731519.1:205496-206970 GCF_001890085.2 Hipposideros armiger | reverse complement strand
ACAGCTAAGATGCTGAACAACAGCTCAACCTGGAGCTGGGCTGCCTTGAGTTGCTGGCGATGGCTAGGCTGCAGCCCCTGCTGCAGTGGGTTGCCATGGGCTACCGTGTGTAGTGAGCGGTCAGCAGCCGCCGTGAGCAGCGGTCCAGAAGCCGGCAACTGATCTGTCTCGCCCAGAAGAGCGCGATGATGGTGCCAAATTGGGCCAGTGAAGCAACGACCTCCACAACTAGACTGAAGAACAAAACAACAGCAACTTGTGTGTTCCCCTTCCCCCAATTCCCCACCGCTGTTCCCATTCCCCCAATTCCCCAATAAAAATCTTTAAAAAAAGATAAAATAAAATATGGGCGGAGGACTTGAACAGACACTACTCCCAAGAAGACATACAAACGGCCAACAGATACGTGAAAAGATGCTCAACTTCATTAGTTATTAGGGAAATACAAATAAAAAACACAATGAGTGACCACCTCACACCTGTGAGAATGGCTATTATCAATAAGACAAGTATTATAGTATTGGAGAGGCTGTGGAGAAAAAGGAACCTTTGTATACTGCTGGTGGGAATGTAATTGGTACAGCCACTATTGAAAACACTATGGAGAGTACTCAAAAAATTAACAATAGTATCACCATATGACCCAGCAATCCCTTCTCTGGGTATCCAAAAAATTTGAAAACATTTATCTGTAAAGATATATGTACCCCTATGTTCACTGCAGCATTATTCACCATGGCCAAGACATGAAAACAACCCAAGTGCCCTTCAATAAATGAATGGATAAAGAAGATGTGGTACATAACAATGGAATATTACCCAACTATAAGAAAATATGAAATACTGCCATTTGTGACAACATGGATGGAGCCTGAGATTATCATGCTAAGCAAAATAAGTCAGACAGAAAAAGTTGAGAACCATATGATTTCACTCGTGTGGGATATAAAACAAAGTGACAAATGAACAAGATGAAAACTCATAGACACAGACAACAGTTTAGTGTTTACCAAAGGGTAACGGGGGAGAGGGAAGGTACAAGAGGATAAAAGGGGTCTAATATGTGGTAGTGAAGGAAGGAGATTTGACTTCGGGTGGTTAACACACAGTGCAATATATAGACGATGTATTATAGAATTGTACACTTGAAACATATACTTTTATTAATAAATTCAATTTAAAAAAGGACTACTTTGTTGTCCTCTAGGCATTGGAGCTTTGCTGAAAAAATTTGTCAGCTGACGTTTTTCTAAAATCATGTTATCCTATTTTAGCAGGACTTTCAGTGTTGCTCACAGATATTTTTCCCTTTGTTTTTTACTGGTGTTACTCCACTGTATTTCTAAACTTTTTTTACTTGTTTGTTTTTTTGTTTTTTTAAGATTTTATTGGGGAATCAGTGGAAGGGGAACAGACAAGTTGCTGTTGTTTTGTTCTTCAGTCTAGTTGTGGAGGACGTTGCTTCACTGGCCCA
>NW_017731519.1:114450-205446 GCF_001890085.2 Hipposideros armiger | reverse complement strand
CGGCTTCTGGACGGCCACTCACTGCAGCTGCTGGCCGCTCATGCTGGCTGCTGGCTACATACGGTAGCCCACGGCAACCCACTGCCACAGGGGCTGCAGCCTACGCCATCGCCTCACAGCAGCCCAACTCCAGGTTGAGCTGTTGTTCAGCATCTTAGCTGTGGAGGGCAGTGTCACTGGCCCTCATATGTGGGATCCGAACTGGGGCCCTCCGACATCCCAAGCCAGTTCTTAACGAACGCACCACTCAGCTGGCCCTGGTTTCCTTTTGTTTTCCCCTTTCCCTCTTTTAGGAAGTAATCCTCTGATTTTTTTTTTTTTACATACTAAGGTTAGAATCCTCTAATTTCTTAACTGTTTACTTTAAAATTGCTGTCTGTACCATTCCTCTCTTGCCTTCATACCGTATATCTTAGAAGCAAGCTTATGCATCTCTTCTATCGAAGGCCAACCCCCATGCCTATGTAATCGATCTCATTCCTTTCACCATTAACATAACATTGTTTTTATTTTAATGTTCATAACTTTTTTTTTAACATTTTGTTCGAAAGACTATAATGTCCTACTCTTTGGTTTATCATTGACCTTACTAACATTTGAAGTAGGCTTGTTGGAAGAAAGTTCATCTGTTAAATTCTGCTCTACAGTTTGGTCTTTAAAGAATTTTATCAATTTTTAATTCATCCTTTCACATTCAATTTAAACACATTTATAGTGCTTTTAAAAATGTTTCCCCAGTAAATTTAATTTTTCTTCTGCACTCCTTTTCAGTCAATTATTTATGTATATTTATATTTCTGATAGTCATTTTGAAATAACTTAGTTGAATTTGTCAGATCATCTTTAGTTTCACATTCCCATAAAAATAAATTAGTGATCATAATTACTGTTGCATGAAGTAGAAATTGCTTAAGGATGCTTTAGAGTTCTGTTTGAAATTCTGCCAGTTCTGGGGGACAGGGGTAAGGGTGGAGACAGCACAATATAGGGTCATGGAAGAGGATAGTGAAGAGAGATTTCCCTGAAAGGGCAATCAAAGATTTCTGTCCTTCAATTTAATGGAACAAAAGAAAGGTTAATTGAGATAATGCACACTTGGGGAACATGTGCATAGTGGGTTTTTTGGGGGGCGGGGCGGGGGTGTTTAATCACTTGTCTAAATAAAGCAAAATTACTAAGTAATACTAAATTGATGAGATTTGTAAATAATGAATTCAATAAGATTATAGTGGGACTTTTTGGTAGATGTTAATTGCTGAAAAATCTCTGGAGGCTGATTTTTAGATCACAGGTTGCCACTGTTTCTTTCAGTGAAGCTGGCATTTTGGTAAAAAAACTGGGTTTTTTTTTCTGGTTTTTAACATGAAAAATGTGAAATGCCTTTTATGGTAGCATGTAAAGCAAAGTCTCACTCAGCTGTATACTCGTAAGGACAAAATTATATCAGTACTCTGAAGTATAATGAGATGTCATGATTTTATTTTTTTCATGTATTCTACCTGTATTAGCATACTTAAAATTTAATTTTTGTTGTGAATGTAGGTCAGAGCCAAATATTGCCTTAATGTTTAGAAGATAAATGAAGTGAGTAAATTGACTTAATTTGTGGAATTTAGAGAAATTGAGAGTTGAATGAATGCTTTAAAGACATTTTTTAAATTCAGTTAATACCCAGTATACTTCCCAAGTGCCAGGTAGATGAGCTTTCTGGAAGTCATAGTCCTTCTTCAGTGCCCACAGATAGCCTTGATATAACCCTCATCCCTTTAATTTCCCAAATAGCTATTATATCCATCTCTTCTATAATAATCTCAGTTTTATCACTTATTCTCTTCTGCCTGTGCTGTTTTAACAACTTTCAACTGATATACTTTCTAACCTAATTCACACTGATGCCAGTGTGATCTTTGGAAAACATAAATATGGTCCTGATACTCACCATCTTGATAACCTTAAGGGATCCCATTTTATATCATATTTCTTAGTATACCATAAAAAAGTCCTTCACAGTTTTTCCCTGACTTTATCCTCATACCTTCACCTCACACTCTGAGTTAGCTTCAGACTACTTGCAGTTTCTGGAAGTACTCAACATTCACATTTTCACGCTTTGATCATACATCTCTCTCTAGTCACCATATGTGGAATATTTATTCTCTTTAAACTAATAGGAATATTATTAAAATAAGAATACTACCACCAACAAAAGCAGTGTGGTAGTCCATATAGAGTTTTTACCAGGTGCCAGGCACTCCACCTTCATTTACTCATTTAGTTTTTGCAAAAACTCTATAAAGTAGGTACAAATAAGAAAACTGAAGCACAGGAGGCATACGTAATTTGCCGAAGGTCAAGCATCTAGAAAGTAATCATGCCAGGTCATGAACCCAGACATTTGACCCTAGAGTCTGTGCTCTTAAACTACTACACTACATTGCCTCTTCATGTACAACTGTACGTATCCCTGCTGCTGGATTCCTTTACAGATCTTATTTTCCACCTCAGAAAAACAAGCTGCTCCCTGGCTTGGATCTCATCATATAGCACTTACGACTTGTTATTGCATTTTCACTCTTCTGCTTTGCTTCATAAGGAGAGGAATATTGTGTCTTTGTATCTATCTCGTCCTTGTATTTTCAGTGTTTGGCACATATTGTAATTGCAAGGCAAATGGATAAATAAAGGCATGAAGTACCAAATTTTAAAGGTGTGGAGGGAACCTTAGAGATCATCCAGTTTAACCTTGTTTTATAGATGAAGTGCCTGAGATTAAGTGAGCATGATGGTAATATCAGATTTTAATATGGATAATTTACAAGTTAAGTTTCATTACCAGTCTTTAGTGGTTGGTAACCCATTTAATTTGCTTCAAAGCTCAGTCAGAAGAACTGGTTTTATAGTTAATTGAGAATGTTCTAGGTAGTGTTGCAGAGTCTCATTTAGGGTTCAGCATTTAACATGTTCTGTTAATACTGTGTGATCAATTGTATGTCATACCTGTTGTCGGTATGAAGTAGACAACTTGATCTGTATACATTCGTTTTTGTACATCCTCTTAAGTATTTTCTAATGTCAGATACAATGTGCTTTTTTTTTTTTTTAAAGAATTAGATTGGACATTGTAAGGAATTTTAAAAGGAATTTTAATAAATGCAGCCTTTGATACCTGTTGATAAATTTTGAATCTGGGGAATGGATATATGGAGTTAAGGATAGTATTCCCTACTCTTTGTATATTTAAAACTTTTAATAGTGAAAAATAGGGGGATACAGGGAGAGATTGGGAAAACCGTATAAACTTAAAGCTATAAGATGAATAAGGAAAATTAGAGAATAAAAAACAATAAAGCCTAAAAGTTCTAGTCTCTAGTTTGTCTATATGAAATCGAATTGTTTATTTGTAAATATCTCTACTTACTATGTATCCTTTAGTTTCTTGATGAGCTTACTCTGCTGTTGCAGAGTAAACAAGTAATTTATGTATTTTTATTGAATTCATTCAGATAAAATTTGTTCTGATAACTGGCTTTGGGTGATTTATGTGTGTATTTAGCTGAAGATCAATGATGAGAAACTCAACATATTATGTTATTAGCTTCCTAGGAGAAAAAACCCCAAATGAGCTTACTTTCGTTTTCAGTATTGCATATTACATTTGTTTTGCAATTATAATTTTGTCTTACTACTTCAGAAGTTCAGATTCTTTCACAGGATTCTAGATGGAGATTACCTTGGATGATAGGGAGGGGATAGTAAGTAAATGTTGGTTATTACTAACATCTCCTGTTAGATGTGGGCACATGGGTATTATAAGTGAATAATTTAATAAAATAGCCTTGTGTAGAGGAAAATTCTTAACACAAATATTTAACACTTTTCAGTACCTAATATAATTGTTGGGAAGTGGACATAACAAATATGATTTCTTTATATGTGTTAATATTTTAATTAAAACTTATAGTTATTTCTGTTATTCATTCTTATTTTAAGGGTTCTGATGACTGTCTTGTGAAAATCTGGGCAACTGATGATGGAAGATTATTAGCTACTTTAAGAGGACATGCTGCTGAGATATCAGACATGGCTGTAAACTTTGAGAATACCATGATAGCGGCTGGAAGTTGTGATAAAATGATCCGTGTCTGGTGTCTTCGAACGTGTGCACCTTTGGCTGTTCTTCAGGGCCACAGTGCATCTATAACATCACTACAGGTAGTTGTTTTAATCCCTGGAAAATCCTTTTTGATTATAAAGTAAATTTTAGGAAGTCACTTTTATAATCCAATATATAAAAGCCAGCTAAAACAAAGAAAGGAATATTTCTGCTTTCTTTATAAACGTGTGGACTTTAAATAACCTGGTAGTCATGACTGTCAGTTCTGGGAGTTTTCTAATTCTGTTATTGTTGCTATTTGTTTGGTAAAGAATGGGTTTATTGTTTGAACTGTGTCACCCTTGTAAAGATATTCTTTTTCTTTTATTATTTTTCAGTTCTCACCGTTGTGCAGTGGCTCAAAGAGATACCTGTCTTCTACTGGGGCAGATGGCACTATTTGTTTTTGGTTATGGGATGCCGGAACCCTTAAAATAAAGTCAGTTGCTCTTTTATTTCATAGATATGACATTAAAAACATAATATGTTTAATTTAATGGTTGAAATTGCAAAAGCTACAAAGTCAACAATAGGAATAAATTTCCTTTTTCTTCTTGAATAAGTAATGAATGCATTTTGGCTCTGCATTTATATTGCCCTCTTTCATTTTTATGCTTCTTTTTTTCCTTTTTATGCTTCAAAGAAAGTTTTCTAATGTTAACATGTTTGTTTCTTTTTTCACTTATCTTTATGCTAGCCCTTACTCTTTTCTTCAAAATACACCTGTCTTATTACCACTCTTTTTGTTTTTTTTTTTTTCCTTAAGTGATCACAAAACTGAAACCACTCTATATTCGTTAGCTATGGATTGTAAAAGTTGTGCAGTGCACTCTGGTTTAAGTTGAAGGCTCTAATTATTTTTGAAATTTTCCCCTAATCTGAGAAAAGCTAGGTCAAAATGTACAATATATTAAGTAGGGCTTTAAATATGATCACTGTATTGGAGCATTACAAATACATTGTCTGTGTATTGGAGTTGTATCATGTAAAATCTATAACTTTTTTCTTTAATATGGTTGATTATAACATTTAACATTTAATGTCAGTAGTGTTAATATAAGGCATAATCTCATATAATTGTACAATTAATGTAAATATAGTTGAATGTGACCTATTTTCTAAAGATCACTGTTTTGAATGAGCGTTATATTATAGTTGACCTAAGAGTCAAATAGTCTTAAGATTTTCACTAGAATAAATGTAAGATTCTTCTTTTTGGAGTCTTATAAAACATATTTTGTCACATTAGAAGATAAACAAGGGAGATGTTAATTAATGATGTCTAATATTGAAAATGTTTAGTTATTGATGGTACATATGCCACAGAGGCAGCACCTAGTATTTTGCTATTGTGTTCATGTTTACAAATGACTTACTTCCTAAATTATTCGTGCATTGCTATCCTACTCGGTCAAAAATTAAGAACCTATTAAATTTGATTAGGAGTAAATGTAACTAATAACTACATGTCTGGTGTAACAGTGGCTTTGGGATTGTTCTATGTGTGGATTGTATAATCGGGAGTTCCTACAAAATCTGTATGTAGAGTTTCTACGAGATCTGCTGATCGTGACACATAATGATTTTGAACTTGTTTTTAGAAAGAGAGCCATCTGTTGCTACTTATTTAATTCTGTCCTTCTGTGATTGTTTTTTGAAACAGTTGATTTCTGGTGTTGCTAGTTCCTTTAGGGTATTTTTAATTGTTTATTTTTTTGTATTGTAGTCCAAGACCTGCAAAATTTACAGAACGCCCTAGGCCTGGAGTTCAAATGATCTGTTCTTCTTTTAGTGCTGGTAAGATTTTGTTCTCCCTAATTTTCCACTTAAAGTTGGACCTTAGAAAGCTTCTAGTGGAACACATAAAATTTTGGAAAATATTTACTGTTGTAATACAAATCATATTCTCATGTACATGGCAGGGAATGGAAATTAATTTAGGAATATTTGAACTTTGCTAGAGTTTAGTTTATATACTCACATGACTATTATTTTTCTTGAAGAAGACCATAATGCTCTGGTAGGAGAGAATAAATAGTTTCAAATTTTGCTCTTATTAAAGAATAAATCTTTGAGTAGTTATCTTGCTGGAAGAAACATATTTTAAATTGGCTTTGTATTTTCATGGATCTTTGAAGTTATCCCATATAGCTAAGTAAAATAAATTTGACTGATATTTGTACAACTTCATTAACTACTTTGCTCCAAAACTGTTCTTATTTGCTCTTTAAAAGGTAGCTGTATAACAATGCTGATATTCCAATTAAGTTTTGAGTTTATGCTGCAGCATTTTGAATGAATATTAGTTTTTTAAAGCAAATTATGATCTGGAGATTTGAATTGAATTGATGAGAAAATAAAATGAAACATAAATAGATTTAATGCTTAATGTTCCTAATACCAGTTCTTTCCACATTGATTTCCAGTTTTACTTAATATTTTCATAATTGGGATAGCTGTAGTACCTGAGATAAAGTGCAAACTGATGCCATGAATCTATTTTTGCCATATTAATATCCACACATCTTTAATTTTTAACTTGCAGATTTCCACTGTTGCTTCCATGAACAGTTTTCCTTCTAGCAATAACACAAATGTAGGCATTATACAAGCATTCAGAGTACTTTAATACAATTATATATAGCACTGTTTTCGACACTGTGGGAGAATATTGATTCCAAGGAGAGAATAGATTGAATATGCAAAATAACTATAATAGAAGATAGAATGTATGTGCTATAAGACAAAGTCTTAATGAGAGTTCTCAAGAAAGCAGGGTCATTCGATTGCAGAGCTTGTGAAGACAACTTAATGAAGGTGTTGGACCCTAAAAGTTTGACAGAATTTTAACAGATGGGAGATGGGGCAAGAGAGGAACTTCAGCAATTATATGTAATCACTTAGTGAAATCATTTGTAGTGGAATGCTTTACTTCTGTAAATATAGAAAAACTTATCCTAGTCAAAGCTATGTTATAACAAACTTTATTAAATTCAGGTTAGATGTATTCTATACTGAGGATAAATAGGAATAGTTTTACAGTAAAGTATTAATCATTCAGTTGTGTGTGGTGGTAATGTTGTGTGCATTGCATTGTCTAATTTTCAGAGAATTTGAAATTGTGTTTTGCTCATAAATGTTTGCTGTTATTCTGCAGGTGGAATGTTTCTGGCCACAGGAAGCACAGATCATATTATTAGGGTTTATTTTTTTGGATCAGGTCAGCCAGAGAAAATATCAGAATTGGAGTTTCATACTGTAAGTGTTGGTAAAAAGGATTAGATGAGTACAATTTAAATAACTGTAACAGTTTATTATATTCAGGCTCCTCTTTTTGTTTGTCTGTTTACATATAGGACAAAGTTGATAGTATCCAGTTTTCCAACACTAGTAACAGGTAAAATAATTATTTTTATTCATTAAATTTAATTCCAATTTTAAAATTATGAAATAAAGGCTATTTTTATACTTAGGTTTTAATTAGAATTGTATACGAATTAACCACCTCAAATAAATATCTTCATCAGTTATACTAAAAAGTGAATATAGCCTTCACATGCATGTAAACACGTCTTTGTTTTGTTTGTAATAACGTTTATTTGGTTACTTTTAATAATAGCCACTTTATATTTTCTGTACCTATCAAAGTGTAGGGAAATTTTTAGTAGAGATTGGAAATGTATCACAGTGTAATATTTGAAGCAGAACTATCGATTGATAAACTTAGATGACATTGTGTAAATTTTTCCATGTTCTTGTTTTAGAAAGGTATTTCTAAGTACCTTGAGTAAAACAAGTCAAGTTCAGTAATATTGAGAGGAAAATCAGTATTTTTCCATTGGAAAATATGAGTTTTATATCTGAGGTAGTAAATAATGGCCTAGAATCTCTTTTGAGTGTTATTTTGAGACCTAGCTATGAATATTAGAATATGTTTGTATAAAATTTTAAGAGCCTATACAATTTTAGAAGTTCTTAGATTTGCAGGGAATATCTGACAGTAATCTTTATTGTAGTAGAATTCTGTATAAGTAAAGATGAGTGCTGTCTTTTTTAGTATTTTTAAAAACACAACTCTGGGAAAGTACATTTCTGTAAAGTATGTGTGGTTTTTCTTTGGGGGATGGGCTCCTTTTAATATAGGTTTGTAAGTGGGAGTCGTGATGGGACAGCCCGTATTTGGCAATTTAAACGAAGAGAATGGAAGAGCATTTTGTTGGATATGGCTACTCGTCCATCAGGGTAAGCGGTCAAATTTGAAATAATACATAAATATAGATAGATCATTTAGAGTATGCTATATTCCCAGTTTGATGTGATGCTCAGCCTATAAAAGTATATATCATAATCTCTGTTAAAATTATTATAATAACTAGAGGTACTATTAGAGAGGAAAGGCTTTAAATTTTATGAAATGATTTTTTGCAATACATGAAGACCTGCATTAATGATTTTTTGTTGTTGAAGATTTTATTGGGGAATTGGGGGAGGGGAACAGCATTGGAGAATCGGGGAAGGGGAACAGACAGGTAGACAAATTGGTGTTTTGTTCTTCAGTTTAGTTGTGGAGGACGTCGCTTCACTGGCCCATGTTGGTATGATGATTGCACTCTTCCTGGGTGAGGCAATCAGTCGCTGGTCATTGGTCGGCCGCTCACACTGGCTGCCAGCCACTCACGTAGCTCACAGCGGCCCACTGCAGTCCCACGGCAGCCCACTGCAGTCCCGCTGCAGCCTGCGCTATCACCCGCGACTCACAGCAGCCCAGCTCCAGGTTGAGCTGTTGTTTGTCACCTTGCTGTAGAGGGCGCAGTGTCTCACTGGCCCTCATGTGGGATCAGAACCGCGCGGCCCTGCTGCTCCAAGCTACTGCTCAGAGCTGGCGCTCCCAAGCGAGCTCTTAACCAAGCTGAGCCTCTCGGCCAGCCCAATGATTTTTTTCAGCTTAGTTTTGTTAAGGGGATGATAATACTGAAAGAATGGGTTAAGTTTCACTAGTTTTTGAAACAAAACATATTATAATGCTCTGTCTGTCACAGAGGGATGATATGGTATAATGGCCAATGGTTTTCTCCAGCTAAGAGAAATTATATTGCACCTTGTAACTGTTATTTTGGTCTTAACATCTTATCATTTTTTTCTGTTTGTATTTGTGTGTAGTAGTTTCTGATGGATTGAATAACAAAGCAGTTAGCAGGGCATGACAGCAGCAGTAAAAGATGGAGAGTGAGCAGCATGACATATAGAGTTCCTGGGTCCAGATAGAGTTAAAGCAGTGATATTTTTACTCCAAGTCATCTATTACTAGGGGCTTACGAGTACTGGAATCCTGGGCTTGCTGAGTCAGTGCAGTGATTTTTGCCATCATTCTATGTTTATTCAAACTATTCTTAATTACAGTTCAGTGACAGTTATGTTAATGAATATAAATTAAGAGATAATACATTTAGGTTTTTGTCATACTAATGATATTTATAAATAATGTCTGTATAAACAAATACTGCCTCTGTCACTTTCAGCCAAAGCCTTCAAGGAATAGAAGATAAAATCACAAAAATGAAAGTCACTATGGTAGCGTGGGATCGACATGACAATACAGTTATAACTGCAGTTAATAACATGACTCTGAAAGTTTGGAATTCTTACACTGGTCAACTAATTCATGTTCTGATGGTGAGAAAAAAGATTTAATTTTTGTCGTATTTGAAACTGAATGTAGAATGGAATATTTTCAGTGAAGAATAAAGTCTTTTATGTTAGCTAAAAGACTAACTTGCTAAATGGGTAACAGGTCTTTGCAGGAGATTGGAAATAATATTAAAATGCTGTTAAATAGGTTTGGCTTGGAAATACAGATCCTTGCTGATTTTTAGTATGTGGAGCTACATCAGTAGTATTCTCAGATTTCACCAAGTGATAGCAAAGTCCTGGACAGTGATATTAGCTCAGCTTCATTATTGTACATTGATAAAAATGAAGATTTTTGCCACTTTAGTAATTCTTAAAACTTAAATTCTAGAAATGTTTCCATATTGGTGTTTGATTGAGTTTTCTTTTTTTTAATGTTTATAATTCTTCGTTAAATATTCAAAATATTTGTTAAATATTAAAAAATATTTCAGGGTCATGAAGATGAGGTGTTTGTTCTTGAGCCACACCCATTTGATCCAAGAGTTCTTTTTTCTGCTGGTCATGATGGAAACGTGATAGTATGGGATCTGGCAAGAGGAGTCAAAATTCGATCTTATTTCAATATGGTAATTATCAGTCTTCATAGCTTTTAAAGATTTGGGGACTTCTTGACTCAGGAACTCTGCATATCACAAGGAAATCCATTTAAGAATTGGTTTAGACATTATTTTGACTGTAAATTTTAAAAAGTTGCTTATTCCACACTTTTATTTACATGCTAAATTTAAAAGAAAATTGTACATATTACAGTACATGGATATTGTGATAACTACCCTAGTTTTTTAAATAGTTTTAAAAGTGAAACTTTGATGAGAAACTCACAAATATGAAGATATAATATAGATAAGACAAAAGTTTGAAAGCTATGTGAAGAAATTATACTTAATATTATGTTATCGTACTTCATTAGTAGTCTTGTAGTATAACAGAATTTATTAAAATAACACCCATTTTAAAATTAATGCCAAAGAATCAGGCATTCTTCTCTCTTTTTAAGTTATAGTACGTTAAAATAGATATTTATGTGGGATTAAATCCTTTTCCCTCCATATTCTGCTTCTTTCATAGAATTTTAGTGTATTTTGCTAAGTATTTGAATTATAGTGGTTTAATATCACATACATCTTATTCTTCAGTGTTTCCACTCCTCTCTAACCACTATGTGAAGTATAAAGTGCTCCTCAAATACTACTGTTTAGTTAACATTTTTTTATCTACTTCCTATATATCGGTACCTATCAACAAAGAAAAATGTGTTTCTATTATTTTGGCATGTTTAGATTTTTCTTAAAAATCAATGATAGCCGATGTAGAGGCCTGACCACTGCACTGTCATCTGAAGCTGCCATTGAATAATATTGTATGTCAACTATAATTTAATACATACATAGTCATGGGATGTGGCGTATAGTGTGGGAATGAAATCAATGGAATTGTAATAGATAGGTATGATACCGGGGGTGGAGAGGCTGTGGGTGGGGGGAGGGAGGTTGTCACTTTGTAAGGGATGAAAAGGATAACTATTGCATTGTTTTGTACACCTGAAACTAATATATATATAAAAATCAGTGATAGGAATCTCTGGTAATAAATCCTAACAATAGCGTGTGTGGTCAGAATTATTTTACCAAAAAATTATTTCACAAAACAGTCTTGTGAAATATAATGGTTTGTGAAAAAATTTCGTGAAAATGATTCAATACTTGATTGATAATATTAGTAAAATTACTTCTACATAATAAGAAATAAAAAACAATTTGAGGGAGGAGTAAGCATAAGATAAAAGGAATTTTTGTTAGTGAAGGAACTAACGAGGTGTTTTTGTCACTATGGTCTTAGTGTACAATAAGGTAAGAAATAAGACTTGTCAAGTTGTTATTTTTCTAAAAAGACCGTGTTACTTATTTGAGGTACAATTGTTAGTGATGGATGGATTTCCTTAGTGATTATATGTATAGAGGAGTTTTGTTAAAAAGCAAATCTTTAAATATGCTGGTAAAGAAATTTTTTCACCTTTTCTATCTTTGTGTGTCTGGTTTGCTTCTTTTTGGGACATCTCTGTTGAAAAAGGAAATTAGTCATTTCTCAATTTGTCTTTATAATTTCAAAAGAAAACAATTTGTGGCATATATATATATATATTAGTGACTTTAGTAATTTTATATTTTCAAAGTAATTTTATATTTTCAAAGGGCATTGGTGTATTACTGAGTGTTTATAGGGAAAGTGTTCTCTCATACTTAAGTACTACTTTCACCTTTGAGTTTAAAGGTGAATTTTTCTCATCAGGTAAGTCAGTCACACTAATACTCTACCTTATCAGTAGATATGAAAATTGCAGCACCTTGAGATTGAAGTGATTTACTCTTAGACCCTTACAAATTAGTGGTACAACAAGGAGTAGAAGTCATCCATATTATAGTGTATATTCTTTGACATTAGCTAAGGGGTTAGTTATATTACTGCCTTAAATATTACTTATTGTTTAATAAAAGTTTTAAATAAGGATATTTTTCCTGCTCTTTTTGAATAAGAGCAAAGCCTATAAATGGCAGAAGAAACAAATTTATGTAATAAGTAGAATTGGATAGTAGCCATAGAATCTTCAGACTCTGAGAAAAATAAAACAAACTCAAAAGGATTAAAAATATATCCTGCATTTAAAAAAACGAGATGAGCTACTCTTCATCTCATTAGAATAAAGATACTCTGTTTAATTTTTGTCGATTTTTAATGACTTCCAAAATACTTATACATATTACCTCATTTGGGTCTCGTAAAAACCTTGTAATATAATCAGGGTAGATTTTATTATTACTGGTTTTATGAATGGGGAAACAGAGATGAAGTGCTTTGCCCAGGTTTACCTAGGTTACACAGCTATTTAGAGTCACTTGGGATTTAAACCCATGTTTTTTGTTTGTTGCTAATGTGTTCTTAAATGCTAACTGTAGTTATGGTTGGTCATTGCACAGCTAACATCCAACTATATTTAGTTAATGATTTGTCCGGGGGGAAATGTTTTCATAATGGTATTAACTCTGAGTACATCTTTTGAGATCTTACAATTTAGCTTGATGATTTTTTTTTTCCTATCTGTCTCTTAATTTGTAAGTTATCTAAGTACCCAATTTTTTGCTCTTCACTCTTTTATTCTTTTCATTGTTTGTTTTATCTATGGGCAGATGGAAGATAAAGCATCCAGCATTGCTATTAAGATTAAAACAATTTGAGGGAAGAATAGAAGCTTGTGTCCACTCTCCACTATCGTGATGAATTTTGGCTGTAGTTATAACTATTTGACTAGTAGTTAATAAGGAAGCTTATGAGTTACTCAGATACCATAAAAGTTGATTGAGTACAAATTCAATCCCTGACATTAAATTATACTAGTAATCGCAAGTTCAGTTTAGTAAATACTTCTTTGTGCACTGTGTAGAGGGACCAGTTATAGTGGAATATTCCATTTTTAAACTAGAAGTGGTGAAAGTTTAGATGAAATATTATTAAGATTAATATTTTGTGTGAGTTTTAAAATCAAAGCTTATAGCATGAATAAGTAAATTTACCATTAAACCTGTGGCCAGAAAATAAGGAATGTAAATTGCACTTTTAAAAGAACAAAAATTTTTACATACAAATTCTTACACATACAGGTTTTATCAAGTATATTTTGTGAATATTGCTTTAATATTAGTCCCTTTTTTTATAATTGCATTTTTCATTTGAAATTTATAATGCTTTTGTAAAAGGTAATGAAATTATCTAACAAATGATTGGTTTGTATTAATCAGCATTTTGTTGCACTTTTGTTACCTATTACAGAAATTAAAATTCTTTTCTGAAATTTTAAGTTAAAAATCCTATATCATCAAAAACCTTTTCAGAGGTTCAATTTTTAAATGTCTATGTTTGATATATAGTAATTACATTTTAATAAATAAATTTATTAATACACTTAATACATTTAAAATCTGAGTCATTAATTTTAATATTGTACTGATAGTCTCATTCAGATAAATATCCTAATTTCTTTTTCTGTATCAGGTCATGACAATTTTCAAAATTGTATCCTTTATTTTAAGATCACCTAAATTTGTAAATAAATTAAAAGGTTTGAGATTGAGAATTGAGATAAAGATATGTAATTCCTTCTATGCTTACATAATTTACTCATTTATTTCGTTTCCAAATCTTATAAATGGATTCTCAAGTTGCTAGTGGTTTTGTCTAGAAAGTGATGGAGTTATTTTCATTATTTTTACTGCTAGCTTTTGTAATAGAGGATCTGAATGATAAAAGCAGTTGGGGAGTGGATGTTGGGTTTGTTTTCATTACTTATAAGAAGTATATGACAGGTGAGATGATGTAACATAGGGCATGAAATGGAATAGAATACGTATTCCTTGCATTCCTTATCTCCTTTGTTGTCTCATCTTTAAAAAAAATAAAATAATCTTAAACTTTTAAAAGCATTTGTTGGAAAAGCATGATATATAAGGTAGAAACTTTGAAACTTTCTTTTTTCTTTTAACCACACAAAAAGGCTCAAGACAATATTGTTGAGAAGGTTATGAACATAAGGCAACTTTATTCTTTAAAAAAACCTAAATTCTAGGCCTTATGTTTTGTTTATCTACATCCTTCAAAAAACTATGTAACTTAGTCGTGTTTCAGCTGACCAGCCCGTATATAACTTGAGTTTCAGGGCAAAAGTAGAGTCTATTTGGATATTATATTGAAGGCAGATAGTGTGTATTATGAATATTCCATACTATTCGGGTATAGTTTAGCAAGCTTACATTTTTATTTTTGGTAGTGGCAGAAGGTAAACACTAGTGTAGCTTTGTTTTGACAAGATTTCTACACTCTATTTTAAACGCTCTAAATTCTAATTTAAATGTTAAGAGGCAAATAAATTATTCCCAGAAATAACTTGAAATTGTGTATAAACTCTGAAGTTGAGGGCTTCGTAATAGTTCCATTCCCTGAAAGAGATGGGCAACTTTAGGAGTTTATATAAAGCACAGATGTTCCTAAACTTTTTCTCTTAAATATCACAGTATAGCCAAGTTTTAGCTAATAGGTTAACTAAATGAATATTAAATTTACTTGATAAGATGAAAAGGGACTTTCAAATTCTTAGTACTAGGCCATTAGATTATTAGATAGTAAATATCTAATTATTAGATAGTAAATAAAGGTGTTTGGTCTGGGATTTGTAGATTCCACATTAGTAGCTTTCCTCATGTGTCTGGCGCTTTTGCTTTATCTTTACTGCTCTCTTTCTATACCTATTGTTCTAGCTGTGTCTGTGAATCTTTCCATGTCTTAGTATTTCTATTATGTTATTCAAAGTGCTCTTCTGGTTGCCTCTTGTCTGGTTCTGATTTTAACTGAAGAGTACAATATGTCTCTTGCTAGAAAGCAATTTTACTGAATTTGATTTTTGCTTTATTTTTGTTGTTTCATGGGTAAATTCCAAATAATTTTATTTATTTAATTAATTTTTTTCTTATTTTTATAGTTGTTAACCTTCCTTTTACTTGAGATTTAAAAAAAATGTTCCAGTGTCCACTAATCCAGAACAATAATTTCTCCTTGCAACAACGTTCCAAATGAGCAGAGGCTGCAATCCACCACTCAGAATTTTTGCACATGCATACTTCTGACATTAACATGTTCTCAGTGTTACCGCTATTTTAGTTTTAGCCAATTATAGCTGCATGTATCTAGGAAAGGGAGAAAGAAAAGCTCAAAATAGGTATATCTCGTATCGTGTTCTCTTGTGAATCAAGGTATCGATATCTCTCTGTCTCTGTCTCTCATTCTCCCTCTCTTCTTCCTCCCTTCCTCTTTCCCCCCCCTTCCTCCCTTCCTTTCTCTCTCCCCCCTTCCTTCTATCTCATTACCTGTCATCATCTAACAAGATGTCATATCAGCACTCTGTATGTTAAAAGGATTCTTTGATGCTTCCAGTCTTTGTTTCAGCCTTTCTGGGTAAGGAATTACCTTCAGTCTTCTGATTATATAAACTTTAGTTATTGCTAATTTCTTTCAGGTTTCTGGGGTTCTTTAGATTCTGTCTCTCTTTCTCATCTATTGTATATCTTGGTATCAAAGACATACCTTAAAATTTGTTGCCATGAATGTGAGTTTGTCTCTCTAGTTTGCCACACTATATTTAGTGAATTACTTTTATGTAGTGATTCTTTGACATGCTCTACGAGTCACTATTATAAGAGTATTCGAGATTTGATAGTTATAAGGGGAAAGTATGTAAAATGCATAATGTAAACACACACAGGTGAAGGAAGACATTTTGGTTAGCAAATATTTGAGTGCTTATTTTGTTCATGAGCAGAAACTATGGAGAACACAAGGAAGAGTAAGTCATGGCACTTGTTTTTAGCTAGCTTGCTATTAAATTGGGGTAAATACCTGAAAAAAATGAAAAAAAGTACTGATAAGTAGTTTCAAATGGTAGCATGAATATGAGGAAAAGTAATTGCGATATCTAAAGATGTAGGGATCATTTCAGGTGGATGGTCAGATTTTGTTCTGGAAGAATTGAAGCTGTGCATTAAAAGGATAAATAAGAATTGAATCAATAAGAAAGAATTAATTTTATAAGTAAGAATATTATAAATTATCAAGCAAGAAATGTTAAGACATGTTCATGGAACAATTTTTGTAAAATTGGGAATAGATTTTGAAAAATGGATGATAAAATGAAAAGCATTAAGTTGAAGGAGATTGTTGATGGCCTCAAAATATCTTATGAGCATAAAGAGTAGTAACAGTAGGGATTTTGATAAATTACTTTATATTCTAGAAACTTAAAGAGAAAAATAGTTTGAATGCCAGGAGTATTTCAGGTATGTAATTGGATATTGGATAGGCGGGGGGAGAACGTTCATTAGTAAAACCATAATAAAAAATTACAGGATAGGTAGTAGGAAATTTGTATAAGAAAAAGAAATATCTGTAGGACTTGGTGTTTTGTGACTGATAGAAGGATTAGGGCTGGAGAATGACAGATTTAATAAATGTGTTGAGAGTATTGAGCCTAGGTGATTTTGATAACAGTGATATTAATGGAAATATGAAAGATATGAAGGAAAACTGATTTTTTTAGTTCATTTTTATATGTTTATTGTGACATAGTGTTGGACTGTGTGGAAATAGCCAGCCAGCACTTGGAGATAGAATATTTAGAGGGGCTAGGAGTAAAGAGAAAGAAATATTGAAGTCTTCCATGTAGAATGGTTTACTTCCTGATGGAAATAGAGAAGGTAGTGTGTGTAGAGGGCTTAAAACTAAACTTAGCAAGATGGAGAAGAAACCAGTCTGTGGTGAGTGTGTAAGATACCATGTCAGGGAGGCCAAAGAAGAATAGATGGATTTGGTTAATAGTATTGCTGGCCTCAGAGAAATCAGAATATGGTAAACAAAATGTTGTTAAATTTGAAGATGAGCTATTTATTTTGGTAGTGTATTTTTATTTTTATTTTTTTTGATGAAAATTAGAGCTGATTCTTCAAACTGACTTTTATATATCTATTGGTTTTATTAAGCCAGTTACAGAAGTTTCCTTTTTATATAAATTTATCTTGGCACCACTTATTTTAAGTAGCTGTCTTTTAATTCATATGTAATAATGTTACCATAAAAAATTTTCAGTATTAAAGGAAACATTCATTCAGTAATGATCTTATAAAGTAATTTCATATCACCTGAACTATTAGAGTGTGGATAGCTTCCCTTAAGATATATTCTTTGTTTGCACTATAACTATTGTAACGGTTAGAACATAGCCAAAGCATGTTTTAATCATACGTATGACAATTTCTGTCCTCAGTATCTAGTGTACATTCTTAATTCAGTTTATTTCCCAACAGGTTGATAAACTTTAAAGGTTTTTCATATATAAGGAAGAATTTTCTGAGTTTATCACATAAAATTATTAGGGTATTTAAAATGATTCATAATTTTAAATTGTGAAGGATTTTGTAGGTAATACTCTCCCTTCTAATTAATGGTATATTTTTTAAAAAGGAATGAGATAAAAAAAATTGATGCCGGTCATAGACTTGTAATAATTTCATAAGAAGATGATTCTGCTTAAGATAACCCATATTTTTATTTTTATTGTAGAGGGCAGTGTCACTGGCCCTCATATGTGGGATCCGAACCCGGGGCCCTCTGGCGTCCCAAGCCAGCTCTTAACCACTGCACCACTGGGCCGGCCCAAGATAGCCCATATTTTTAACTTCCTGTTTTGTGTTGTGTTCCTCTTCCTAGATACTTCTTACATACTTGTCATATACAGCTGTATGTATGTTTCTTATGATTAATATAATTTAGACCCTATAATTTTAGTCTGCATTCTAGTACTTTTTAGCATACTTCATTTCCAGATTTGTCAATTTCTTCTAAAAAGACTTCCTGAATATCAGATGTCAGGATTTTAGAACTAAGTAGGACTCTAGTGATCATTTAAATTATCTCTATCATTTCACAGAGAGATTAGGTGATTTATCCATTATTAGAAGAGAGGTCTGTTGGGCCTTAGGTCCCATTCCTCTGTCTCCTTTAATTATTCACCTTTCCACTTCACAAAAATTATATTAGAAGTTGTGGATAGTATTCTGCCTTGAAAAAGGTACTAATATTCTTCATTAAATATGACAATTCTATCATCAGAGGTCTTAACTCATATGTTTTTGTATTGATTTCATTATTTTCAAATTCACTATAACATCTAAACTAAAAAGATTGTACTAATTTCTTGGAAATATTTCCAGAATTCTTGTCAGTATGAGAATTTTCCTACAAAGGAATCATGATTTTAACTTGTCTGATCCTTTCATTTTTTGCTTAAAAAAAGAAACGAAACAACTTCTTTATCATAATTGCTAAATGTATTTTCTATTTTCTTTTAACTTGTGTTCTTTAAACTTTTGGACTAATTACAAATACTATCTCCTGGATTTTTTCAGCCTTCCTTATTGTTATTTAATGCATATGAGTTTTATTATGTGGTGTTAACATATCTCTCAAAGTTTAGCAGGCATACTTGATTTTATTAGCGAAATAGTTAATCTAAAATTCTCTTATTTTGAAAATTTATTTCTTTTTTTAAAAAATTACAGCTGCAATTTTACTATAGCTGCAATTTACTACTAGCATAAGTTCTATATAATATTAAATTTTATGTTTACTTATTCTGTTATTAAGCAGTACATTTAATTTTATGATAGGTGCATATAATTTTAATATGGATAGAAAAGATTTTTTTTTTCTTTTGGTGTTTGAACATAAGCCTCTCATTGCTTTCTAACACATGCATATTCAAAGAGTGCCTTCATTTTTTAATTTTTTCTTTGAGAATTCTTATAAATACTTTGTGGTTTAAGAAAATGAAATTTTTTTCAGAGAGAAATATTTAACCTTTTTTGGTTGGCTTAGATAACAGCATTAAATCATAAAACCAGCTAGGGGATACTTAGTTATATAGGGAAAGTAAATTGCTTTCCTACTTTGTATCAAATGAAAAGCCTTGTCTGCATTTTGTAGTTATGGTTGTTGGTTATCTGAGGAGCCATTACTAAAGATGAATTTGGCATTTTAATTAATAAGGCTATAGGCACCTTTTCTAATTGGTTCATGAGTAAAGCAGATTTTTTTAATGCCTTTAATGAATAAGGTTAATCCAAATACATTTTAATGTGTTTTTCCTATTTTCTGGTGGTATTGAAATATACTTTCATTTTCTTCATATAAAAGTCACTTTGGAGTTATGCAGCTGCCTTACACCAAGAAAATTGGTACCATCTTGCCATATTCACAATGGCATGTGTTATGTAGGAAACATAGTGATTTTCTATAGGATTGTTATTTTTTCTTTGATTTTTTTAGAGCTTTATAAGTTCCATGTCTCCCAAGTATTCTTTTAGGGATCTACTAACTGTAAATGTGGCAACACTGGTAGAGAGCATGGGTATAAGGGTTGATTAATCCTCATACTCCACCTCACACTCCCCCCCAAAAAAAACCACAACCAAAAACTTTAGAGCAAGATTGCTTAAACATCACATGAAGGATACCATGCTTATTAACATCCTTTGGCATTGCTGAGTCAGACTTTTTTCAAATCTCTTCCTCAGTTCTACAGAACCCTTAGAATTATAAACTTAGACTGATAATAATATTACAGTTCTGGAAGCATTTATTATGTTTGAGTATATTTATAAAAGAAATTTTTTGTTTTCTTTTTCTTGAAAGTTAGTGAACTGAGGTAATTACGATATTAACAGCACAGGGCCAAGGCAATTTCAGTTCTTTATGTTGAATTTTTAGATGTAAAGTTTTATTTAGAGGTAAACTTTGACGTGGTTACTTATTTGTAACAGTTTATGTTAATTTTTATTTGCCTAGAAAAAAGAAATATAGAGACCTGAATTCTGAAATTTCTACTTGTAGTCTCATTTTTGGCAACTACTAAACTGTATAGCTACCAATCAGTGTCCTTATGTTAATCTGGAGAAATAGTCTACTCTTTTTCATTTTTGAATAGTTTTATTGTATACTTGGAAAATCAGTTCCCTTTCTCCACTGTCTTATCCTCCAACTTCACAACCAAGAAATGATCCTGTTTCACTTAGGATTCATTTTCTTGCTTTTATGATAAATCTTCAAGTATATTAGACATTAGATAAGTTCACCAATTTTCTTTCATATGATTACATTTTAAGGAAAGTGATTCTTTTCTATTATTATCACTATCCAAAACAGCATTAATAAACACTAGTGGACTTATTTCGTCATTGCAACAAGCTAAAGGGAAAAATAGTTTTCTTTTTGAGGTGATCCCATTTGTGGTAACTTATTTAGGGAGAGAGAGCCTTTCTTTTTAAAGCGATGTTTTCTCTTTTGACCAAAACTTTCCTTGAGAAATAAACTATTCTAAATTCTAATTTCACGTCTGTACTTGGTGAACTGTACATTCATGCCTATGCCATATTTTTAACATTAAAGAAAGAAAATTACTGCTTTTCTTTTTTTCAAGCATTTCCTAGGATATTGGGATACTAATAAAATTCAGTTTGTTCTAGATCAGTGGATACCGGAACAGAGAGGAGGTATTTCTTACCTGATAATGTGTGTGTTCCGATTCTGCTAATCCAGAAATCCAATCACATTTGTTGAAAATCATCTTTAGTTGTTATTTGTTAGGGAGTTAACTCCCTATTTTAATTTTTTTCTGAAATTCAGTCCCTAGATGTGCTTTAGATAGGGTAGAATTTTTACCTCTTTCAGAACACTGCTAAAGAAGTTTTCAACTGGAACATAGTCTGAAGAAGCACTGAGAGCAAAAAAATTCAGAGTGGTGATTGGCCACCTCTGTTTGATTGACAGGTTGCAGGGAGAAACCCATTCGTTCTGGATTAATGGAACTGGAAAACAGAAAACAATTATCAGGTAAAAAAAACCTTTTCTTTAACCTTTGAAATTCACCATTTAAAAGATGAGTCAGACCATCAAGGGAACCTAGTACCAAAAGGAAAAAAATTAGTGTCTTGTGAGCAGTGTGATCTCTGGCTACTACTTCTAAGAGTTACAAAAGAAAAAATGCTACAGTTACTACACATTGTCAGCCTTTGCTGAAAGGGCTTGATTAAATGCAGATAAGATGGAATGTAAGGCGCAATTACACTTTAAGTCTGGATTGAAGACATGAAGCAGAATTCTATGGGTGGGGGAGATTGGTGGTGTTTTATTTCCTGAATTGTGTCTGGTCGATGGATAAATAGAACAATTTGTTTTTCAGGGCTATTAATCTGGCACTTCTCATGAATATTCACAAATTTTGTTACTGTACTGTGTTTGTTATACTTCTTCACCTCATTAGGGTGTATGCTTATATATCATCATAAAATTCTAGTAACAGTAGTGACCAGTTATTTATATTTTAATGCCAGTCTTTTGATTACTGGTTAAATACATTTCAGATTGAAGGCCAAGGACATGGTGCAGTATTTGACTGCAAATGCTCTCCTGATGGTCAGCATTTTGCATGCACTGACTCTCATGGACATCTTTTAATTTTTGGCTTTGGTTCCAGTAGCAAATATGACAAGGTAAAGTACAATGATTATATGTCATTATGTTTTAATTTATGGATGTTTAGGGGGTTGTACTTTGAGGGGGGATGGGTGAGAATCATTTATGCTTTTAGCATATTTAAAGAATATTTCAGCATATAGAAGAAGCATATTTTAAATAGTCTGGAGACCTATGTTTAGAGAGGAGGGTGAAGACAGCTGTTAAATCTCTTTTCTGTAATAGACATTAGATAATAATAAATAAATATAATCTTTATATTTCAGAAGGAATAACTTTTTACTTAATTAACCTGCTAGAAGGTGATCTAAATTGCAGTTTTAGGTTGGAGTGTATAAGCTGTGGGGATGTTTTCCATAAAGGGACTCTTTGAAATTATGTAAAATATTTTATTTATATGGTTAATATGCATTTATCTGGGATATAAATCTATGGCTTTCATGTGGTTCTCAAAAATGTATAGCGTATTGATAATAGCTAATGTTTTATGTATTAAAGACCCTATCTAAGAATAGTGACTAAATGACTTAAATTGCTTATTTTTAGTAGAGTGGTATGTAAAACGTTATCATAAAAATTGAATAGTTCATAATTTAGTTTAAGAAATTCCAATTTAACCAATAAAATTTTGAAGTTACAGATGTGTCAGGCAAGAGTTCATATTAATAATTTTATATTTCAAAAGCTTAGAAACTGCTTATTAACTCTTGGAAAATCATGTCAATTTTTTATATTGTGTAAACCACACTGTAGGCTTAAGAATTTTCTTAAATCATATAAGTGATTTCATTAAAGAGCTTAATTCAAGGAATAAATTCATTGAATGATTTTCCTTTATGAAATGCTAAAACAAATAATATTACTGTATTTAGTAATCTAAAAAGTAAGATAAAGCATGGTAGCTCTGAAAATAATAATAGTATACTGCTGAATGATTTATGCCTAGATTTCATTTTACCATGTCATTTGAAATTATATAACCTGTTTTAATGTTAGTTTTTATGTATACCATCTCTTCTTCCAGAGAAAATTCAAAGCACCTACTTTTCTGATCATAAAATTTAGTGTAGAAAATATAAAGATTTATTTACAGTTAATTCAAGAGAAGACTGTTCTTTTATATTGTTGCTTTATATCATGATTTACGTTGAAGTATTTGCCTTCCATTAGAAATTTATAATGATAAATATTTATATTTCTAATCTTTTATGGGCCTTTCTTTTGCAGATAGCAGATCAGATGTTCTTTCATAGTGATTATCGGCCCCTTATTCGTGATGCCAACAATTTTGTATTAGATGAACAGACTCAGCAAGCACCTCATCTCATGCCTCCGCCTTTTTTGGTTGATGTTGATGGTAACCCTCATCCATCAAGATATCAGAGATTAGTTCCTGGACGTGAAAACTGCAGGGAGGAGCAACTCATCCCTCAAATGGGAGTAACTTCCTCAGGTAAATGCTCATTTTCATAGATAGTCAAATTATTTTTTTCATACTGAAGTTTTATAAGATTGCTAATTGGGTAACACTTTGGTTTTAATTGTTTTGATCAAATTAGAAGTAAAATGATTTTTTAAAATACTTCTCTAAATTTCTTTGAATAATGCTTAAGTATTGTAAGATATTTAAGGAACATTGGAAATTTAAAGTAGTAATTTGATCTATATCCATTTATAAACTCTGGGGACTAATAGAATAAGTCCCTGTATTTGGTATGAGATGAGTCTGTTTGTTTATTCATTCAGCATCATATACTGAGAATATCCTCTGTCCCTGACACCTGCTAAGCTATGGTATAAAGTAGTGAATTAAACAGAGATTATCTTTGCTCTCATAGAGTAGTTAGATTAATAAACACAAGTTATAGACAGATACATGTTTAAAAATTGTGATAAATGTTAAGGGGAATAATAGTGTAATGTGAGAGAGAGACTGATACTAGATAACCCATTTACATTGAAGGTTTTTTAAGAAGTGATCCCCTTTTAAAAGTTTATAAGTAAGATAGGGGTGAAAAGTGTTCAGCTATTTTAGTGAGGTAATAGAGGGTGAATGTTAAATTAGTTATGGAATTGAATGGGAGTTTAAATGGAGACAAGGTCTACAGATACCTTCTTCCCCCCCTTTTGACAAGAAATGTGGCACTAATTTATTAAGTGAAAATAATGCACTATATGAAGTAGGTTAAACCAGTTTTGCAATTATGAATTTTTCTATTATATTTTAGACTAGAAGAGCGTTTATGAAAATATTTTAAGCTCTGAACTCTAGCATAATAGACAAGTAAATTTAAAGAACACATGGGATATATAAAATGAGCGACTTTTAAATAACGAATTTAGATTCTGTAAGCAGTACAGAAAAACCAATGTCATTGCATTATAGAGAACCCACTTCTTATTTTTCTTAAAGGATTGGGCACTAACTTGCCTTGAAGATGGACATATTGGCTAGGAAGGGCTGCTGTTGGAACTAGACATGCCCACTCAGGATGCAGAGTGAGGAGAAGCATTAAAGGAATAGTAGTCCCTGCTGCTACTTGTAGAGAGTAGTACAGTCCAGCAGACCTGAATATCTGGAGTGTGTGAAACTAAAATGTCTCAATACATGGACACAGCATGAACTCAAAGACTCTAAGAACAGGTAGTATTCAAGAAGTCTAGGCAGGAATTCAGATTAGAGAAGCCTCAATTATTAAAGAAGTCTTGGCCATAGGACTGAAATTAAGATAAATGGCTCCAGCCTCTTGGAGGGGCATGAATCAGATCTTCCCAGGTCTCAAAATTCGATACCTAGGCTGGAATTTTAGGCAAGGGAAATAAGGAAAGGACTCATTTATTAAAACATCAGTGCCACTTAATTATTGTGATTATTACTTTTTTCCTCCACTTAAAAGTTTATAAAGGGCTTTCATAAATAATATCTCATGTAGTTGTGTTATCTATGGTATCCCAATCCTAAAAGTTTAGAAAATGAAAATTTAGCAACAATATCTTGTTCAAGTTAAAGCATATGGAATCACAGGGACTCAAACGTAGCTCTGACTTGTAGTCCATTGTTTCTTCTTCCATACTAAGCTGTCCTTAGAGTAAAAAGTGAACTTATCTTGAAAATGAAATAGACACTGGTTTTTAGTACAGAGCCACAAGCGAACCTATAACAATAATTATGGCTTCAAAGTGAGTCATAGAATTTTTAAGCGTTCTAGGTCACAGAATTCAGGGTAAACATTTCTTTCATTAAGACTTACTGAGCACTAAAATAGAACAAAATAAATACTTTTTGAAAAACTTCAGCATCATTTCTAACTATATTTCTATTTGCAAACTTAGATCTATAATAAAATTTATTTTGGGAAATCCTGTAGAGTTAGGTTAAAATAGATGATGGCTATTATAATAAATTTATTTGAATGCAGTTTTGTTATATTTACACTGAAAAATACACTTTAAATGTGTTTCATCAGTTGTAAACTGGCGCTCTATCAAATTACTCATCAGTGGGTGGCCATTGGCTACTGTATGTAGCCAGCAGCCAGCGTGAACGGCCGTCCGAATTACTCATCAATCTTCAAACATGAGGTGTTTTGCTAGCAACATACCAGGAAAGAAGCATACACAGGAATTTCAACTTTTACCTCTGCCTACTTTTCCGACGTTCTAGCTTTGTGATCTTGGACGTTATTTTATCCCATTGAATTTTAGCTTTCTCTTATAAAATGAAAATAACATTATGTGCTTAGTACATGTAATTTCCCCTTTCCTTATACCTTCCTTACTACTTCTTCTTTATTGCAAATTATCTTCATTTCCAACACACTCTAAAAGTCTGATCTCATCAGATCTTCTCTTGTATACCATCACACCTCATATAATTGCCCCCTTTTCTACTCATGGCAATGCTTTCATATATCTCATAACACTTAAACATTTTTTATTCATTCAGTAGGATTGAACATATTTATATGCCTAGCACTGTGCTAGATTTAGAAATAGAATATTAAGATAAATAAGATAATCCATGCTTTTGAGGAACTAGTGGACTTTCTGTATTAGGCTGAGTGCTAAGACATGTATATGTTGTTTGAGGAAATGAAAGAGGATAACAGTTAATTTTTTTTCAGACATAGTCTGGAAAGATTTCACAGAGGAAATATTATGGAGATGCCATTTTAGTAGGTGCTTGAAAGATAAGTTAGTGTTTATCACGTGTATACTTGAAGCATTGTGGTCAAAAGCTCCAAAGCATAAAGGTGTTTATCCTATTAGGAGAGTAAAAGAGTCAAGTAGTCCCATATGACTGGTATAGGTGATAGTTGATGCTGGAAAAGTAGGGTGGGTTAAAACACACCAAGTTCCTCCCTACCTTAGTCTTTGTACTGACTCTTAGCCTTCTATTTGGAGTGTTCTTATTCTAGCTCTTCAGATGGATTACTAATTCTTCTTTTTCTTCAAGTGTTAGCTCAAATGCTGCCTTCTCAAAGAGGGCTTCTTAGACTTTTGTGACTCACCATAGATAGTTCCCATCTCCCTTCCCTATTTTCCTCTTTCTCATCATCATCTTTATTTTTAAACAGCATTTTTCACAATCTGCTTTTATGTATAGGTTTATCGTTCATTTTCTCCAATAGATTGTTATATTATTCAGGGACCTGGATGTCTCTTACTCACCACTGGATCCTCAGTTCCTTAACACAGTTCCTAACACGTAGTAGACACTCAATAATTTATTGAATAAATGAAGCAGTAAACATTTTTTGAGAAAGCGGGTAGTCAGATTTGCCTTTTTAAAAGAAACTATGATCTAAGATGAATCCTACTTTTACAACCTATTAGATATATGACTTTTAAGTAGTTATTTTGGTTTTCTCATCTGTAAATTGAAGTTAATAATACATACCTAACTGAGATATTATAAGGATTATGTGAGTGCCTGAATCATGACAAATGGTCAAAGTTAGGTATCATCATCATTGTTATTTTTAATAGATTGAGGGCACGTTTCCATTTACTCTGCTGTCATTTTACAGTTGATCACTTTAGGTCTTTTACTCAAGCAAAATTTATGTTTAATTCTGGACTCAAAATGAGGTTAATAAATAAAATGGTTTGAATAGTTGACTAAAGTATCCTTAGCATTTTGTGTGGTATTACACAGGACTGAACCAAGTTTTAAGTCAGCAAGCAAATCAGGAGATCAGCCCATTGGACAGCATGATTCAAAGACTACAACAGGAGCAAGACCTGAGACGCTCTGGTGAAGCAGGTATCAGTAATACCAGCCGTTTAAGTAGAGGTAAGATGTAATTCTTCTATGTGAAACATTAAAAAAAATTGAAACAGTTTAAATCTCCAACAATAGAGAAGAGATTAAACAAATTATGGGACATCCATAAAATGAAATATTAGGCTGCCAAAATGATTATGTTTTTGAGGAATATTTAACGAGCTAAGAAAATGTTCATAATATAAAGTTTCAAACTGTAGATAATGCGTTTTTAATATGTATATTTTCCCAATTTTCCTATACTAAACATAAAATTTAGAAAAACTTTAAAAATAAAATTATTCAGTAATTTAAGAAATAGATTCTAAGCTACATTCTTTAACATCTCAACAACCTTATTGTATATTATTAAACTTTAAGAGAAAAAACAAATTTATGAACGATAAATGCCCTTGGGTTTGTCTGTTTTTGCTTCTTACATAGTTTCACCAATATACATGGTGAGTATTTTTTTAAAGTAATTATTTTACGTCTTTGAGGCTTAACAGTCAATAGTTATGATTCATTAACATGTCTAATCAACTGAATAATAAGCATATTTTGTTTTCATTAAACTTTTGCCTGTTGTTTAGTTCCTGATTTGGTAATTCATTATTTGCCACAATATAAAGTTTCATGTGGAAAATAATATAATTTTTTTTCTGTTATAAGCTAATGAAGAAGTGTCTTTAAATAGAACTTACTATATTGATTTTTTACTTAGGCTCTGTAAGCTCTACCTCAGAGGTTCATTCACCACCAAATGTAGGACTAAGGCGTAGTGGACAAATTGAAGGAGTACGGCAAATGCACAGCAACGCACCAAGAAGTGAAATAGCCACAGAGCGGGATCTTGTAGCTTGGAGCCGAAGGGTGGTAGTACCTGAGCTTTCAGCTGGTGTAGCCAGGTAAAGGGAGTTGTGAATTTTTAGGTACCACAATTGTTTGTGTTCGTTTTTAATTATAGTCCTCAAAGTACTTTTTCAGCTCTGTAATTTATTTTAAATTTGTCTGAAGAGCTAGTATTTAAAACTATTCAAGACTGGAGAAAAACTAAATTTCAGTATATAACTTTATATCCATTTCCTTTGATTCTTTAGTAATGAATATATATGAATGTGGTTGATATGAACCCAGCTAATACTGACTACATACTATAATACCATACTATAATAAAAAACAAATGAAGATCAAAATGTGAATTTGATTTTAGAATTTTCTAATTTTAAACTCAAAAGATAATATTAATCATACACACAGACAGTCCCTGACTTACAATTTTTTGACTTTACAATGGTGTGAAAGTGATTTGCATTCAGTATAGAAACCATGCTTCACATTTTGAATTTTGATCTTTTCTTGAGCTAGTGATATGTGGTACAATACTTGTGTATGATGCTGGCCAGGGAGCGGCAGCAAACCGCAGGTCCTCATCAGGTATGCAATAATAGGGGTAAAAAATCAGTAATCTACAGGGTACTGTTTTGCGAGCATTTTTTGGATATTGTGTTCTGAGCACATGTAACATAGGCTAAGCTAAGCTATATTTGGTAGTTTAGGTGTATTAAATGCTTTTTCAACTTATGATGGGTTTATCGGGATGTAACCTCATCATAAATTGAGGAAAATCTATAATACAAATATTTTTTAATCTGAATGTTTGTATTGATTATGCTTTTTGATAGGACAGTACTTTAGATTTGTATTAGGATTTAGGATTAAATATACACCTAAAGTATAAATTTGAACAATAACTTTAGCTGATGACAAATATACCCAGATGTCCTTAATAAAATTTAACTCTCAGTGTATTTTTAGTTAGATTCTTGTTCACTTTTTAATTCTAATGTTAAGGTTTGAAGGCAGTACAATAAATAACAACCATCTTTTTAACAATAGTTTTGAAGTAACTGAAAACACAAAAGAATAAGACAGAAAATCAGAATATTTTTATTATTTATAAAGCTATGAAGAATGTGGCTTTTACCTGCATAAAAGTGCTTCCTAATACTGAACCCCAAACAGATAATGCTGGGCTATGTATGGTGTTTCTCCCTATGGAGAAGCAGCTGGTTTACTTCTTTAAAATGCAGAGCAGAATATATACATTGCTAAGCTGGTTTTTCCTTCCAGAATTAGTTCACTTCTCCCCTGGAGAAAATGAGTAGGAGGTGAAAAGATGCCAGGAATGGATTACTGATTGGTGGTGGATGTCCCTTGTGCATGGAAGGAAACATAAGGAATAGGGAATATTTATTTCTCTCCAAATAGCCTTTACCTTTCCATCTCTTTTTTTATTGGGCTTAACCATTGAGGTAATGGTAAAACCAGGCTAATGGCCATTACTTCAAAGGATATTTGACCTTCCTGGAGCTTTGCCCCCAACACTCAGTACTCTTTCTTTGAGAATTTTCCTGGGTTATGCCCCTTGGTGTAGGTAGTTTAAACTTTGCCCCTTAAGAGAAGCCTCTTAAATGGGTCAGGCTAGTATGTTAATTAAAATTAAATCCAATTGCATAGCCAACAAAGGACTAGTATCTATAATATATAGAGAGAACTCTCAATTCAGCAGTAAACAAAACAAGCCACTTAGAAAATAGGCAAAAGAAACAGACATTTCATTAAAGAGGATATACAGAAGGCAAATAAGCACATGAAAAGATAACATTATTAGCCATTAGAGAAATGCAAATTAAAGCCCCAATGAAATAATCTCTGTATACCTTTCAGCATGGTTACAATATAGTAACAGCACAAAATTCTGGGGAGGGTATGGAGAAACTATATCACTCATGTATTGGTGGGAACGTAAAAATGGCGCAGGCACTCTGGAACATAGTTTTGTACTTTCTTATAAACCTAAACATGCTATTACGAGTGATTGCACTCTTGGGGATTTATTCCAAAGGAATGAAAACTTACGTTTACACAAAAACCTGTGTACTGATGTATAGCAGCTTTATTTGTAATAGCCAAAACCTAGGAACAAGCCAGATGTTCTTCAGTGGGTGCATAGTTAAACTGTGGTATGTCCACACTGTGGAATATTACTATACTGTAATAAAAAGGAACAACCTGTTGATACAACCATTTGAACAATCTTGAGGGAATTATGCTGAGTGAGAAATCAATTATCAAAGGTTACATACTAAAATTATTCCACTTACAGACTATTCTTGAAATGAAAAAAGTATAGAGATGGAGAAATATATGACATTTCTGTGATTGCTAGATGTTGAGCGGAAAAAGAGCTGAGGAGGAGGAGAGAAAGAGGGGTATGATAATTAAAAGGGCACCACAAGGAATTTTTGTGGTGACAGAAATGTTCTGCAGCTTGACTGGGGTGATAGATGCCTAAACCTACAATATGATAAACTTGGATAGAACTAAACACACACATGAATAGAAGTAAAACTGGGGAATTCAGAATATTGGTGGGTTGCTATCAATGTCAACATTCAGGTTGTGATATTGTGTGCTATAATTTTGCAAGATAATAAATAACCATTGGGGGAAACTGGATAAAGGATATCTGTATTAATTTCTTAAAATTGTATGTGAATCTACAATTACCTCAATAGTCTGAAAAAACAACAAATTAATAAGAACAAACAAAAATTAAATCAAGGCCATTTTTTTCATAAGATTTAAATTCACTTTTCATTCAGAAGTATGACCAGCTGCAATAGAGATTTTGCTATTAAGTAAAATGACGTTAATATATTGTACTAGTGAAATAACCTTAGAGCTGTCCCACATTTGAATATTAATTCCCAACTGTGAAATCTTACAGGTAAAAAGCATAGTTCAAAGATGAAATACCTTTCCTATTTAAAAATTTGAAAACTAAGGAATTAAAGTAAAAAACAAAATTCTCTTGTCCTTGTGAGTTCAGGTTTCATGAAATTACAATTCACAATTAATGTTGATTTCTAACCCTTAGAGCAGTTACCTCAGGAATAACCTTGTTCCTGGAACCTAATACTTGATTTGCCCGAGGCCGTAACAAGAAATGGTAGCATCAAGTTCAAGCAGTCAGTCTTCTTTTCCATTGGCCCCAGTCATTTAATGCCAAAAATCCAGAGTGCATCATCTATGAATTTAAGCTGAGAAATCTTTATCACATGCCTCGACATGAAAAGAAAACATCAGGAGTGGCATTCCCTCTCTTGACATCTAACATCCCTTTGGGTGAGAAATCAGTTGTGAAAATTCTAGATTAGCATGTGTGGCTTTTAATTCTTTCTCAGTAGGCAAGAAGAATGGAGAACTGCAAAGGGAGAAGAAGAAATAAAGACTTACAGGTCAGAAGAGAAAAGAAAACACTTCACTGCTCCAAAAGAGAATAAAATACCCCCTGTCTCAAAGGTAAATAGTAATTACTTTACTATTTGCTTCTTACATATAGTGCCCATACTCAGACCCTTTTGTAATTAAAAATGTTAATATTGTAAATAAGATATTGATTACTGAAGTAAAATTAATATCATTAATTCTTGATTATCTTTGTATTATCTATTATGTTTACCATTTAAAATTTTTCTTTTTTTTTGTTTTAAAAAAGCCAAGTTTATTTGTTCATTTCTTTCATTTGAAGTACTCCTTGATGACATCCTTGGCCTGAGACTCTGCTATAATCCTTAACCACCAACAACTATAACCAACCAACCACTTCACCAGGCTTTCCCTCTCTGTCAATTTTACAGAGGCTGACCCATTCCCCAAGTTTCTTGTTGTCATCAACCTTAATTAGGCTGATTTGGTGTGCAGCACAGAGGGCCTCCACCCCCTTGACATACATAGGTTCATTGTAGTTGGTTGCAAGCACACACAAATGGGCTTGGCGCTTGTCTAAGGCTTTGGCAGCTTCGTGCATTCCTCATGCTAGGCCATCGTGGATGAGGGAGGTCTTCAGCACCTCTGTAAAGCAGTATTAACATCCATTACACCTCCAGCAGCAATGCCGTCCTTGGCCATGGCGGTGGGTTACAGGTGGAGTCGAATCTTGAATGCACCCAAGTTGCTGCCTCCGTGCTACTCTGTTGCGGCAGGGAAAGAAGTTGGGCAAGTTATTTAACCTCTGAGCTCTGGGATGATAATGGAATCTACTTCAAAGAGTTGTGATGAAGATGGAGGAGATAATACAGGTAAAATCTCTAGCATTATAGTAAGTGACGGGTTAAATGGTGGATATTAGTAGCAGTACTAATGGTTAAAATTATGGTCTGTAATTCAATGAGAAGTGAAAGGCAGATGAATGGCAACCAAATAGAATTGAATCACATAGATTTAATCTGCAGACTGTAGATCTTCTCACCACCACCGATTCCTTATTATTTGCTCCATATATTCTTAGTGTTATTCATTTGATCATCCATCCATCCATTTATTCATTCAATAAGTATTTATTGAGCACATCTTATGTTAGGCATTAGACATACAATATTAGAAATAAATGACAATCTCTATTTTCTGGGTGTTGACAACTTCCCCCAATGAGAAAGAGACACATAGCTAGTTGGCAAGAAAATATAGCATGGGAGTTACACATATGGGCATTGGACCCAGACAATCTAGGAGTGACTTCCATCTCTATCACTTACTAGCTCTGTGACCCTGAATGAGTTATTTAACCCCTTTGGTCACATCATCTATAAAATGGGTTGACAACAGTCCTCCCTCCCCCCCCCCAGCCAGATCCCCATCATAAGGTTCTTTAGAGGATTAAATGAGTCAATGCACGGGTAAAATACTTTGCCCAGTGCCTGGCACATGGTATACACTAGATGTCAGTGACTTTTATTTCCAGGCAATTATGCCACTGTGTGGTAGACGTTATATAAGGGGGATTCTGAGAGAAGGGAGAACGCACCAGATGAAAAGATACTTGTCTATCTAGCAAACTGCATATTTAAGTAATAATGGGTCCCTCTTTGTATTATTAATCAACAGCAAATATAGAACTGGAATAAGAACTTCTAATCAGCATGAGATAAGCAATGTGATATCATTTCTGTCCAAAGCAAAGAAACTTGCTTGACATTTTAGCCTTGGGACCTTATCTAGTGTAAATGGGACAGTTCCGTTAGGCTTTGGGAATATTGGAAATTTCTGCCCTAGATCTCTGGGAATACTTTCACAGTCTGAGTTCTAAGGTGCATAGGTCCTTCTTCCCCAGGATGGAAACTACTGATCTAGGAAAAAAAGAGGGAAAGGAGGGAGCAGACATTTATAGAGCAATTACTGTGTGTTAGGTGCCAGGTACTTTATCGCTTTAGTCCTCCTGATGTGCCATTAGACTGGTCTATTATCCCCATTTTAGAGATAAGTAAACAAGGGCTCAAAGAAGTTAAATAATATGTTCTGAGTCAACAGCTAATCTGTGTCAGAATTTCCAGGTCTTCCGATTCTAAGCCTGGAGCCCTTCCCTGGACATCAACCTGCATCTTGTGAGAGTATGAGAAAGAAGTCATCCTTTAGTTTGGGGTACTCTCCTATAAAATTCTCACTTGGGAGAGGAATGGGGCAAGGATGGATTGGAGCCCAGGTCCCAGGAGGGGAAGGTAGCTGCTCGTGGCCAAATGGACGAGGGGATAACTGTAGAGAGAGGGACCAGGCTGGGGTATTACGGTTGAGGACATAATGGTGTCTGTCCCTGATGGGGGCTTTCTGGGAACCCTCATCGAGGAAGCCAGCACCCAGGTTGGTACTTTCCAAGTCTCCATGTGCCTGGAAGCAGACCGGTGATCCTTCCCGATAACCTGCCCTGAAGCTGTCCTTATTGAAAACCAGAGAAGTATGGTACCCTGACCCTACCCCATGGTCCCTTCCTGCCCTTGAGAATTTGGGTCCCCGAAAGGACCCAACACTACTGAGTACTATCAGCTGAACCCCAAGTTGGGACACCTGGTCTGATAGCCATGTCTATACTTACAGAAACCACAGGATAGAATTTTGAAATGGAACTTATCCAGGAAAATTTAGTTTATCTACTCTGCCTATTGTCCAACTTTTGGGTTGCTGTGAGGAGTTACACGAAATAATACTATACACAGGAAAGCATGTAATAAATTTTAAAGTGCAGCAAACTTATTACTGTCATTACAGAATACTAAATTAAAAAGGACTATAAAGATAGTCTAGTCCAGGGGTCGGCAAACTTTTGAGACGGAAGAGCCGCCAGGGGTAAGCAAACTGTGGCTCGTGAGCCACACATGCGGCTCTTTGGGTATGTACATGGGGCTCTGAAGTAAAATTGAAAATGAAAATAAAACTATCATAGTTCCATTTATAAAATTTTTAAAGGATATTATTCACATAATGGTGATTATGTAAAAATATATTTATGGCTCTCGAATAAATTTTAAATTGTTGTGAGGGACAGGATAGGCTCTTCCAGGGGTCGGCAAACTTTTGAGATGGAACGTACCCAAAGAGCCGCATGTGGCTTGTGAGCCGCAGTTTGCTGACCCCTGGTCTAATCTAATCCCCCAACTGTAGCAGGAATCCCTTCTACAGCACCTCTGACCAATTGCCAGCCAGCTCTACTTGCACACTTGCAGTGACAGGGAGCTCACTCCCCGAAAGGAAGCCACTTCCTTCTCTGGTTAGCTCTGAGAAAAAGTTCTTTAGATTGAGTTGAAGCCTGTCTTGCTGCAATCTCTGGGCATACAGCACATTTGTGCCCACTGTCCTCCAGGATTTTGGGACAGTCTTGACAGCCCAAGGCATCTTTTTCCCCCAGACTAACTTTCTCTGATATCTCCATGTACTTTGCACGGAATAAGTTTCATTCCTTGGGACTCCACCCACTGCAGCTGGTCGGCGTCTCCTTGCAAATAATGGTGCCTAGAACAAACACAACACTGCTGATGTGTCCTGATCAGGGCAAAGTGCGGGAGGTATCACCTCCTACAATCTACACTCTGCAGCTCTATTAATGAAGCACAAAACGAGTGCTTTCCAGCAGTTGCAGTGAATTTGCTCATTTTAAGCTTTAATCAGCAAGCACTCCCAAATCTTTATCACCTAAACTACATCCAAGTTTGTGCTTCGCTTCCCAGATTTATAATTAGTTTAAATGGACCCACGTAAAGAAAGATCACATTGACAGCACCATGGAAGGTAGGCTTTTATGTGCCCTCCTTAATCACATGCCCCTCTTTCCCTGGTCCAGGGACCACTGTCATGACTCCTTGATACTGGTTCTCTCCCTACTTTACAGTTTACCAACTATGTGTGCATAATGTTTAGTTTTGCCAGTTTTGGTACTTTATATATAAATGGAATCATGCTGTATTTCATAATTTGCTTCTGTCTTTCAAAATTGTAAGATTCATCTATGTTGACTATGTGTCTTTCATTTGTTCATTTTCATTGCTGTAGAGTATTCCATTGTATGAATATTTTAAAATTTATTTGTTCTACTGTTAATGGACATTTGGGTTACTTATGTATTTGTTGTATTATGCCACTATGAATAATTTTGTGAACATGTGCAGTGTAATTGATAAGTAATTGTTTCAAGTGTTTAAATCTTATCTCCCAATTTCCTTTAGAACATAAAAATCATCTCTTTTACCCTTAATAAAGGCTTTAAGCACACACTAGTTTTCTTTAAATATATATATGTTGGGGTGGAATTGCTCGGTTTAGGGTTTATTTAAAAATATGAAAATATACATAACTCTTACATCTCCTATCTGATTTGAAAAATTGTTTTTCAACCACCTCCTTGGCATGGGGAGCTCCAGGTGTCCAAACCAGCAGCCTGACCATTTTGATTAATGATCTTGAGGGGCTGGCTGCAAGCCCCAGATTATCAATGGCAATGAATGTGTCTTTCACTCATTGGAAGGTGCCCCTTCTGCAGACAGCATCCACATCTGCTATCTTTATGGCCACTGCCTCGCATTAGTCATCACAAGACAGAGGATGCACTAGGCGGCCTTATCCTGGACAAAGGTCTCCCAGCCAAGCCCACATCTGCTCACCCAGGAAAGTCATTTATGGAAAGGTGAGGGTTGGGGGGAATGACTCTGTTTGCCTTCCCAAAGGCACACCAGCCATCCAAGGATATTAACTGCTTAGAAATTTTCGTCTGTATATAGGCCCACCCGTGATGTTAGCAAGATTTAAGTCAAAAGTAGATGCCACACGTCTACCTAATTATTTAAAATTATAAATCACTCCAACTAACTCGTAACCTTAGTATATTCTATTCTGCTTGGACAAATATACATCTTCAATGACGCAGAAGACCTGGTTCACATTTAGAATTCCTGGACTCCTCAGGTTTATGAACTTGAATGAGGTGGTGATGGCAATGCAGGCCCTGGCCCCACTGTTGGCTTGCAGCCCACCTGCCTTCTTTTCCCACCTCTGTCCTGCACTAGCGATTTGTGGACACAGCAGCTCAAATGTCCAAATGCTGTGCCACCTACTCCAAACACAGCTGCCCCTTAGCCACTTTTAGGGATGTCCTAACTCTGTCCTAGAGAGAATGGACCTGGGGAAGAGGCTACAGCCTTCAGACATTTGGGGAAGGAATTCTGGGGTCTGGGGTTCCCAGAACTTGGCACAAGAGCTAGGTTGGTATGTTCCCTGGACCTGTGAACTCACCCTGTGGTAGGAGTGTGGCCAGAGAGGGGCTAGAAGGGAGCCTCTAACTACGGGGCCTAAGGTAGGCTCTCTTGCTCAGGTATAAGGGCAGTACTGTCTGTTTTATCATCTCTCCTCTCCTTCCTGAATGCAGGCATTGTGTCTGGTTCTATCTATAGCATTTATCACAGTGCCTGGCAACTAAGTCACATAGTACGCAGGTGCTTAATAGAAACAGTTCCTCACATTTTACCTCATTTCAACTCTTCTCAGCCATCACGCAGATGAAGGCTGTGAGGCTCAAAGTGGTTGGTTAAGTGACTTGCCCAAGGTCATACAGCTAGAAGTGGTAGAGGCTGGATCTGCACTCACGTCACCAACCGGCCCCCTCTCTCGTCTTTCTTCTTATTTTTTCTTTGCCTTTGTACTGGAACGAAGGGATGGAGGCGGCCGCTCTAAACTGCCGGGCTTTTCCTGCCGCCGTCTCTCCTCCGCTCCTTTCTATCCCTCTCCTCCCCAATCCATTCTTCTACCGCGCTCCAGCAGCCGGCTCCTCTGCGTTCCGAGCCTCCCCACCCACCCGCTCACAGGCCCCTCGCGAAGCCCCGCCCCTCCTCAGGCCGACGTCACGTGCCGCCCCGTTCTCCCCCACNCCCCGCGCCTGCGCACCGCTTATTTCCCGCTGTCAGGATGAGGAGGCGGAGGTCGGCGCTCGGGTCCGTCTCTGCCCGCGGCTGTGGCGGCGCCGGCGGCTCCAGCCTTAGCGGTTCCTCCCTGGGCGGCGGTGGTGGCGGCTCAGTCGACGCCTCCTCCGCCAGCTGAGCCCGCGGGAGCCCGGGACGCCGCTTCCCCGTCCATCCCCGCTCCCCGAGGCCCGCCGCCTGGCCATGGCGCAGCCGGGCCCGGCTTCTCAGCCTGACGGTGAGGCGCCCACCATGGCAGGCGCGGCGGGCGCGGCCTTCCCGGCGCCGGCGTCGCGGGGGGACCTCTGGGCGGCGGGAAGGGCACGCGCAGGCCCCGGGGGTGACCCCGCCGGGCGGAGGCGGGAGCGCGCGGGTTCCGGCGCCTGCTGCGCCCGAGGGTGGCGCGGGGGACTGGGCCTAAAATTTTTCATTTTACATTTCCTGCCTTCAAGCATACCTTTTCTCCAAATGCCAATTTTTATATGCCCATTGAATCTAATAAATTACGTCACAAGCCTAAGCAAGATCTTTTTTTTAGTTCTCCCATTGGCTGTGTACTCTGAAACAGTTTTTTAATTTTGTTTTTTGTCCTGTGTATTTTTTTTTTTTGCTGTTTTGCACCTATTGTAGATAATTAAGTCAGCTATGCTGCTATAAATAATAGGTCTTATTTTCTAAATTAAAAGGTAAATTGTCTCTACTGGTTTGCTCTGTTGGTTTCTCTGTCATCCATCCTACTCTGGAAAAACTTTTGGATCCAGTGGTTTTCAATTAATCATGCCATAATCTGGGAGAGGTACATATTTACCTCCTTGAGTGCTGAGTCACAATTATCCGTTCCTACATTTTTTTTTTTAACTATATTAGTTTGAAGCTTCAGAGTCTTAGAATCTGAAATTGAGGAAAACTGTATGGAACAAAGTTTGTTTTTTGACCCAGCTTTGAGCTCCATGCTCCTTCCTCTTTATTTGCGTTTCTTCTAAATTAGTCTACTTTTCTAGAATTCTCTTTTCTGTTTTGTGACTTTTCTCCTTAAAGGACTCAAGTAGTTCTTGGCTGTTTTACAGTCTTTACTAAGGATGTAATACCCCTGGGATCAGTAGGACCCCACACAGAATTCTTGTTAGTATAATCTGAGATAATTGTTTGGCTTTTTTTGGGTTTCTTTGTTGGTTGTTTGGTTTTTTTCATGGTCGCTGGAAAACATACCCTTTTTTGTTTCCTTTGCTGAGAATTCAAGGATATGAGGACATAAATTCATGTAATGATTGTGAGTTGTATTGCTACCGCTTTTATGGATGGAATATGATATTGCCTATGAAAATTAAAAGGATGTATTTATCTTTTAATCCAATAGTGGTACTTCAGAGACTTTTTAAAAAGAAAAGTACTGATGTGATGTGTATACATCTGCACACACACAGACATTTACAATGTCTTTGGTGGCAAAAACTGGAATAACTTTAGTGTCCATTAGTGTAAGGAAGGTAGGATGTCCTGACATCTATATACCCATGGGATATTATACAACATTTTCAAAGAAGTGAGTTAGAGTTCACTGCATTACCTTGGAGAAATATTCATGATATATTGTTAAGTGGAAAAAGCAAGTAGAACAGTACTGTTTATAATATGACCTCATTTTTGTTTTCAGGTTTTATGAGAATGAAGGTTTGAAAGTACAGCTACTAAGCTACTATTATAACTAACATTGATATTCACAGATGTATAAATTAATGAGATGTCATCTTTTAGAGTTTCAGCATTTTTTTCCCTAATGATAGAGGGTACTTACTGTGTAGGAGGCAATTATAAATTAATACAAAAAACTGTTTAGAAAGCAGTTATAAAGTTGATTTTTCACAATAGGTTTGGTCCCAAAAATTACAGTGGCTTAAACAAGGTGGAAATATATTTCTTTATGATATAAAAGCCTCAGTAGGTAGTCCAGGCCTGGTATGGTGTCCTCAGTGTTGAGAACTGAAGTTCTTTAATTTTTCTGATCTTTTTGTGTATGAATTTGACCTCATGCCTCAATATGTCAGCATCCCCACTTAAGACTACAGGATAGAGGATCATGTCAATGAGGAAGGTGCTACAGAGGGCACACATGGTCTTCTGAGGAAGGAAGGTGCTTTGACGTTGCTGTGCAGCATTGTGTCAGAAAACCCATTGGCCAGAATTCAGTCATATGAAACTTTGACAAAGAAAAAAATTTTTTCTGCAACAAGGGAGAACAGATATTTGTCGACAGTTTTTCCTTGCTCTACCTTATTTATTAACACGTTAAGCACCAAGCCTGTTTTGTCTTCCTTTCCTTTTAGAACGCGATATCCGATTTCACCGATATGCTTTCTCTTCAGTCAGTTGTCTGTGGTTCGTGTTCCAGTGCAGTTTAAAAATTTTTCTTTACCCGTAACAGTGACAATGCCAGTAGAAGAAACGTGTGAAAGCAATTTAAGTGAAATTATTTTCCTAATAAAAGAATATAATTTTTTAAATTGTGTATCGTCAGTCACCAGTGACTGACGCGGCCCGAACGGAAAGTATAGTGTCAGTCACTGGTGACTGACATGGCGCTTAACGTGTTAAGGCATTTAAAACGTTTGTGTTCTTTGACTTGAAATTTATCCTAAATAAATATAAAATTGTGGATAAAGGTTTACAAAATGGAACAAATAGCAATTTTTAATGAAATGGATTTGAGTAGATAAATATGTTTGTGTTAAATGAAAGAAGCAGGGTACATTACATTCTTAACAATGGATTACTCAAAATTTATGAGATTATAGTGGAAAAATTTCCTTTTCTTATACCGTTACATATTTCCCACAATTTTTACAAAATTACCCAACCCTTCAGTATTCCTTTTAGAGAGAATCTGTGGGGAGTAAATCTTGTGTCCTTGGAGTGAAAATGTTTTTTAGTTCACTTGGCTATTTACTTAGTAGCTAGCTGTCTTGACAAGAGTAGGGCTTGAAATACTTGAAAAAGTTTTAGTGACAAAGCTGGTTATGGAGAAGGAACTGAAAGTGGAGGTGGATGGAGGAATATGGAATGGTTGAATTCAGATTGTAGTTTTATAGGTGTTCAGATGCACACCTCCATCGTACACATCCAGAATCTTTTAGGAGTACAAAGGTAAGCCTTAAAATTTTGTGTTTTTTTTTTTTCTCTTCTTCCCCAGTGCACTTTTACTGTCTAACACACTTATAAAGCCAGAGCATGATGAGTGGGGAGAAAGCCACAATACAAACAGACTTGTATGACTTACATAGGGAAACTGACTAATGGAATGCATAGAGCAGATGTTCAAAATAGCATGTTATTCTCAGAGGGATGGGAGGGGATATTGGAAACTTGATATAACAGCAAGCAAGTTTGGAGAGGATTCTATTAGAGATATTTGGATGAAACGTTACTGAAATTAAGAATTCAATGGATGGGTTGAATAAAAGAATTTAAACATGGGAAATGAGCTAGTAAGCTGGAAAGGCAAGTCAAAGAACTCCCCTAGAATTCATCAACAAGGGATTAAAACGATGGAGAGAATGGGGGAAATGTAAAAAAATATGTATACATTTATGTATATTTATATAATATGTATATAGAGAGAATGTACTTTAGAAGTAGTAGCATAGCCGTTTAATAAGAGTCTTCAAAGAAGAGAATATATACATAGGGAGGAAAGAATTTTTTAAAAATAATGAACCAGAACTTCTTGGTGTTAACCTCTGGCTAGTGTGCCAAGAAGGATAAATAAGGAAAAATAATATAAACGAAAAAAGTTTAAAACCTCAACTATGCACATTATTGTGCGATTTGAAAACATCTAAAAGAACATACTGAAAGTTTCTGGAGAGAAAAAAGAGAATCACCTTAAAGTGAACATGAACTTGACTGCAGTGTACAAATGGATTTCACTGAGCCATTGTACAGCCAGAAGAGATACGAGAAAATCATTAAGGAATCACCTACATTAAGAAAATTGGCTGCAACCCCGACACAGTAGCATTTATGCCAATTTCTGGTTGGAATGGTGACAACATACTGCAGCCAAAGGCTAATACTAACATGGTTGGTTTAAGGGATGGGAAGTCATGGCAATGGTTGAATCTCTGGATTGCATCCTGCCACCAACTTGTCCAACTGGTAAGCCCTTGTGCTTGCTTCTCCAGGATGTCAACAGAATTGGTGGTATTGGTACTGCCCCATGTGGGCCAGGAACTGGTGTTCTCAGACCTGGCATGGTGGTCACGTTTGCATTAGTCACTTTTACAACGGAAATAAAGTTTTGAAATGCACCATGAAGCTTGGAGTGAAGCTCTTCCTAGGGACAGTGTGGGCTTCAGTGTCAAAAATGTGTCTGTCAAAGATGCTTGTGGTGGTAACATGGCTGGTGACAGCAAAAATAACCCACCAGTGGAAGCAGGTAGCTTCATGGCTCAAGTGATTATCCTGAGCCATCCAGGCCGAATCAGAGCTGGCTATGCAACTGTGCTGAATTGCTACACAGCCGATGTTGCTTGCAAATTTGCTGAGCTGAAGAAGATAGGTTGTCATTCTGAGGTAGAGGTGGAAGATTGCCCCAAATTCTTACTGATGATGCTGCCATTGTTGATATGGTTCCTGGTGAGCCCATGTGTGTTGAGAGCTTCTTTGACTATCCTTCTCTGGGAGGTTTTGCTGTTCATGACATGAGATGGAGAGTTGGTGTAAGTGTAATTAAAGCAGTAGACAAGAAGGCAGCTGTAGCTGGCAAGGTCACTGAGTCTGTCCAGAAAGCCCAGAAGGCTAAATGAATATTATCCCCAATACCTTCCATCCTGTTTTAATCAGTGGTGGAAGAATGATCTCAGAACTGTTTGTGAGTTCAATAGTAAAAAAGACTGGTTAATGAGACAATGCATCATAAAACCTTGAAGGAAAGGAGAATGTTTTGTGGAGCATTTGTTTTTGTGTGTGTGGCAATTTTAAGTTAGTTTTTAAATCAGTACTTCTTAATGGAAACAACCAAAAATCTGTCACAATATTTTAAGGCCCATAAAAGCAAAGTTTAATGAGAAGAGAAAAAAAAATAGTGAGGATATAATTATAGGTTCAGTTATTTTCCATCAATACTTTAAAGATAGTGCTTTTTTTTCTTAGTGTATATTTACTTATTGTATGATTTATTGTGTGACATATTATGAGTCTGATGTCAGTCTCATTCTTTTTTTGAAAGTAATCTTTATTATGTTTTCTTTATATTTTTATATTTTAAGATTTTTATTAGGTGTAAATTAATGTTTGCTGAGTTTGTTCATTTCCATGACCATGTTGGACTTCATCAATTTTTTGATGATTTTGTGTTCTCATCTGCAGAGACTTTTCCTACGTTCATCTGCAGTAGAAGAGAGATAGCCAGCTACCAGATACCCTAGTCTCATAGTGGCAGGGTATTTTGTGATCACCATTTTGGCTTCCAGTTTGCCTCTGTCTATTAATATGCCTCACAGCCTGTGGTCTCTTTTCTTATATCTGTTCTGTAGTTTTGGTGTGGATATAGGAGAGTTCAGTGTTAGGCTTAGTCTATTATTATGAATCCTTATGTCTGTATCACTTAATCAGAAAAAGTTTTTATAACTTATCAATCAGCAAGTGAATTTCAGCATATCACAAACCTGTGATTTAATTTGACATAATGTTAAAATATTTGAGCTGATACTATAAATGTAGTTCACTTATGTAATATGTTAAAATTTAAATTGATTTTTTATAATTTATAAATACATAACTTTTAAAGAAAAAGTGTGCTCTTTAAGCACACCAAAAATGAATTTAATTTACTTTTTTTTTCAGAATCATACTCATGAGCACTTTCTGGATCTTGGAGAATCCAAAAAGCAGCAGGCAAATCAACATAGTTATCGTACGAGATCTGCATTGGAAGAGACTCCTAGACCTTTGGAAGAGATAGAAAATGGCAGTAGTTCTTCAGATGTAAGATCTCAGCCCATATATAGATTTCTGTCTCCATTTTTACTTATCTTTTAATATGACTTTCATCTTCACTTTTATTGATATATTTATAGATATAGCTCAAACTGGTATTTCTAGGTTCTTACGATGTTAGTGATAGATAGCTTCCATTTGCTGAAGATCTATTATGTGTGTTCTAGGCATGGCACACATATTCATAACCTCAAATACACAAGACAAATGCGTATGAATTATTCCCATTTTAAACATATGAAGGATCTGAGGTTCTAAGATGTTTAGCTTACATATTTACCTAACTATTAAATGGTAGAGAAGGGATTAAACCCAGGTTCCCTTCACTCTAAAGCCAAGCTTTTAATTCGTACCATGAAGCACTAGTCTGTAGCTATCATAACTAACCAATAGGCATTTAGTAATTTGGAGTAGTTTTTAATGTCTGTACCACTTTAGCTAGCTTTCTCAATGTAATTTAAAAAATATTCCTTATGTACAATTATTTCCATAAATATCATTGTTATACTTAGTTAAATATTCTTTCAGCAAAGGCATTCCATTTGTAATCAGATCTTATTCAAGGCTTGTAACCATATCCCTCCCCCTCACGCATTCTGTCACCCCCCTTGGTCACAGTTAGATCTAAGACTCTGATCTTAGATACTAACTGCATTTTTGAAACCATATTGTGTTTTGCAATGTTAGACATATATGGGAATTCTCTGAGTATATTCTTGTGGATAGGGTGGTATTAACTCAAACTGAGAGTATTCTAATTATAATTTAAAAGTTAGTCTCCAGTGACTTTAGCTCCTAATATGGTCAGATCAAAATGATATGTCGCATCTGGTAAAAAGACCAAATATACTAATTACATAAACTTGACACATGACAATTTAGATATACATACAAGACATAAAATATATGTGGGCTAATTATTTGCCTTATAAAATGTTTCTTTTTGAGAGATTTATAGTATTTTAATAAGTTTCTATGAAGTATTTTAAATATGATTGAGCTTGTTAGAAACTTAACGTATTTTCAGGTACATCTGTTAAATAAAAATGTACTAAATGCTTCATTTGTCTTCATATTAATCAGTTTATACTTTAACATCCTTTTAGAGGAGTACATGAGACCAGAATGTGACTTGGACACAATATATTGATTAACGGAAAGAATCCTAGTTTGTTTTGTTTTTTTGTTTTTTGTTTTTTTTGTTGTTATTGTTTTGTTTTGGGTTTAAATATTATGAAAATTTTGTATTTAAAATGTAGAAGTATGTTTTTTTCCTCCCTCTTTAAAAAGTAATATACTAAGGGTAGGAGTAATCAGATCATTTGTTTAGATTTTTTTCTGAAAAGTTTCAGTAAATAGAGATTAAATTTGCTAAATAAAATTTACTGTTGGATTTTGATCTTTTCATAGTTGCTTAGTTTTAAAAACTATGGAATAATTAAGTAATAAACATTCTTCATTAAGACATCAAAAATTAAAAATTTTTTTCTCCAAATATGCTATTTTATTTAATTAGTAAAGGAATACATTGCATTATCCTCTTCAAAATGATCTGAATGTGCCTAGTAAGTAATAACACTGAACCAGTCTCGTGGAGAGTGGTCTAAGCTTTGGAGTAAAATGACGTGAGTTCAAATTAGGGTTAGTTGCTTATTAATTTTGCTGCCTTGGGTACATTTCTTAACCTTTTTAAGCTTTAGTTTCTTTTATTTAAATAACTACTTCCTATCATTAGCAGTGTTTTGTCCATATCGAATAGGATGATACATACAAAGTGCTTAGAGTAGTTTCTGACATTTAGTAAAGCTTATTTAATGTGAGCTGCTATTTTTATTGGAGCATAAAGTTTATTCGAGAAAGGGAAAGGCTGTGTAAGATTTTGTGACCAAAAATCCCAACTTTTATAAAGAAAATGGTTTCACAGGAATATCTTACATTGACCAGTATTTACTAAAGAGAAACAGTGTGTTTGGGTAGTTTTTAATCCTCTGCCATTTAGATAAAATAATACTAGGGTTGGAGTATCCTGTTTTTTGGTATGATAAAGCTCTTTTAATAAGAAAACATAAGCGTTCCAATTTTAAGCTTCCTAAAGCATTTATAGAAAAAGAAAGCTTACATTTTTAAAAAGGTCTAAGAAGTAAAAATTGATTTGCATTAACTATGGAATTTGATATCATCCAATCTAGAAGTTACGTTGGCTTTTAAAAAACAAACAATGTATTATTCATCCAAGAGCTTGTACTGAATCCAATAATTATAAGTATTATATCTTTGGATAAATTTAATAATTTGGATGGATTTAATAATTATTATTAAATGTATTTAATAATTTTTTGTATAAAAATATAAGGCCTGTGTTTTGTAAGTAGTTTAAATCAGATTTAAATTTAAATATAATAATATGATGGGTACTGTTAGATATTACGGATATTTTCTATAGTCATAGAATGTTATTTTGTAAAATAGCAAAATAAAATATGTATTCAATATCAGCAAAATAAAATGTGTATTCAATATCTCTTAGGAAGGTGAAGTTGTTGCTGTCAGTGGTGGAACCTCTGAAGAAGAAGAGAGAGCATGGCACAGTGATGGCAGTTCTAGGTAATTTAATGAATTTTTATTTCTCCAAATGTAATATAAACTTTTAGTTGTCCAAAATCTAGGAGATTTTCTTTCTGACATGTTTTCTTTAGTAGAAAAAAATTTGGTAATTGCAACTATATCTGCAAAATAATGCTTTTAACTTTATTTTCCTAGTTGATATTTTATCTTTTGAATGCTATTATTTTTAATGCTGAACCACAAATTAATTTTATTACTGGTTTTGAGAAATATTTGAGCATTAAATTATGTAATAAAATCTTGTACAATTAACTGTCTTATACAGTGGAATATGTTGAATGCTAATAATTTTTTTTTTCCAGCAATGAGGATAACCTTTTTCTTTTTCCTGTTACCCCATGTAAGTGAGGAGCCCCACAACTCCTTATACTGGCAATTCATGTTATTACAGGGCTGATATTCTTGGCTGACCTTGTAAGATCTTAGTAGCAAGGAGTATATATAGGTAATTATGTTTAGCCCCTTAACTAATTCCCTGGCAGCAATAGCTCTTAAAATAAAATTGCCAGAGAAACTAAGAGGTGGAGTCTAAGAATTCCTTATAACAGTGTTAAAATCGAGAACTTTCCTATTTCCACAACAGTTATGCCCAGTAATGAATGATATGAAAATGCCCAGGGTTATGTCTGGTAGTGTTCTGCATTTGAAACAGGGCAGCGAAAGAAATACTTTCTTGTGGTTTCAGCAGTTGGGGGCAATTGTTTTAAGAACATAAGCTCTTGGGTTTGTAGTTAAATTTATGCTGGCAGCAGATTTTCTGTAAGAGCTGAGTGCTCCAGAGAGTAGGAACTGTATTTGGCATGTGCCATTCACAGTGACCATGATTGAGGTAAGTGTAAATAAATGCTCATAAGTTGAGGACAGCCTAGTCATGGATAGATGTTTGCTCTGCAGATACTTTCCCATGCATCTAGAACAGTGTCTGAAAATATTTTTTTTATTTAAGTTCTTCAAAATCATTTTAAATTTTAAAAATGGAGTCATGAAATCATACTAGGAAATCCCTTAATTATTTGGTTCTTATCTGTGATGATTATTCTTGGGGAGATGTAGGTTAATGCCTATAAAGGACATTTGGACCGGGGGAAGAGGTGGTGGGAATAGAATAAAACTCCAGGAAAATTTCTCCTTTTAGGACTTATCAGGAATATTTGGAGGGGAGTGAGGTCATGATGTCACTAAATCTAAGTAATTATTTTAGCATAGTATATTTTAGATTTAAGGCGTTTATATTTGTAAAACTATAAAATCAAGTAATATTATGTATGAAAATTAAAACAGAAGATAACTGGATTTTTTATTTTGCAACAACATCAGTTAAGTAAAACTTAGGTCTGTTGAAGGTAACTGAAAAATGGCAAACATGATTGTCAGTGATAACATAAAATAATAAGGCCTGTATTTTTCTGAATCATGGCATGGTTTGAAGCATAAGATATACCTAAGGTGTATGTAGATGCTAAATGAAGTTTACAAGCACAGCCTCTCCACTGAGCAGGAATACTTCTAACCCTGCCAGTTCAACATCCAGCTACCACAAGGACACTGGTCCTCTACCATGAGAGTTAAACCCTGTCAAGAGCTTCCACCTCTCTTTATACCTCCTCCTCAATGTTGATACCTCCTGTGCTGTCCAGATCTACCTTTTTGCTGTTGCTAGAACTGAGGAAGGTGACTCTCTGCTCCTTATTTTTATATGCCCCACAATATTTTGAAAATATGCAACACTCAGAAATCAATTTTTTGTTAAAATCATAGAAGGCAGTTAAGTTCATTATTTCAATTAAAGCTATGCCATTATTTATCTTCTTTTTTTTTTGAGATATTTAAGTCAAGCCTATAAAATTTTAAGAAACTGAATGATGATTGAGTTGAAAGTTAGGGAAATATTTTTAGTTCATTTAGTATGTACCATTCTGTCATTCCTCTTTGTTACAGTCTTTCTTTACAGTTGTATAAAACAAAGTTTTAAAATATATCTTGTGTGTATAATTTTTAAATCCCTTTTTCTTTTCTAGTGACTACTCCAGTGATTATTCTGACTGGACAGCAGACGCAGGAATTAATCTGCAGCCACCAAAGAAGATTCCTAAGCATAAAACCAAGAAAGCAGAAAGCAGTTCAGATGAAGAAGAATCTGAAAAACAGAAGCAAAAACAGATTAAAAAGGAAAGGAAAAAAGTAAATGAAGAAAAAGATGGACCAATCTCACCAAAGAAAAAGAAGCCCAAAGAAAGAAAGCAAAAGGTTGATTTTTTTTTTTTTTAAGATTTTTATTGGGGAATTGGGGGGGGCGGGATGGGAACATTGCTGGGGAATTGGGGGAAGGGGAACAGACAAGTTGCTGTCCTTTTGTTCTTCAGTCTAGTTGTGGAGGACGTTGCTTCACTGGCCCAAGTTGGCACCATCATTGCGCTCTTCCCGGGCGAGGCACATCAGTCGCCGGCTTCTGGACGGCCGCTCACTGCGGCTGCTGGCTACACACGGTAGCCCATGGCAACCCACTGCCACAGGGGCTGCAGCCTCCGCCATTGCCGGCGACTCACGGCAGCCCAGCTCCAGGTTGAGCTGTTGTTCAGCATCTTAGCTGTGGAGGGCAGTGTCACTGGCCCTCATATGTGGGATCCGAACCGGGGCCCTCTGGCGTCCCAAGCCAGTTCTTAACCAATGTGCCACTCGGCCGGCCCAAAAGGTTGATTTTTTAAAATATAAACTAATGTTTTCTATGAAAATAAAGGACACATTTTAAAGTGCAGCTGATGAACACTTAAACATATATCTTTGAGGAGTACCAGCAAGTAGTAAATAGGAAAAATTCAGAAGTTCACAGTAGTAAAATAGAATAGCGCAGGTCCTCGAATGTTTCGTTCAACATCCTCTTGATGTAATGTTGATGAGATGCTGTAGGAATTTAACTTTTATTTTTATTAGCATATGATAAATTGGTTTTGTTATATGTCGTTTCAACTTTATTGTAAGTTGAAGAACCTATTGACTAAGTGAGTATTTGTTGTATACCAAAATATAGGTTATTTCTTTAGCATGTGAGAGTATTTACTAGTAGAATTTTATTCTAAATATTGAGTGTTCAGTCTTATAATATGAGCATATTTTTCTTGACAGCCCAGTGATATTTATTCATTTATGTATGTAAAAAAAAAATTCTGCAAAACATACAGTTTATTAGTCTTTTAATTGCCTTTACCTTTTAACCATCCTTATTGATATTCCTGAAAATAAATGGAAAGCATGCTGGAACATCACCTGGAATAAGAACGGCCTAAGTTGTCATAGTTGACCACAAGACAAATAAGAATCTAAAGTAGGATACTACTCTAGTAATAAGCCTTTATTTATTTATACATCATGTGAGCCATAATTAGACGATCCTTATGTCAGTAGGAGTTAGTCTTGATTTGATTACTATATCTTTAGTCTGTGGATAATTTGAGACAGATCAGAGAAGATAAATGTTAAGAAAATAAGATCTATCAGCTCTCGAGTTGGAACTCTTGAAAACTAAGAGCTGTTTAATTTTTGCTGTAAAGTAAATGAAAACTAAGGGACATGTTTTCTGTTCCTCAGAAGATGATAAATGAGAAGTATATTTGGTTCAACAAAAAGGAAGTTGTTTTTTTTTAAACCTCTGGCATTCTTACAGTTAAATATAAACTGTCATTTGTGAAACTAAATATAAATACAAGTGAGTCTTATAGGGTCTTTGTCCCCCAGAGAGCTTCGAAAATTTTAAGAATACTTTTGTCATTGTGCTTATTTTATTTAAACTAATTGAGCTTTTGTTAGTTTAAGCTTTATAATTATGAATTACTTTAATTTGGATTCCACAGCCTACTATTCTTCTTGTCACCTTTATTTTTTTCTGAGGAGGATTTACCAAAGAGAATACCACACATTTGCCCATAGTTTTTCTCTTCTGCCTTGTCAGTGATGATAAATGTAGGCGGACCCATTGTTTTATGTGGTAGATTGGTTAAAGAAAACCGATTTAGTCATGTACCTAACTTAAAGTGAACACTTCTTTTTCATCTCCAGACAATTTTGATGAACTTTTGAGGTTTGCAGTGTTATATCACTATGAGAACATAATTCTTTTGTCCCAAAAATGAAGTTTACTTCATGTTGTTCCCCTTGATTTGATAATCATCCATAAACTAATACCTTGGGCTCCTTCATGCAGTACCATGATTGGATCCACTGCTACTGTTTGGCAATTTCAATTTCACTGTTTTACTTGAAGTATTGTAATAGGATCTGTCTGCCACTAAATGTATGGGGGACAAATTTTAAATATCATAAGGTTAGGATATCATAGACTATTTATTCCCTTTAATTTGGATTTTGTTCACATGGTTCGGTGTTAGCCTACCAGTGGATCCAACAGTGGATAAAATTGTTTTTATTCCTTAGTCTTCCTAGCTCAAATAAACACAATAATATTTCCCTTCTTGTGCATAGAGTTGTAGACCTGGAATGTAACTGAGAGATCTTTAAGTAATTAATATTTATTGCATGTATGAAAACATGAAAATATTTTCCATATGACTAATTGTGTTTGAATTAATCAAGCAAAACACTGTAAGGCAGGTATAGAAAATGCTTATTAGAAAATAGAATTCTCAAAGATGCAGTAAGACATCTCAGATGGTATCTCATATATACCCCTTATGCTGTTAGGAGCTTTGGAAACCAGATCAATAAATTTTACAGTGCTTACTGCTTATAAAGTAATACAGTGGATAAAAAGAAGTGTAAGACATACTACTTATTCTATTATATAAACAATGTGTGTCTAAATTGCTTGAACCTCACAAGATATAAATAAAAGAAATATCACATGATCTACTATGTTTAGTTGCCAGATTAATTTTAAAGATAATAAATCAGGAATTAAATGGGGACATCTTACCTTACAATTCCAGGTAAGGCTTCCAGAAGAAATAAGATTTGAGGCCTAGAAGAATTTCTATGGATAGAAACTAATTACCTGTATCTCCAAAATTAAAAAAGAAAAACACATCTCAAATCATGAGGGTGGAAATTTTGAGGAATATTTAATGCTTTTTATCCTCTAAGTGGTTTTAAGTACTAAGTAACAGAAATCTACTTTAACCAAAAATTCTAGGTTCCCTAAAAATTACTGGGGAATAAGATTTATCATAATGATTCTTGGCTATACCATAGTGTTACAGTTATAAAGATGATTATTCCTATTTAATATCCAACTTACCTGGTCATGTAAGAATTGTTAGCTATCCCAATCAATAGAATTTTTCTTATGGGGAGAAATACTTGCCTAGTACAATTAATAGTCCATATTGAGGCTGGAGTTAACAACTTTCAGACTTTTTCTAGTTATTTTCTTTTCAAAACACATTATAACTCAAAATCTCAATATGTAAAACTGATAAAAATCTATTGATCTAACTCTGAGATACTCAGTACATAATAACTGGATAAAATAACTGTTCAGATATCATTTGACTTAACATCTCAAATCTTACACATATAAAACTTACTTTCTAAGCTTTCTTCTCTAACCTGCTCCACTCTTATCTTTCTCATGTCAACAATAACAACTCTTAGTTGTTTACATCAAAACCCTGGTGTTACCCTTAATTCCTCTTTTTCTCTCTTAGTATATATCCATCTATCAGGGAATTATCCTAGCTCTCCTAAATGTCTTTAGCACTTGATTGTTTTCACCACTTTTGCTGTCACACTAGTGTGAGCCACCATGAACTCTCACTTGTATTACTGCAGTAGTCTTTCATCTGTCTTCTTGCTTCTTCACTTTTTCCCCTAGTGTCTATTCTCTAAAGCAGGGATTGACAAACGTTCTCTGTAGAGGGCCAACTACTCTGCCATTGTAGCCTGAAAGCAGCCATAGACAAAATAAATTAATGGGTATGGGTGTATTCCAATAAAATTTGATTTATAAAAGCAGATGGCAGGCTAGGCTTGGACTTTGGGCCATAATTTGCAAATCCCTGCTCAGATGCATCCAGGGTGGTCCTTTTAAAATGTAAGTCAGATCCTGTCACTCCTCTGCCAACAATTCTATAGATCCATGTCACATGTAGTATATGCCAAAGTCCTTTTCCCTTCCCTTAGCCTCTAAAAAGAGAGTGCTTCTGATGTGTTTGTGAAACAGCAAGGTGTGGTTACTGAAGAGGGAAATTAATATTGAGTAGCAACTATAACAGTACCTGCTGAAGGTAGTGTTCTGTTATATCCCATTATCACATTTCTTATTTTAGGGAACAGGCATTAACTCAGTGATAATTACCTTCTTTAAAAAAAAACAAAAACACACACAAGAGAATAAAATTTAGAAGTCTTATGTATAAATACTGAACCAAAACATCTTTAATCAGGTGGGTGAAGTTTCTGTGCTTATAAATAATAATAGGTTTCAAAGACACTTAGAAAGTCCATTTTTCCTAAGTCTAAAGTAGCTATATCCAGACCACTATGGCCACTTGTGGGTGATAAGTAAAGGGAAAGAACGTTTTCTTAGAGGCCTAGTTTTATATTTACCCATGAAAATTAAAAAGTAAGTGACATGGCTTGACAACATTTTGTTTGGCAAAAATCTGAAGAAAAAATTTTTTGTTAGAAGGTAATTGTGAGGCAAGAATGTGTAATGGCTACTTTTAAAAGGGAATTGGAATATTCTTGGGCTATATAAAAGTATAATGCCCAGCCATGGAAACAGCCTTCTGTATCTTGCACTACTCAGCCCATATAAGAATGTCTTATATAGTCTTTAATAACACGCTGTGTAGGATTTAAAAAACAAACAAAAAACCCCATTCATTCCACTATACCTTGGTCTGTTACATGGAATGTCTATAAAACTGATAGGCTACAGGTTACAAGAGCTTATGCTTTGGTAGTTATGGGAATATCTTGTCACTTAATTTTGTTGTGAATGTTGTCTGGAGGGGTTTGGCTTATCTAGTTCTTTTTTTATGCAGTGATTTGGAGAGATCAAATAAGTTTTGCCACTGCTCCCCTTTTTGCATAATAGGTTTTTAATACTTAAAGAACACACATTTTTGTACAATAATCTTCCCCTTTTAACTACCTTTATTTAACTACCTTTATTTTGTTTTATTTCATTTTATTTTATGAGCAGGTTGATAGATGAATGCTTTTATGATAATATTACTGTAAATGTTCTAAACTCTTAGAGATTGGCTGTAGGAGAACTAACAGAAAATGGATTGACATTAGAAGAATGGTTACCTTCAACATGGATTACAGATGCTGTTCCCCGAAGATGTCCGTTTGTACCACAGATGGGTGATGAGGTACTGTTAAACTTTTTAATAAATCCCTTTATTTGTTTCAGGTAACTTTAAACATTTTTTTATAGCTCTTGATATAGGACTCTAGAAGATTGCAGCCATTTCATAAAAAGTCTCATTCTAAATATTTGTAACTATGTATGGGAAAAGTACAATTAGGAGGAAAGTGTTAATGATCATCTTTTTTGAGGCTCCTGTAAATATTGCAAATCTAAATATTGTAAGAGAATGGAAATTTCGTTAGTATTTTAAAAACTAGTATGTATTTTTATAAGAGTTTTATTGCCAGTTTTCTTTTTTAAGTTAGAAGATATTAATTTTTCTTAGTGTAAGACTTAAATATATTGCATGTTAAAGAAAAATGAAATTCAGCATTTTATTTTTTAATTTTATTTGATAAGTGTCATTCAAATACTTAAAATGTTCATAATTCTTAGATTTTTAAAATATTCTATTATCTTAGAATAAAAAATATTTCATTTTTAAGAAAATGTGATTGTCCGTCATTTGGACTATGTACTTTGCACTATGAAATGAAAATGTAAGATCTTAGATCAAAATTTCCCAGTCAGGGGTTCATGTCTTCTTCTTTTATGCATAAATGTTAAGAGGCAGGGTGTGTCCAATAGATGAGCAGTATCAAATTAGGAATTAAAACAGGCTTCTTTAGCAAAGCACACTAATTAGCTGTAGAAAGTGGTAGGTGGCAGTTGACGGTAAAAAAAGGAAAACAAACTTTATAATGTAAGAGTAACTCCAAAGAACAGTCTGAAATCATTCCTGTAGATACCTACCCTACTTGCCTAAGAAGTCTTGAAGAACACAGAACATACCACATTGTTGTGATTTAGTAGTGATAGATCCTAACAGACCCTGCAGTATCCGGATGCTTGATTATATTATACTTAATATATTATTTCAAGATGGTCAGAGTGTATAATTGCTTATTGGATAATTTTCTTTCAAAATATTTAAGTTGTCTTTTTAATTGTTGATGCTTAAACAGGCAAGTCTTCATTATTTAGCACCATCCTTCATATGACGTTTCAGACAACTGGAGCGATAATGATATTAATGAATAGAATGAAAGTATGTAGACTAAACAGATGTCTCAAAATGTTACTAAGAACTTAACATTTAAAAAAAATTTTAATAGCATTTTTTAACAAGCTCTACTATTTTTTAGTAGTAGAAAGAATACGTGGTGTCAAACTACTGTGTCCAAATACCACCAGTTCTACAGGATGGTAGGTAGTCAGGAATCACTTAAATTTGACATCGTAAAATGAAGATAAATAGATGCCTTGCTGTTTTTATAAAGATAAAATATATGTAAGAGTACATTTTTCATTTTAAAGTTTTCTGCATATGTACAAACCACTTGCTATGAAAGAGAACAATAAACTAATGACACACCTAGTTACAACTTTATTATGCAACATAGATTAACTTATTTTGAAACCGAAAATAAAATGATGAAACAAAGAAACTGGTCATCTTAATCTCTTAGTTTATTATCAAAGTAGTGTTATTTAGAACACTTTGGTTTTGATTGTGCATTAGAAAAACTTGAGGAAAAGGAGGAAAAAAAACCCAAAATACTAGAATTTCTTTTAGTTCATAGAACATGTAATTATCTCTTTGCAGTTTTAGCTGATACCTTGTATATTGGTTTAAAGGAAAAACATTTAGGTTTGAAAATTGTGACTTTATTTACTTTTTAGGTTTATTATTTCCGACAAGGACATGAAGCATATGTTGAAATGGCCCGGAAAAATAAAATTTATAGTATCAATCCCAAAAAACAGCCATGGCATAAAATGGAACTACGGGTATGGTGTTTATTATTTAATAGCCCCAAAAGTTGTAATTATGGATTATAGAGTAAATTGTATTGAGTATTAATATTTTCACTATACGTAACTGTATCATGAAGATATCTTTTTTAATTGAAGCAAAGCTGGGGAGTAGGGGTGTTTTAACAATCAAACACAAGATTGACTGAATTTATATACTCAGAGTTTATAAGTTGGATACAAAATATAATTGTGAAAATTAGACAATACTGACATCTAAGGTAAACTTGGTATTTGTAAATTTGATAAGTTTTTCTAGATTTATCAGGAATAGTTCAAAATTACTCAGAGGTAAACCTCTAAGTGTTGGAAAACTCTTATTTCAATCAAGTTTTCTTTATTAAAATTGAAATATAACTTGCACAGATCTTAATTATCTTAATTATATACTTCAGTAAATTTTTACATATACATACAGTAATCATGTGGATTAAGACAAATGTAGAAATGTGTTCTTGATTAAGTTTAGCAGTTTTATTTTATTTTGTGAAGATGGTGTCTTATTTTCTTTATCTTCCTCAGGAACAAGAACTGATGAAAATAGTTGGCATAAAGTATGAAGTGGGATTGCCTACCCTTTGCTGCCTTAAACTTGCTTTTCTAGATCCTGATACTGGTAAACTGACTGGTGGATCATTTACCATGAAGTAAGGATTGTTGAAAGAGGCAATGGTTTTTTAGTATTGTAGATTGTTTTTCAAGATTCAGATAAATTTGCACGCCTCTTAGAGATATTTTTAAGTATGAGACCTAATCTGTTTGTTTCTGTTTGTAATTAGATACCATGATATGCCTGATGTTATAGATTTCCTAGTCTTGAGACAACAATTTGACGATGCAAAATACAGGCGGTGGAATATAGGTGGGTAATTTTAGAAGCCGTAGGTGTTCGTTTTTAATTTTTATTTTTCATAATTTAGAGAAGATAATCAGAAATTATCTTGCCATTTGTGGGACTATTAATAGCGAAGCACAACATTATGTCAGGTATTTTTTAAATTTTCTTTCTTTAAGAATGAAAATAATCTAGTCGATGCTGAAATTCTAAACATTTTATTCGTACGTTTGTTCACTGTCTAAGGTTGCTTATAGCTACCTATTTCTTTAGCTGTTCTATGTGTTGACTTAAATTTTTATCCCAAAATATTAACAATTCAAAATTGAAGCAACAGAAGTCTTCCAGTTTAAAATATTTAATAATTTGGACTGGGACTAAAGCTAAACTGACATTTTTCTTTTATTGTTTAACTCTATTATAAACTTTAAAAATTAATATTATGATCAGGACTCAAATTTTAAAATCCTTTCATGTTTCCAGGCATTAAGATGCATTAATTTATGTATGGGTAGATGTGTTGTGCGTTAGTGTATTCTAAAATTTTCAAGTAGGGCTACACTTTGTCATCTTGGAGTGAGTTGAGGTACATACATAGCTTATTTGGTTTTAAAAGCACATTCATTGATACATCAGTGCATCCCTCCTCTAGTGCCATTGGGACACATTGGTATGATGATTTGTCTTTTCTTGATTGGTCTTGGTAAACTTAGAAATTTACATGTGTTCTCTAAAGAGAAAAATTAGGAAAAAGCAAGTTATCAAAATTAGGGTCATGGGAATTACCAGAAAAAAAGTATGTATCATTTCTCTGGAAGCTTCGAAAGATGTGTTTCATCAAAAATAAGGGAGTAAACCAATAAAGACAAAAATATGAATGCCCCTCCCCCCACCCATCGAAGACGGAATTTTTTCAGAACAGGAATGAGCAGAAAGGAATTCCCAAATATCAGTTAACAGAAGTCTCAATATTGCATCTGTCTAACAAGCCTATAAAACAACCAGTCTAGAAGATATTGTCCCCCGATAGTGAAGTGTTCAGGGAAAAAAAACTGGAACTGATAATTATCTAACATGTTTTGCCTTTTGTGGGAAATTATATTGAAGAGTGTTTTATTGTTTGAGCTGTTAGAGAATGTGGGAACACTTAATCATAAATGCAGGGAAAACTAACCATAAGAAAACCAATTCTACAAAGTTATACAAGAAAGTAAGTGTATGCACTTGGCTCCACAGCAAACAATATTTTCATAGTCATGATAAAGAAAAACAATACAGATTAAATGAAATAAACATACCTTTTATATACAATTGTGTAGATAGGGGTCAGTACTTACTGTCTAAAATTGATGACTGAAAAAATAATTCTGTACTCATTTAGAACTCTAAATTTCAAGAAGAAATAGTTAAAGAGTTAAAAGTTTTTCTTGATTTTGGCTACAAATCTTTGTACATTTGATTTTTAAAAATTATTTGCATGTGTTACTTGATACGATAACTTGTTTTTTTAAGGGCATGCATCTGCTAATAAATTGCAGAAAAAATATTAGCAGTTAGAGTCAAGGAATATTCTTGAAATGAGGTGATAACAACCTAAGCAAAGAAATGTGGCAAGCATAGAGAAATTAAAGAGATATTTCAAATGGATGTACATAAAATTTTTTCACTTGAATCTTAGTGTTTTTTGTCCGAAATTTATAGATTAATATTTCTTCTAAAGTTAGTACTACTTGGTCTTTTATTTCAGAAGATAACAGTCGTGCTGACCCCTTATCTGTAGGGGATGTTCAAAGACCCCCCAGTGGATGTACATTTTTTTCTATACATACATACTATTATAAAGTTTATAAATTAGGCACCAGTAAGAGATTAATAGCAACTAATAATAAAATGGAACAATTATGACAATATACTATAATAAATGTGAATGTGGCCTCTCCCTCCTCTCTCTCAAGACAGCTACTAAGTGACTAATGGGTAGGGTATACAGTATGGTAGACAAAGGGATGGTTCACATCCTGGGCAGGACAGAGTGGGATATCTCAAGATTTCAGAATGGCACACAATTTAAATCTTAAGAATGGTTTATTTCTGGAATTTTCCATTTAATATTTTCAGAGTGCTGTTGACTGTGGTAACTGAAACCATGAAAAATGAAACCTCAGATGACGGGGATGGGACTATACTGTATAGATATTTACATAATCATTTAAAATTACATCAGTAGTAATTACTTCAGCCTGTCCTCAGAAATGTTTAAGGCTTACTCTGAATAGTGGGCTCTATTCCTTGCTTAACTTCATTGTTATTCTGCTGTATCATTCATTTTGATTAGGCGTACATTATTCACTTTTTTCCTCTTTAGCATAGTATCAGTTTATGTAGGATAACAAATAGCTCTATGAAACTCATTATGTTTACTGTAAGGTGGTGCTGTCAGGAATGCTATTTATTAAATTATATAGTAGCTTCTCACTAAGGTCAGTGTCACTAATATGCATCTGAGGAGCAATTAAGGACTCTTAAATCTGGTAATAGATCATATTTTCCTCTTACCACTAGCTGTTAGAATGCTTGAATATAAACTTGGGCCCCAGTGCATACCTACTCAAAGTCACACTCACCAACATGCACTTGTGTTCTGTTAACGTACTCCTGACTGCAGCGTTCCTTTTTATCATGAAATTTCTTCTATTATGTTTTAAAATTTTTAAATTGACTTTATTCTATACATCTTCATAAACTTTTAAATCGTTTCTGATAAAAAATGAGAACATAGACAAATACTTTTCTCTTTATGGGTTTGAAAATGAAACTACATGGATAAGTTATTTGAACTTGAGTCTTTCAGACCCTAATCTGCACTCACCAGGAGAAAAGCCACTAAGTACTAAGAAAGCCAAGGAAGGGGAAAACGTGGCAAAAAGGAAGAGTGGTTTACAGCTTTCATATGACACACAGGGAAGCTGAGAAGATAACTTATTAGGGTCTTTGGGGAAAGCAGTTTCAGTGATGTGACAATAGCTAAATGCAGTTGGGTAAGGAAGGAAAGGGATGCGAGGAGTGCTGTCTGTCTATTTTACAAAGATTAGTTTTTGTGTCTTTTTGTTTTTATAGGAAAGGGAAAGTGAGTGTGTGTGTGTGTGTGTATATATATATATTATATATATATATATATATATATATATGAGTGTTAATAACGAGGATAATCGAGATGAAGGAAGACAATTTGTTTTTGTTGTTTTTAGGCTAGAGTCTTGATTGTTGGTTAGAGGAACGTGCCTACAGAAAGTAAGAAATTAAAGATAGACTATGAATATTTGTTGAGTAGAAATTAAAGTATACTTTTATTTAAATGAAAAGTTTGGCCATAGTCCTGATGAATTTAAAATGCTAGATTGGTAAAAGTGCTAAGGTAAGAGTGAATATCTCCTTAACCTAATAAAATGTAAGAAATGGTACTGGAAACTGGTAAGGCACACTTTAGGTGTGCTTATTAAATAACTTCTTTCTCAGTATTACTGATTTATTCACTTATTTGGAAGTATGTAGGCCATTTTTTATGTATGTCACTTCTAGAAACATACAGACAGTTTAAGCTTAAAGGTATACTTTGAGAAAAGGGAGCAACAACAGCAGCAGTACATTTCACAGTAATGAGATGGCTTTTATTCTTGTCCAGGTGACCGTTTCAGATCAGTCATAGATGATGCCTGGTGGTTTGGAACAATTGAAAGCCAGGAACCTCTTCAACCTGAGTACCCTGATAGTTTGTTTCAGTGCTATAATGTTTGGTAAGGAAGTATTTGTTGTATTTTAGCTTAGCCTGACTTGCTTTGAATGTTTTCCCCATCTCTATCAATAAGTGATAAAGACACTTCTTTTAAACACTGAAGCAGTTATTTTTATAATGTGATTTTATAAAAATCGCAATGTAATATTTAAATTTTTAATATAAGAATTTTTCTTCCTTTTAGCTGGGACAATGGTGATACAGAAAAGATGAGTCCTTGGGATATGGAGCTTATACCTAATAATGGTAAGTGTATGTTAGGATTTTCAGGTACGTATTATGGAATAAATTACTTAAATAAGAAATTTGGTTTGCTAACTTGCTATTGCGTAGGGTTTTATGAAGTTCAAATAAAAAATATTCATTTATCAAATATTTCTTGCATATCTACTATTGACCTGGACTTTAGAGGCTTAGCAGTGAATAAGATAGACATAATCATTGCCCAGTGAAATTTACAGTTTAACAGGGAAGTTTGAAATTAATTAAAGCAAAATATGAAAATGTTTTGTTAATTATTCACTCCTAGAAGGTGAGCACTTGGGAACAAAGATTATTATTTTTTTTTTTTTTAAGATTTTTATTGGGGTATTGGGGGGATAGGAACACTGCTGGGGAATTGGGGGAAGGGGAACAGACAAGTTGCTGTTGTTTTGTTCTTCAGTCTAGTCGTGGAGGACGTTGCTTCACTGGCCCAAGTTGGCACCATCATTGCGCTCTTCCCGGGCGAGGCAGATCAGTCGCCGGCTTCTGGACGAGGCAGATCAGTCGCCGGCTTCTGGACAGCCGCTCACTGCGGCTGCTGGCCGCTCACGCTGGCTGCTGGCTACATATGGTAGCCCATGGCAACCCACTGCCACAGGGGCTGCAGCCTACGCCGTCGCCGGTGACTCACAGCAACCCAGCTCCAGGTTGAGCTGTTGTTCAGCATCTTAGCTGTAGAGGGCAGTGTCACTGGCCCTCATATGTGGGATCCGAACCAGGGCCCTCTGGCATCCCAAGCCAGTTCTTAACCATCGCGCCACTCGGCCGGCCCAACGAAGATATTTTTTTAATCCAGCAGAATTCTTAGAGTACAAGATAATATTAAGAGTTTAGGCTTTTGACTGAGACATAGATTCATATCCTAGCTCTGCCATGTTCTATTTATGTCATCTTTGTGAATTCCTTAAAGTCTCAAAACCAGGTTGTTAGGACTCAGCCTTTGAATTTTTGTAAACTAATAACTTACAGGGCTTCTGAGAGGATTAAATGATAGCATGTGTGTAAAGTACTTACTATAGAGCCTGACTGCATGTAAGGGCGCATTGAGTAAGTAATTATAATTAATAATAATGTAATGATTGTCATCTTGTGTATGGCCAGATACATTGCCTTAGGGTTTGGGAGTTAGCCTTAGGCAGCGACGACATCTTTGGACTGAGAAAAGACCAGTATGGCTAAATCCTAGAAATTGGTTTTTTTTGGTTTTTTTTTTAAACTCACTGCCCATTTTGTTTCAGTTTAAACAAACACATAATTGTGTATGAATAGGTTTGAAAGGATATACCAGATTATTAATAAGTATTATCTATAAAGTGGGGGAATGTGAAGGCTCTACAGATTTTCTTTTACATTCTGTATGGTTTAATTTTTTTAAGAAAATATGTTTTATTGTCAGATAACAGTAAAGATTTTAAAAAACAGAAAAATATCTGACTTGTGACATAGAAAAAATCATTTATAAATGGAGTTGCTCGCTAATTATCATATTCTAAAAAGTCAGAGAAAAAGTTAACTTGGACAAAGTAAACTCAAATGTTCAACCTTAGCAGTGAGAAAATTGTTATGCTGACACTGTACAAAACTATTAATAATTCTTTCTAGACATTATCACTTTCAAAATTTAATACCAGAAATGTATTTTCATCTCACTGCTAAATTTTAGAGCTGTTTGAAGCTTTAAAATATCTTAACCAGGGCCGGCCGAGTGGCTCGTTGGTTGAGTTGGCTTGGGAGCGCGAGCTCTGAGCAGCAGGGCCGCAGGTTCGGATCCCACATGGGCCAGTGACGCTGCGCTCTCTACAGCTAAGATGGTGAACAACAGCTTGACCTGGAGCTGGGCTGCCATGAGTCACCGGCGATAGCGTAGGCTGCAGTGGGGCTGCTGTGAGCTACTGTGAGTCGCCGGCAACCTGCGTGAGCTGCCGTTAGTGGCTGTCCAATGGCCAGCGAGTGACTGCCACACTTGAGAAGAGCACAGTGATCACAATAGTAAGATGGGCCAGTGAAGTGACATCCTCCACAACTAGACTAAAGAACAAAAGGACAGCAACTTGTCTGTTCCCCTCCCCCAATTCCCCAATAAAATCTTGAAGTGTGTGTGTGTGTGTCTTAACCAGATTATAGCCAGGTTACATAGCTTATATTCTGGTTTTATTTCTTTACTTTGTGAAAGTTTGAGTTTGAAGTCACATTGCACTATTGTGAATAAGAGAGAAATGAAGGTAATTGGTGTTTTAATGCCTGGTGTATTTCTTAAAATGAATTGGTGGCATTTATATACCATTTGTTTCCTACTTAAATATTTTTGTGTGGAGGGCATGATTTTTGTTGTTTTGATCTCTCTTTCTACACACACACACACACACACACACACACACACACACACACACACATCCATAGTTTAATAACATTTTATGAGGAGGAAGAATTTTGTACACGTTTCTTTTATGAATCCTAGTTCAAAGAAAAAAATTACTTTGCAGATTTGTAGATTTTATGTCATCACCACTCCCTAATGATTTTCTTAAAGATTCAGTTAGAGATTCTGTTAAAGATTGTCAAGCATACAGAAAGTATACCTTCACTTAAGAGCAACAAGCATAAGAATTATCTGTCAGTATTCGTAATTCTCTTTGTTCCTATATTAAAAAAAAATTAAGGCTTTGATTGAAGTATTCCTAAAAATACCACTTTAGTTTAGTTTTACCCTGTATATGTTTTGTCAGGGTAAATATAGAGATTATATTATGAAATTATTTAGAAAACTTTTAAATTTGCATCATTTTATGGAAATATTTTCTACTTCACCTATAAATGATAATAAAACAAGTTGTGGGGTATGAATTTGGAGACATAATTATATGCTTATCTAGAGATTTGTAAAAGTTTTAAAACAATTTAAATTTTATTGACCCTTGAGACATAGTTTTCTTTAATGAAAATAAAGAGCATACGTAGCAAATCTTTACAAAGTTATACTCTAAGTTTTATGACTGTCAACAATACTTTATAAAGATACCCTATTTATTGGGAAATTACCACATATTTTCAGTAAATCTGCATTTCTTTCTGTGTATTTCAGCTGTGTTTCCTGAAGAACTAGGTACCAGTGTTCCTTTAACTGATGTTGAAAGCAGATCATTGATCTATAAGCCTCTTGATGGAGAATGGGGTTCCAATCCCAGGGATGAAGAATGTGAAAGAATTGTTGCAGGAATAAACCAGTTGATGACACTAGGTAAATAATAATAGTAACATCAATATAGACAAAGTTGGCAGAAAACAAAGGAAAGGAAAAATACTATAATTCAAACAAAATATTTTTTCGTAATATCATTAAGTCAGTGGTTTTCAAGTATTTTTAAATGGAATTTTTTAAAATGAGATCTTATACAGGCTCATATATCTAAAACAGTTATAAAAGATTAATTTAGTTGAATTTTATTATTTACTTATATCAGATAATGTACCAGTATTGTAACAAGGTTTGAGGGAGGCACATCTCACAAAAGAGCGTGAACACCCATTCATCATCACACTTACGAACTACAAAAGGATCACTCCCTAGCTGAATTTTAGAGTAAGGGCCCCAGAAATGCCAGGGGTGCTTCTAAACAATCTGGATCCTCCAAAACCCAATTTGAAAACCCTTAACCTAGTCAAGTTGACATGGCGTGAATTGGGAGAAAAGAGCTGAAAGCTGAATTATAATTATATGGATAGTTGTACTAGTTTTCCCCTTAACATGTACATATACACAAGAGTATTCATAAGGAGAGGGAAGAAGGGTATATGAATTTCTTTGCTTCATTAAAAGAAAAAAGATGACCAGAAATTATCCCAAGTAACTCTAAACTAGTATGGTGCTTTGTAGCAACCTACTCTGTCAGTAATGAATCAGTGAGAAGTTAACATGAAGAAGAGCTAAGGACACTGGAGAAACACATTAGTGATATTTTCATCTGAAGTCTTTTATAAAATGGCAGCACTTCATGAAAATTGCCTCATAAATACTATCTTAAATAATTTTAGTAATATTTTAGAATATGAAGTCATACTGTGAATTAGTAAAAAAAAAAAAAAATGGGGAGTGATCTTAACTAGGTTCTACATTTTACCAGTTTTCTGTGTGCCATTGGGTTAGTGACATTGAATCAAAGACTCTGGATCTGTTTCCTCATCTCTGCTTGCCTGATATTTCACAGAATTATATTGTAAAGATGAGATAAGGTGACAAGTTTTGAGAAAGTCAAAGATTACAACATTTGAATGCAGTGCATTATAGTGTTACTATAGGATGAATATCAAAAACATAGACTCAGGAATGGCCAGGTTTTGATTATAGAAACGTATGTGTATGCTCTTAATAGGTCAGATTTATACACTATCTGTCATCTCTTCTAAGGAATAACAAATATCCTTAGAATTTTGCAGTGTAAATGTATACATAATAAAAAATGGGGCTGTTTATTAGGTTAGCTAAACTGTGTTTTCTACGAAAAGACATTGGCAGGCAGACTAATGGTTATGTGCATCAGAACTTAAGTCTTAATTCAAGCAGAATTCTCTATTAAGTATTTTAAGCAATATAAAACAATTTGTAACCTTTGTTTTATTTATTTTAGATATTGCTTCAGCATTTGTGGCCCCTGTGGATCTGCAAGCCTATCCCATGTATTGCACTGTAGTGGCATATCCAACAGATTTAAGTACAATTAAACAAAGACTGGAAAACAGGTTTTACAGGTTAGAACCATTTGCTGTAGCTACTATGAAATGAAAACAAAATGATCTGTTCACTGGCTTACTGATTTTTCGATAGCATGTTTCTCAAACTTGAGATTACATAAAAATCACCTAGGAATTTTGTTAAAATGCAGAATCTCGTTCCCTAGGTTTAGAGTAGGACCTGAGAGTCTGCATTTCTAAGAAGTTCCAAGGATGCTAATACTGCTAGTCTGTAGACCACACTTGGAATATGATTCCTAGATACAGTTTTTCCTCACTGCTAATATGAGTTGATGTTCACAGTGTTCATATTGTATTTTATAAAGCAAGCCAAAATATTTAATTTTCTCTGATATCACATTGAAATATTTAATGGATTTTTCATTGAACAATATAAAATATGTTTGTGTTTTTTCTTATTTTGCTTCTGTTCAGCTTATGAATACAAAAAATGAAGTTAAGAAAATTCAGGATATTTTTCATAGTTATAGGTTAACTTGAAATACAGCTAGAGTTTTTTTGGGTTTTTTTAAGACAATTTCAATTAATTTGCATCTTCTAGTTAACAATTTGAATAAATATTGAGTTCTAATCTTGGGCAGGCTTTGTTTGTTTATTACCTAAAATATCTTGTCAAAAAGTGAGTTTAAGTCTATAGTTTTCATATAATTAAATTATACTTGTAGTTTTCATTTTTCTTGTGACTTTTGCTTAACAGGCCAACAAAATTTTAATTCAAATAATATTGCATTGCAATTTTGTTTTTGTGACCAGTTTTATATTACTGCAGTTTTTTACATTTTTATTTATTTAACTTAGGGACGTTTCTATTCCTGTTTTGTATTCGTATTTTTCTACATAAAATCAGTGCCTTTGGTTCCTTTTATTACTTAAAATATAATTCTGATTTGGTACTTCATGTACCTGGCACTGAAAACACCATTTGTTATTCCTTACTGACTAAAGCAGGGTTTCTCTATGAAAGTATTATTGACATTTGGGGCTGCCCTCTGTCCTTTAGGTGCCAGTACCAGCCCCTTGATTTAAAATCCAAATGTCTCCTGTGGGGCAGAATGACTCCTGATTGAGAAACTCTGGAATAAAGAAAACTAAGATATTAGACTGAAGGTTCTGAAGATTTTTTTGATCTTGTTAAGTGTTTCTGCTTTTGCATCATTGATATTTGTCAAAAGCATAGAGGAAAAATCCCCTATGATAATGTGCCTCCCAGCCATCTTACCCTTAAAGCACACTGCTTCAAATCTTTTTCAGCACTACATTCCAGAAGAGAGAAAATGGAGAAGAAATTCTTAGCTGTAACCTTCTTTCTCCCTAGAACCCTAAATTGCTAAACCTTAGGAGTTACACCTAGTGCTTCAGAGATGTAACAAGACATGGGAGGATAACAGGGAGAGAAAGAATGTTCTTACGCACTGGTTTTTGGACTTCAACTAGAAACATAAACTTATGGCGACTCCCACTATTGTAAATTACTTTCTCATAGAAATACTGCTCAATATGATAATTGCTAAGGTGTACATTTCAAGTACATTACAGCTTAAATAGGATTTTTGGCATTAGCCTAGCTTAGTAACCAATTTAGGAAAAAAATATTTTGGAACACAATCTTTACATGAATTAGAAACAGCCTGTTTTTCAACCTGATATTATAGTTACAGACCTGAGTTTTCTTATTTAATACAATGATGCCTTCAAGTGCAATTTCACTGTTTCAAGCTTTTTGCTCCTCCTTTACTCATTGGCTTCAGACTTACTGCAGTCTGTGGTTTTTCTCTTTTCAATACTCCTAGTTCAGTCTTTGTTAAACCTACCTACTATTATCAGTTTGCCCTGCTGGTATTAATCTAATGCTTATTTCACACAGTTTTCTATAGGGTATCCTGAAGATGCCCGTGATTCAATTATTAGAATGAGCCTTGTGAATGTTATTTGAAATGCACTGAAGCATTTCTGTATTCACAATTATATATTTTTTAAATTGCATGTAATTGTATTTTTGTTCACATCAGTATGATTTTTCTGAGTGTTTTCTTCTTTAAGTAGGATCACATGTTAATCAGTGATATTCTAGAAATCATCTGGATTTTTCTTTACTTTCAGAAATAAAGTAATAAAATGCCAAAATTTATTTTAGTATTGTCAATTCAGTGTTTAAAAAAATAACTTTTGTTTACTTAGGTTTCTTGATAAACTAACATGATTACCATGTTTTTTATATTTTTGTATTTCATAAGAGGCCATCAGTTAGCTTTTCATTTGTATAAGTTATTAGCTTACCAGTGATATAATTAGATGAAAATTATTGCCTTTTTATATAAAAGTCAGATATACTTAACAAAAAAATGACACTATACATGACAGGAATATGTAAATCAAAAACTTAAAAAATCCTTTATTTTTTTTCTGCTACTGTTATACATAGTCTCTCTCCCTAAAAGAAGCAACTGTTAATGGTCTAGTGTGTCTAATCCAGACATTTTCTATGCAAGAACATAGTTAATGTTATTACCCTTTTATTCCCTAACAAAAAAATTATAATTTTTAAAAAATAACTTTTTAAGGTGTGAGTTTTCTATTTGATTTAAGGCTGCAATTTGAAAAGTCACAATTTATTGCTTTTAAATTGTGTGCATATGTTTCTAAATATAATGAGGTTAAGACTTCTGTATTTTGTTTGTTTAAAGGCGGGTTTCTTCCCTAATGTGGGAAGTTCGATATATAGAACATAACACACGAACATTTAATGAGCCTGGAAGCCCTATTGTGAAATCTGCTAAATTTGTGACTGATCTTCTTCTACATTTTATAAAGTGAGTTATTTTTCCATACTTAATTATAAAGTGTCAAAATGTAAAATATAGCAGTTTTTATACACATAATATACGCATACTATGTTTGTATGCATAGCTCTACTCAAAATAGGAAACATAATGTCTGTATCTAAAGAAATAACATTTAGTCTGTTGGCTAATATTAATTATGAAATCATAAAAGTTGTATGCTACAGGTAACAAAAAACGTGGATCCTTTTCTAAATCCAACTGTTGGATAATATAATGATAATATAATAATAATTAAACATTTATTGAACATGTAATGTTTTACCTAAAATAGTTCTTCTTCTAAGCCAAATAATAATCTTACATGTGGGAGAGATCATTATCTGGAATTTACGTTTAAGGAAACTGAGTCTTTTAAAGGATAACTTGTTTCATTTTCACAGTAAATGAGTTTCTGCCATCTGATTTGAGAACCTTTCATCTTAACATTATATTACCCCTGTTAAGTTAATAAGCATTTAAGTAATCCAGTAGAAAACTAAATTTAACTTTCAAGATGATTTCTTCTTCAAAGTCAAGTTTACATCCTCATTCATTGATCCCCTACCAAGATTGATAACTACAGTTTTTTTAAGGCAACCACACTTTTATTTCCTTGTCTCATGGATTTTATGTAACTGTAGAATTAATTGAGTCTTTTAAATTGAAGCCAGAGGAATGAATCATTGGTTTTGTATAAGATACTGCTGTGAATTTATAGTAACATTATTTATATTGGATAATTATTTTTGGTTAGGAGGAGACAATGTATTTTATAATTTAAATATTTAGCTGTTATCAGTTTTTATTTTTATATGAAGGGATCATTGAGACATCTCCAGCTTTATCCTCTTTACTCAGCATTATGATAAGGGTCCCTTTTCCTAGTATTAGTTGTTGGGTGTTGTTTGTTTTTTTGCTAAGGAATGTAGGTAATTTCAATATAAGAAAACACTAAAGAAAATTAGTAAAATAAACTTGATGCCCTTCTTCTGTCTTATTCTCTAAAGAAATCTGTTACCTTCCAAGTCGTTTAGGGGCTATGATTGCAGTGCTCTTGCTTCTTTTCAGTAAAATTGATAATCAAGAATTAGCTATCCTTGGAGGAATATATAACTCGTTACAATAACATATAACATTTTAACTATCAAGTTTTTAATCTGTAATTTTATAAGTGTTATGTGAATATGTATGTACATTTATTTTCCCAAAGAGATAGGAATCAATAGAATCAAATGATATTATTTTAGTGAAATAATTTAGATAAAATAATTTTTATATTTGGAATAGTCTGTGAAATTGTATTTCTTTCAAATAGTTACTGTGAAATGCCTTATAAGAGTAGATTAATACAGCATTTAAAGTATTTATATTGTATTTATCTAAAAATAAATCCCTGGCATTTTTAATATGTATGTAATTTATTAAAACCATGTTTAGCTCAAAGTAATTTTCAAAATGTTGGTTATGCCTTGAAATTTTGAATATTGTACTTTTAAATTTCAAGCAATAGATACATACAAAGTGATGTAATAGATATTTGGAGTTAGAAAGAAATGTATTGGGTTGTCGGAAAAGTCATGACGTATTTTTTCTATGTTTTTCGTTGCGAAAATGTGTCATGACTTTTCTGACAACCCAATATATTTGCCCTCTTAATACAATTTCGTAGATAAATAAATCTGTAAATAACTATAATGTAAGAAAAAAGTAACAGGAGACTGTATGAAAGTTTAGAGGAGCGATAGGATCACTTCTAGCTATGAAGGAGGGGTTTCAGGTACAGGGGGAAAGTATGTTCGGATATTATGGTAAAGGTAGATATTGATAGAGTCAGGAAAAATTAGATGAAAAGAAAAGCTGTTCGAGGGATCAGAGTGGCATGAGGTAGGAAATTAAAGAGTTGTTAAGGAAATTTAGTAATTTAAATTGGGGTAAGTAGAGAGTACATTTGCAGAAATAATGGGGATACAATGCTGTAAACCCAAGTTTAGGCCAGATCATGGAGGGCCTTGAATACCAATCTGAGGAACTAGACTTAAAATATGAGCCCTGGAAGCAAGGGGCTATTGAAAATATTTTAATATGAAAATGATGCATAGTCTGCCTTAAAATATTAATTTGACTGTTGTGTCTAATATTGATTGATAGAGAAGAGACATAAAGCATAAACAGCAGGTTGAATGCTACAGCTGAGCAAGTAAGAGGTGATGAGGGATTAGTTATGGAAGTAAGAAAGTCAGATGTTAAGAGATTTTGAAGGTATACTCATAGAGCTTGGTCCATGATTGGGTTTATAAGGAGACAAGAGAAAGAATAATGAAAGACCATGGATTAATGTAAGAATGGTAACACTATTAAAAAAATAATAGAAAAAGGAGGAAGTGTGTCTGGGGAGTGAAAATTAGGTTTAGACATGGGGAATTTTAAATTGTAGGAATCTCAAAAGAGACCATATTATAGGAATTTAGAATTTATTTACACAGATAAACTGCAAATATAGTATAAGGTTATTAGGGCAAAAGGTATAGTGTCAAGAGAAGATGACTAAAGACTAAACTTTAGGGAATGACTGTTTTAAGAATGAAAGGAAGAAGGAATTAGAAGACAAGGAGGTACATTAGCTATCCCTTGTAAACCTGAGGAATGAAAGGAGGCATCCCAGGTACAGCAGTGACCTGAGCAAAACTTAGAGGTAAGAATTGGGTTTAAGTTTTATCTTAAAATCTCATTTTAGTAACAGATTTAAAGGAAAAAAAAAAATCTCTTGACTCTAATCTTGTATATTAACATTTCCTTGTTATTTAGGGATCAGACGTGCTATAACATAATTCCACTCTACAATTCAATGAAGAAGAAAGTTTTGTCTGACTCCGAGGTATTTTTCATGATGATTGTTACATTGGTCTTATTCTGTATATAAAAGGAAATATACACACACACACACACACACACGTGTATATGTGTGTATGTGTGTATATAGCAGTTTTCGGATAAATGCTATTATGACAATTTTGTCTAATGCTGTGGTTAACATAAAAATAGTTCATAATTTTCTTGTTTTTGTTATAAAGAAATTTTTTTAAATGGTGGGAGGTGGGGAGACTTTTTAATGATTCATTATAGTGTTCCAGCATGTACATTATAGGTTTTCTAAAGTGTAAAGGAGATAATTGGTGTATAAGGAACTATAGAGTATAGTTGACACTTGAATAGCGTGGGGGTTAAGGGAGCTGACTCCCTGAGCAGTCAAAATCTCTGTATAACTTTTGACTCCCTCAAAACTTAACTATTAATACTAATAGCCTATTTGTTACCAGAAGCTTTACCAATAACATAAACAGTTTATTAATAGGTATTTTGTATATTGTATGTATTATATGTCTTATCCTTATAATGAAGGAAATTAGAGAAAAGAAAATGTTAAGAAAATCATAAGAGAAAATACATTTATAGTCCTGTATGAATTTATTGAAAAAATCTGTATATAGTGGACCCGCACAGTTTAAACCTGTATTGTTCAGGGGTCAGCTGTTAATAATGCAATCTAGAATGTTTAATGAATCTGATAAATTCTTGCTTCAAAGGAAGAAGAGAAAGATGCTGATGTGCCAGGAACTTCTACCCGAAAAAGGAAGGTAATATGTTTTTTGTTTTAGCAAAAGTACATTATATGAATTAAAATGTGAGCGGTTTTTTACTGTTAGTATTTTAAAGACCTATTAAATATTATTTCCAAATCAGTTTCCATCACAAAATGCATGTTTTTCAGAACTAGGGGGATATTTTCTATTATTTGAATTATATATATTACTTAATTAAGGATGCATTAAAATTTATGTGTATAAGTGTTATTTTATTAATATATTTGAACATTTTTATTTTAGGACCATCAGCCTAGAAGAAGATTACGTAACAGAGCTCAGTCTTATGATATTCAGGCATGGAAGAAACAATGTCAAGAATTGTTAAATCTCATATTTCAGTGTGAAGATTCTGAGCCTTTCCGCCAGCCGGTAGATCTCCTTGAATATCCTGTAAGTATTTTTGAAAATATTTTCTCTACCTGTCAGTTTGCTATATATCTTATTCATGACAGTTTGCTTTTTAAATTTTATATTTTATGGTTACAGTATTTTTCCATTATTTTATATATGTTCTCATCATCCATTTGGGTATATGGAGCATCTAAGTTGAATACTGTGGTAAAATAGAAATAACCCTGAACTAAGAGCCCAAAGAATTGGGTTATGATCCCAGCTCTGCCTTTTATAGTTATGTAGCTTTGAGCAAGTCATTTAGTTTTCTCATCTGAAAATTCTTTTTTTACTATTTTTTTCCCCACACTAATTCTATAAATTTATTATGGTAGTTATTTAAGAAACAATAATAATAATAATACCTACCTAACCTTCCTTATAGGGTTAAGAGCATACATATAAAGCATCATGGAATGAGCTTACATTGAAACAGTTTTAAACTGAAGCACTATATACAGATGTAAAGTGGCATTATTTTATACACACACGTATTTAGATTATGTCAATTTATGATCTTTATGGAATTCATGGTAAAAAGGTTGAGTAAACATGATCCAAGTATTTATTTTTGCATGTAGTCTTAGCAATTTAAATTTAGCTTAAAGTGGTTGTTTGATTTCTTTATTCAGTTATTAAAGGTTGTACAGTTCAGATAACATTCATAGTTTCAAATGAAAATAGAAAGGAAATATTTTATGAGAGATCATGGCCCGATATGATGTCACTTGACTTCATTATCTGTTTTAAGTATGTGTTATAACTTGCGGTGGTAATAGAGAAATATCATCAATAGATAAATACCATACATGCCTTTTCTTGTCATTTAAAATCAAGAAACATGGAATCTTAAATATAGAAGATAAATCTTTAATTCCAGGAATATGAAAAACCTACCCTCCAAAATCTTTAGAAGAACTAGACTAATGCTTCAGTGTTCTGGTTTTCAGTTCTCTTTGTTTCTGGAAACTGTCCCTTTGTTTCTTAAAAGTCCAACTTTGTATTTTAGAAAATAAGTTATAATTTACCAAGCACTTGCAGGTGTTTGTATTCTGGACTTTTTCCCAGAGAAGAAGAGATATAGATAAGCTTCAATGTCTAGATTCTAGAGGCACAGGTTATTAACACTGTGCAGAGACAGGTGGAGCCATGTGAGCCATGGTGAAGAAGGAAATTGGAACTGAGATTCCACTGGGACTGTTGAAAGACTCCGTGAAAAGAATAGGATCATTACTTCCAAGAGGAAGAATGTCTCTCTCTGGTGTTCTGGTGTCAGAGAAATCTCCCTAAGCTTGCACTATGTGTCCAAATTTACACTCCCTTGTGGTGTAGAAATTCATCAGGCGTTGGGGGGGGGGGGGGGGGGCGGGACGACGACCAATCTTTACTAAAGATGAAAACTAAGGATAAAAAGAGTTGTAAGCTATACATACAACAGAAACAACAAATGGAAATATTATGGGGTTGTCGGAAAAGTCATGATGTATTTTTTTCTGGTTTTAGTTGCAAAAATGCGTCATGACTTTTCCGACAACCTCAATAGTACCCTCTCCCCCAAAACTTGAGATGATAGATTATTCTGAAATATTATACTTCCATCAAATCTAAAACTCGGTTATTGTACGATGATTTATTTTATGTACCACCAAACAAAAAATGCTGCCAATTAAACTTTGATTTGTCATTTTGGTTTAAGAGATAAATGGAGGGATAAGAAGTATAAGGAAAAAAGACTTAAAGACAAAAGAAAAATGTTAAAGCAAACCATACAGAAAATATGAAAGAGACTCAAAACTGTGATACAACCAACTCTATACTGTTGTTGAACTGAGGCTTAGATTAAGCAGCTCTCCAAAATATGTAACTTGACAAAATGAGAACAAGAGCCCATATCTCCTATACCTAGTGCACTAGAGTTACATGTAATATTCTTAGAGAATAGATAATATATAAGAATTCTGTCTCACTTAAGTATTCACAATAATGAGAACAATATTTAGAACCTCTCCTTCCACCAGCTAAAGGTTTTAGCAGACAAAAAGCTCTAGAAGCAAGAAAAAAATTTAATATCTACTCGCTCGTGGTACTCATTGATGGAGGTGTGAAGACTTATGGCTAGTTACTGTTTTTTATTGTCACAGAGGAGAAGAGGAAATTGTATAATTTGCTCTTTATGTTTCAGAATTAACTATAATTATCAGCCTTACTAGCAGAGTATTTAAGGCAGATCATGCTCTTCATACTTCAGCTTTTGTGTGAAAATGTTAGTTTACATTTTGAGTTTAATCAAATATTCAAAGCAAGATTTTAAAAAGTTAAACTTTTTGATGGAAATTAGTATGCTAAATATTCTCCATTTATTTATTCTACAGAGGTGTATTGAGTGTCTACCATATACTCTACTTAGTGGTAGAATCCTAAGATACAAACCAAGAAAAATGAAGTGCTCTATGTACATTTGACACTTATCCAAAATTTGGCACATTAAAAAATTTTTATGTCACTTTGTCAAAATTTATATTTTGTAAATCCAACATGTCATAATATTTAGTAGCCAGGTAATTATAGATTTTGTCAAAGTGGTTTTATACCCTTAAGAGAATAGAGCTTGGACACTGTTCAGATGCTGTTACCATTGCATAAAGCAATTTTGTAACTGCTCTCTTCAGTTGTCTTAAGAGCCAGAGAGGTTCAGTCTTCGGAATATCTTTTGGAATCACAATCTTCCACTAATGATGAATTTAATTTCTGTAAATGGCCAAGTTATTTTGACTAGGTTTGGTACATAAGGTATACTGTTATACACTGGTTTTGCCAAAATTAAGAAAATACAGTTAATATAATTGGCCCTGTGATGAATGGGTGCCAAGTACATAAATACATAATCTAAGAAAACAGACCATCATTAATGATTTAAAAAAAAAACAACCCACAAAACTAGTAATAAAGGGGAAGTTCCATTAACTTGATAAAGAAAATATTTATTAAATAACCTATAGCTAGCATCATGCTTCATTTTGAAAAACTGAATGCTTTCCCCCTAAGATTGGGAATGAGACACTGCTATTCAATATAGTATTGCAAATTCTAGCCAATGCAGCAAGGCAAGAAAGAAAATAAAAGGCATACAGATTAAGGAAGAAATAAAACTGTTTATAGAGGGCAATAATCCTGTTTGCTTTATGGTCAAACATATTTGATCATAATTTAAACTAGGTGCAAAGTCAAGTTATATTTCGAAAAATACAGTTATATACTCTGAGGCTATGGAAAAGGTGTAGTACTCATCCTTATTTAAAGATACTATATTCACATAACTTTATACTATTCTGTTGCCTTTTTTTTTTTTTTTTTTAGTTGTCTTATTGCTTCTAATCTATTGACTTATTTTATACAGTTGACTAGGTGGCGACATTGGGGAATTCCACTTCTCTGTGGAATGAAGTGCCATAGGCTTTGTGACAGCTAGTAAAAATTAGGTTATGTTTCAGTGAGTCAACAGCCTTTAGAGTTTATAGGTAGCATAAAGTTTTGGGTATTTTACATCAAACTTACATGTGCATTGTAGAGCTGGGTTTTTTCAATACTTTTTAATCCCCCTTTTCTAACACACTCCTCCACTTACCTCTTCCCCAAGGAAAAAAAGCGGAACTTAATAGATTTCTTGAATGAGGAAAATCCTGTGTTGAGTGCAGTAAAAGGGAGGGGGCATGCAAAAAAATCACTAGAAAAACGGGAGCGTTGATGAGGGAAACAAGAAATGATTATTAATCGTTCTAGGACTTAAACTCATCACAGAAATTGTAGGTGAATGAATCCCTGTGCTGAGAAGTAATGCTTTGTGTAGTAATGATAACAATAATAATGCCACCTGTTTTTTCTCTCTTAGGACTACAGGGACATCATTGACACTCCAATGGATTTTGCTACCGTTAGAGAAACTTTAGAGGCTGGGAATTATGAGTCACCAATGGAGTTATGTAAAGATGTCAGACTTATTTTTAGTAACTCTAAAGCATATACACCAAGCAAAAGATCAAGGGTATATGATTACATTTTCTTTTATGTTTAAATTAAATGAAATTAGTAGAAAAAAGTATGTTAAGTAACTTTTTATTTAAAATTGAGAGCACAATTGACTGTTATATTCTTAATGGTATCCTGGTGGAAAAAAAAGAATTGATTTCTTTCTACTTTTTCATTCTATGAAATAACACTGATGTTACTAATGTTTAGGGATGGTTACTTTTCTTGAAGTAGTATGGTTCAATAGATACATACATATCGCCCTCGTATGTATTAGGGCTATGTGGGCTTAACTTTTCAGGCTGTTTTCTATGTTAGTGGAAAGGAGCAGCTTTGTGAATGATTTATAAAAATGAGTAAACTTTAATTTACCTGCCTTTGGCCAAACAAGACAACACAAAAGGGTGATACATGCAAATAAAATGAGAAAGAATAGCTATCTCGTTCTAGGTAGCAGTGGAAAACAGCTTCAAACCCTCAGGAATAGTTTCAATATGACAGAGTTCACAGGAATTTTGTCTATTTGAGCCACCTGAATTCATTGTAGGGCTTTTCTCAAAGCATAGAAGGTGCCTAATCTACATACAAAAACAATTTAATTATAAAAATGCTTCAGTTTTACTCTTCATCAAAAGAGATTGGAAAAAGCAATGTTTAAATTCTAAAAACTTTTTGCTAGAAAAATATTTAAATTATATGTTAATATTTACTGAACAGTCATTTTCCTTTGAGGAATGTTTGAACAGTTTTTCTTTTTCTTACCATAGATTTACAGCATGAGTTTGCGCCTGTCTGCTTTCTTTGAAGAACACATCAGTTCGGTTTTATCAGATTATAAATCTGCTCTTCGTTTTCATAAAAGAAATACAATAACCAAAAGGAGGAAGAAAAGAAACAGAAGCAGCTCTGTTTCCAGTAGTGCTGCATCAAGGTATTTGATTTCTTTTAAATAGCATCAACTGATCTATAACTTTGTCATCTAAATGATAGAACTCGGTGTTTTTTAATACTTCCTTTACTATTCCCTATATTGCAGAATGATATATTTGACATGCAAGTTCCTATGATGTGGAGGATTTTTAATCTTTTAACTAAAGCTATACTAGTGTAAGTGCTTAAATTCAAACTGCTAAATCTATACAGTAAAACAGCATTTTTAGGGTAGTGATGGCATCATGCTTTCTGTCATATATAACTATAGCATTTACAGCGATCCTTCACTAAATATTCACTTTTCAAAGGCTCACAACCATATGAAATCCACTACAAATCTCATATTTTAACATATTTCATAATAGTACAAATATTGAATCCAATAGTATGTATAAAACTTGTGTTTTACTCATCCACATAGAACTATAAGAGTGACTAATAATATTATTTTATTTACAGCCCTGAAAGGAAAAAAAGGATCATAAAACCCCAGCTAAAGTCAGATATTTCTACCTCTCCATTCTCTATACCCACACGATCAATACCACCGAGGCACAATGCTGCTCAGATAAATGGTAAAACAGAATCTAGTTCTGTAGTTCGAACCAGAAGCAACCGAGTGGTTGTAGATCCAGTTACCTCTGAGCAACCATCTACTTCTTCAGCAGCAAAGACTTTTATTTCGAAAGCTAATACATCTACAGTGCCAGGGAAAACAAGTAAGAATCAGTTACAGTCTCTAAATTGAAGTATGCATAATGACTCTTTTTTTTTTTTTTTTTACTTATTTATTTATTTATTTTTATTGTTAGTTTCAGGTGTACAGAACAATGCAATAGTTATCCTTTTCACCCTTCACACAGAAACAACCCCCCTCCCATCTACTGCCCTCCCACCCCCGACCGATATCATGCTTATCTATTACAATTCCATTGACTCCATTCCCACACTCTACTCCACGTCCCGTGACTATATGTATATATAATTGTAGTTGACATAAATATTATTCAACATCAGCTTCAGAAATACAGTGTGGTGGTCAGGCCGCTACACCGACTATGAAGTGGTCTCCCTAATGACGTGAGTCCATCTGACCCCCTAAAAAATATTTACAACATTATGATTATATTCCCCAGACTGTCTTTTCTATCCCTGAGGCCATATTGTAGTTACCAGTTTGTATTGTCTCATCCCTTCCCCTTCTCCTTCATCCCCACCTCCTCCCAACTAGCAACCCTCAGTTTTTCCTCTGTCTCTGAGACTATTTCTATTTACATTTCTCATTTATTCAGTTTTCTAGAATCCATGTATAAGTGAGATCATATGGTTTTGTCTTTCTCTGACTGACTTATTTCACTTAGCATAATGTTCTCTAGGTCCATCTATATCGTTGCAAATTGTACTATTTCCTTCTTTATTGCTGAGTAATACTCCATTGTGTAAATGTACCATAGTTTTTAATACAGTTGTCTACTGATGAACATTTCAGTTGTTTCCAAATATAATGACTCTTTTAATTTAAGCTTTTACTTTGCCAAATGAAATACACTGGATTTTTGTAAATTCCAGCAGACACTTGATTTTTTTCTTTATTGTTTTTTCACCCCCCCCTTTTTTTAAATTGTTTTTAATAAGAGAAGAAACTTGAGGTTAAGAGGTGTCAGTATAGAGTAATGCTTAAAAATGGTAACTCTGACTCAGACTGCCTGAATTTAAATTCAAGTATCCAGACTTGCTAGCAGTTTGCCAGGACTTGCCTTCGTAATCTTGAAGTGATTGGATAGCTTCTGAAAGGTCTGAAATTATTAAGAGTTTATTGTTTATGCCTCTTTCCTAATTTGAAAGTAGGTTTTCTAAAGAAGCTTTAAGTATCCCCCAGGTTTTGTCCTCTTGGCTAATTCAAGCAATTCAAGTTAGAGGTAATCCCAACCTTCTTGCTTATTTTTAGGTTATATAACTCTTAGTAGCTTATAATGTTTTATATATGTGTTTTAGTTCTAGAGAATTCTGTGAAACATTCCAAAACCTTGAATACTCTTTCAAGTCCTGGTCAATCCAATTATAGTCATGGGACTAGGAATAATTCTGCAAAAGAAAACTTGGAAAAGGAAAAGCCGGTCAAACGTAAAATGAAATCATCTGTACTCTCAAAGACTCTTTCAAAGTCATCAGCTGTCATTGAGCAAGGTAAGGTGTTATTTGTATCTTCCAAGATAGAGTAGATCTTTCTTATAAATGATTTTGTTGGAGTTAGCACGTAAATTAACTTTTTTAAGTTGCTCATTAAAGGTCATATTCTATATTAGTTGATAAATTTCGTGAGACATCTTTGATTTGCAGTTTTGTGCCAAACTTAAACTATTTTATCATTAATTTTAAAAGCCAAGAAAAACTTGCTATATGAAAATGACAACAAATAGTAGAATCAAAGACTTTTAGGATGTAAATTAGTTTTTAACTTCATCATTACAAAACCTAAAAAAGTATATCCAAGATGTTTAAATTAAATTGGATTTAGTTAACCCATATAGCAGTCTTCACTTTTTTAGAAAAATTAAGTTGTTATTACATTACAAAATTCAACACAGCAACCTTTATTAATTCATCAGGGTTGTCTACAGCCAGACTCTCTATTATAATACACAACTTTGGGCTTTTTACAGTTATTCTTCCAAGTTCTTTCATCTGCAGACTTTCTTTGTTAAAGCTTTATGTTTGAAAGATGAAGAAGGTAAATAATATAATACCATATTTCCCCATGTATAAGACGCACCCTTTTTTGAAAAATTTGGGGTCTAAAAACTGGGTGTGTCTTATACAGTGGTTGTAGGTTTTTTTTACTTGCATTTCTGGCTTTTTTCGTGCTTGTTTTTTTTGCGTTCATACAACCACTGTATAAGACGCACCCAGTTTTTAGACCCCAAATTTTTCAGAAAAGGGTGCGTCTTATACATGGGAAAACACGGTATACCCTATGTGTGACATGTTACAATAATTATGGCTTTTTTAGGAACAGACACCTCAAGAATAAGCATTTTGTATCATGATTTCCAAAGTGTTTCTAAACCATTTCTTCTCCAATGTTCTTCCCAGAAACCTCTCACAATTTAATTGTTTTTCTAAACGTCTACATTTTGATTAGTGGCATTAAGATACATCCACTGACCTAGGCTTAAAATCAGGGAGTCATCCTAGCCTTCTCTTCAACATCTAAATCTACTTGATAACTATTAGTTTCTGTTGTTTTCTGCCTCCTTAACATCTCTCAAATCCATTCCATCCTCCATTCTTGCTTCCATGGCCTTAATTTAAGCCAACATAATTTCTCATCAGGACTGTAGTCCTAATTTCCTAACTGGTCTCTCTGCCTTAGTTCTTAACTCTTCTTTACCTAATCCATCCTCCACATTGCAGCCAAAGTGATCTTTCTGATCATTTCTCTCTAGTGCACGTGCGCGCGCACACATTTCTCCCCTGTCACCCCTCCCCTCATCATTATGGAAGACCACCAATCTAAAGAAAATCATTTGTACTGTGGGGGGTCAGGAAAATGAAGACTTTGCCTTCTCTCTCTGCTACTAGTCTCGCCTTTTGTGAGTCTCTTGATGGTTTTTTTCTTAATGTTTATTCAGTATAATTCCAACCCCTGACAAAAAATAACCATTATGAAGAAGCATTCTCTTTAAAATCAGTTTCCATCTCTTTATGGATTTCCTTTAAAATATTGTATTGCCAATCACATGCACCACAACCAAACAAAAAACTTTATAAAGTTTTTGGAAGAAAAATGTTAATGGTAGTGCATGTATGTCATTTTTTGTTTTCATCTGAAAGGGTAATAGAATTATTACTATTTTTTTACCACAGAAAGGCAGTTCATCATGATCTCTAGATTCTACATATTTGCAATTTTATCTCCCAATTTTTATTTTTTTATTAAAGCATAATGGCCTTGAGTTTGTTACAGTGGGATTTTTATCATGATAATGGTGGCACACATACAGGCATAACTTGGAGATATTCCAGGTTAAGTCTGATCCACCACAATAAAGCAAATATGGCAGTAAAGCAAGTCGCATGAATTTTTTGGTTTCCCAGTGCATATAAAAGTTATGTTTACACTATATGGTAGTCTATTAAGTGTACAGTAGCATTGTGTCCTTAAAAAACAATGTGCATACCTTAATTTAAAGATACTTTTCTTGCTAAAAAATTCTAACCATCATCAGAGCCTGTTGGGGAAATGGCTCCATAGACTTCCTTGATGTAGGGTTGCCAAAAACTTTGAATTTGTGTTTAAAAAAAAAAAAACCAATGTATCTGTGAAGTGCAATAAAGCAAAGTGCAATAAAATGAGGTGTTCTGTAAATAATATCATTAAACTATTAGGCTTTTGTTGGTTCTTTTTCTTATTTTAGTAAAAGAATAATTAGAATTATGTCATTACATATAAATAAGTATAGAATTGGTCTTATTGATTAGTTTGAGGGTCAAATAAAAAAGCAATTTCATGTATTCATTGTGCCATTGTTCCCTTTTAACAGATTGTAAGAACAATGCTCTTATACCAGGAAGCATTCAAGTGAATGGCCATGGAGGGCAGCCATCTAAACTTGTGAAGAGAGGACCTGGAAGGAAACCTAAGGTGGAAGTTAATACCAGTAGTGGTGAAGTTATTCACAAGAAGAGGGGTAGAAAGCCCAAAAAGCTTCAGTATGCAAAGCTAGAAAATGCAGAGCAAAATAATGTACATCCTATCAGAGATGAAGTAGTTCCTTCTTCAACATGCAATTTTCTTTCTGAAACTAATACTGTAAAGGAGGATTTGTTACAGAAAAAGAGTCGTGGAGGCAGAAAACCCAAAAGGAAGATGAAGACACAAAAATTAGACTCAGATCTCATAGTTCCTACGAGTGTTAAAATGCTAAGGAGAAGTAACCGAAAAAAGACAGATGATCCTATGGATGAGGAAGAAGAGTTTGAGGAACTGAAAGGCTCTGAACCCCACATGAGAACTAGAAACCAAGGTCGAAGGACAGCTTTCTATAACGAGGATGACTCCGAAGAGGAGCAAAGGCAGCTGCTGTTTGAAGACACCTCTTTGACTTTTGGAACTTCTAGCAGAGGACGAGTCCGAAAATTGACTGAAAAAGCAAAAGCTAATTTAATTGGTTGGTAACTTGTACCAAAATATTTTACTTCAAAATCATAAAGCAGGTACAGTTAAGGAATAAGCAGAACTAAGGCTTCTGCTTCCTTGCTGCTGTGGTGGATTAGGGAATGGTTATGATTTGATTTGCAAAAAAAAACAAAACAAAACAAAAACAAACTTACAAGACACTTCACTTCTTTAAATGAATATATATATAAATATATACATATATATTTTAAATGTTTGCTATTTATTCCCTTAGATAGGTTATGCATTTCAACATTCATTTCATTGACTGGTCGCAAAAAAAAAAAAAAAAGAAGGAAAAAAAAAAAGAAATTGAGGACCTATAATGAATTCCCAGTCTATTTCTGGAAAAGACAGTTCTGCTACATTTTTAAGGAGCATAGTATTCCTAGTGATAGAGCGTTTCATGTTAAAATGAATTATTTTTGACCAAGCCAGGTACATTTCTATTGATACAGAATCCATGCCCCCTAGGAAGAGAGATGTTACCAGAGTAGCAGTAAATTAAGAAATGTGTTTCCTCTAAAGATAAATATAAAATTCCCACAATTTGATACCCTAAAGAGTTTAATTTTACTTGTACAATGTTCATCTACAAAGAATCTAGAGAAGGCTTTTGCTGTATTCCATTTCTGCCAAACGTAAGAGAAAATGTACTGATGAAAAGGAAACATATCCACATTGGAAAACATTTGACTGTCTAATTTTTCAGACCTTGATTCTTATATCAATCACTCGATCTCTGTTTATTGTGCCAAAGACTGAGAATCAGTGCAGTGGAAAGCCTGTTTTTGACTGTCAGGACAGCATACACTTTTCAATATTGGAAAAGCTATATATTATGCTAAAGAGCAAGTTAGTAAAGAGTTATGCTGAGATGTATCTTTTTTTTGGTACTAATAGTAGAAAGTAATGCACTGGTGGGTCCTTTGACAGAGATGTTTTGGAGAAAGTGTTTAAGTGGTTAAAGGATTCAAGGAAAATACAGGAAAAAGGTATGGGATTTGATGTTTACTTGATGATCTGGATTAATGTCATTTCTAAACTTTAGACATATCTAATAGGCTAAATGACTTACAAAGAAGAAATGTGTCTGTGTGTGTATGTGTATATATTGATAAATGGGTATAATTAAATATATATACAAACACATACTACTTATATACTATTACCCAGGTATAAATTCTTTTTTCAGGATTTTTTAGATAGTGATAGAATAAAAATAATTTTAAAATGTCATACTTTATAGTTTAATTTTAAGGGGAAGATTGGTTATTTTCAATTATTAAAGGTTAAAATAGGCCAAATCACTTTTTATGCAATCATGTTTTATACAGTGGTCTCATTGCACATTGTGTTTTTTCTGCACTTTTTACGGTATCCTTATCACGCTGGTATGTCAATATACACCCTAAAGAAAAATTCCATTTAATGATTGTGCCTTGTATTCTATTATTTTTTGCATCATTAGTAAAATTAAGTTGTCTATTGTAAATGATAATTATATGACTTAGGAGAATGTATTGCTATATGTACTGCTATGGAAAAGGAAAGCAGTTATTTATTTGTTTATGGTACAGTTATTTTATACCTTAAAAACCAACATAAATACCATTTCTATTGTTTAAAAATTATTGTCCATTTTTTAAAAAGTTGAAAGAATGTAGTATTTTCTGAGGACTGGTATGGTACAAAAATGTAACCAAAATTTTCAGATACTACATTTTTAAAAAGTGAGGATGGGAAAATATATATCAGCATGACCCTGATATAGAAAAATAAAGTCTTTAATTGAACCTTGGCAAAATACATTACATAATTATTTCTTATTTCTGGTAGGGATAAATATTAGCTGTCATTTAATTGTCTTGAAGAAGAATGGAAAGTGATGCATTTGGGCTTTTTAGACCGTTTGTAACTAAATTTGTACAGAAATCCTTCTGTGAAATTAAGTAAACCATTTTCCAGATCTTAACTGGATTGCTGTGATTTTGCAGTTGAAAAATAATTTCAAAATTTTCAGGTTTTTTGTATATTTATTTTTTTCTAACAAATATATTTAACTATATAATTAAAATTCAGTAGTTAAACTCTTCATAACGCAGAAATGGATGGCTTGGTTGTATAGTAAAATGAGTCAGTTACACCATTATTGAAAATAGTGTATATGTTTAAAATTTGTCATCAAAGTAATTTTTGCTTTTGAAGGCAACCTATTTGAAACATGTAATTTCCTGATGTTAATCTGCATTGTGTTAGAAAAAAGTAATAGTCTATAAATCCATTTTTGTAAAAAACGTGTATAATTTTAAAGTGTGTACAGAAAAAGGAAGAGCGTACACAGTCTTAGAGTGGAACATACCTCTAGTACAGTGTATGGATTAGTTCTAACTCTTCAGCAAAGAAATGAGTATTTACCATTTTACCTGCAACAAGTAATGTATTACTCTTGTTCTAAAGACACTGTATATTTATGACCTTATTTGGACATTATTAGACACTGGTTTCTTAGTAAAGCAAAAATGACTTGGATCAGATTATTTGTAATTGAAACACTTAAGATGTATTAGTCATACCAGATATATTTAGATTTTATATTTTTATAATTTAGCTTCTATGCATTGCAGAAGTTGAATTGAGAAATTTAAGTCATAACCATAATTTTTGTTCTGTTTGACCACTTGGAAAAATACCTTCTTTGAGACAGTGACACTATGTATGTATTGTTTTTAGGCCAAAAGGAAATGTTGGCAGTTGTCCTAGATGAGCAATAATAATAGTAAAAAAAAAAAATCTCAAGTTTACTGAAAATTTCAGAAATATAACCTGTTACATGCATGGAAATTGTAAATCAATTTATGTATGTTTAACTATCTAACCGTAATATTTTCTCCCTTTACCCCAACATTCTCGAGTCCCAGTTAAATCAAAAAATTATAAAATGTGGCAGACGAGCAGTTTAAACATTCAGTCTAATTATAGTCTCACAGCTCTGTGCAATAGGTACATACTTCCTTAAAATTTTATCTTTCGCATTCTGCTATTATGGCGTTGGACTAGTCTGCATATATTCATGTACTAAAGATTTGTTGGTCTTGTTTCCATTCTGCAGCTTCATAAATTTGAAGACTTACTATAAAAAACTGTCGTCCTCCTTAAATTTAATTAGAATAACTATAGAATATTTGTGCGCTTGATTGAGTCACATTCATGTCACATTCCAAGACATGAATTTGGTTAAGTTTAGTATCACTTAGAAATGAATTACGTAAGATACACTGATCAGCAAAACAGTCCTCATGTAGCATGTGTGCTAACATATAGAATTGCCCCTTATCTGCAGTGTGGTAGATTAATCAAACATTTAAACAAATAAGTAACATCTTTTGCTTATGTGATATTAGCAACATTTACGTGTTTTAAAATATGGTTTGTAATATAAATTAGTTCCACCAATTAATAGTGTTTACTTTAATTCTAGCATTCCATTTTATACATACCAACATACCTATATATATCTCCCCCAAGTGTCAACTGGAAGCAGTTTTGATTTCCAGTTTTCTATCTAATGAAAACAAATTGTTATTCTGAATGTTTTTGTTCACTTGAAATTTATTTCTGAGTAGGCTGAAAGGACCAAGGTAGTTGAGTATTTACAGGCTATAAGTGTTCTCCTTACATGCAGGAAATATATAATTTTAAAAGTCATAATAGGGGAAGTACTTTTATGTTCTCTGAATTATTCCATACTTAGAAAGTAGCCTTGACCTAATAGGTTGAGAAGTGGTTTAGTTATGTTTAGGCAAGAATTTTTTTTCTATTAAAATTGGAAAAATTTACCTTTTCCTCTCTCCCCTCCTTGCACTTCCCTTTAGTTCCCCAAATTTCCAAGTGATTTATTACATTTACTAAGAAACTATTTTCACTCCAAATGAAGTCATTTTGTACTAAGTACCCAAGGAGAGATCTGATTGATTCAGAAGCCTGTAATTACCACTTTTGACGCTCCAGAGATAAACCTTGTACACACTACAGTAAAACAATTAGAAAATATTATGGGCTATAAATATATATTTTTAGTTTTGATAGCTCTGTGTTGAGATACTTTTTAATGCAGATAAAATCATCAGGAAATTAACCTTATATGGCAGAAACCAAATACATATAGTGGGTGGCTGTGAGTTTTCTTCATTTAAAGAGCTAAAAGACTAGGTTTGAGATGATACATAGTACACATGATGCAGATGCACACATGCTCATTACTTTTGTGCTTGTTGATTAATCACGATAAACTATAAATTGAGATAAAGTACAAAGTTACATTTTTGGACCATATTAAAACTGCAAGATGGGGTCTTATTAAAGATTTTTTAGAAAACTGTTAAATCCTGTCATGACATTTAGACATGTAGAATGTAGTTCAATTTTTAAAAAGTAACTGACCTAGAGGGTTAAAGTTGAAACTGACACATTTTCAAATTAAAATTATGCTTATTTTGTACAGAAAACAATGTTAAACACAAGCAAATCTGTTGTATGTAATAAGTAACAGAGTTTAAAGACAAATTAATTATTTAGCTTTATTGAGGTTTTTGTTTTTTTCCTTCCAGAAACCTGGAGTATCATGTTATAAATGGCAGTCTCACATCAGAATAGCAGTGCCCTTTCTTTTTGTACATATTGATTGGACCTTTCTTTACTGTTATGTGGACACTTTCTATGTTAGTTTTGATGCATAATTCTTTGAATCCTTTTATACAAACTAGAATGTATGTGTAAGAATTCCTGTCCCTGCAATGTAGTAACTACAAACTTATTTTTAAATAAATAGAAAACTTGTTTTTCTAAGCTATTTTGTAGAGCCTCATTTCTTTGTTTTTTTGTGTTTTGTGTTGGTCAACATTCGAAGCACTTGGTTCTTAATTTAACAGGTACTATACCAAAGAAGCCATATGTAAATGCTGGTACATTAGTTTCCAGTGCCCTATCTATTTAGCAAAATGTTAAAATTACTAGGCAATCAAAGGATTGTGGGTACCCTAATTTAATTATAATTCCAAAATAACTAAAGGTTAAAAGTAAGTCATTTGCCTTTTAATGTATACATAAAACAATTATTGACTTGTTAACTATGTGTAAATTACTGGGTGATAAATACTTCAATATTCAGATATTTCTATTAAGATAAATTTAAAAGGAACTGTATTTTCTCAAAAGAGTGAAGTGAAATTTAGCGGCAAAAAATTGAATGATGAAAAAGATTTACTTGTTAAGCAGTTATTCAAAAAGATTTATAAAACTTGCTGTTTTCCTAGGAATTTGTTCAGGTTGGCATACATTTTTATTGACTTTCTGAGAATCCCAATTTTAATATAAAGAATACATAGGCTATTCTAATAAGTGACAGATAAAGCACATGAAGGGTGATTTGTGATTTTGTGCTATTAATGATAATTTCTCCCTAAAAAATTTGTTTACCTGACTATAAAATAAACTTTGAAGTTGAGGAAAGCAGGTAAATATTGCTGGGTACCTTTTCTTTCTAAAGTATGCTGACATTAATTTGTAGTTATATGCATAGAAGAACCAGCCAAGAAAAATTTATTTTCAGCAACCACTTTTTACTGGTTTCTCTTTTAATTACATCAACTTGCATGTTGTAGGCTAAGTTTTCCCATTACTTAAGATTAAAAACCAAAACACAAAACTTCTGTTCCTTGCAATATAATACCTTGTATTTGTAAGCTTTTTGCACTTAACTATGTTACTGTATGTTGATTACTCTTGTTGGTTTTGTCAGGAAAAGAATAGTGGAAAGGATTCAGTGAAGTACCTTTCTGCCTAATTAGCTAAACATGATGGTAGCACAGGGCAATGGAATGAACTGGGCCTGGAATTGAGTCATCTTCCGTCATCTGTAAAGTCAAAAAACGTGATTAAACTGCAGGGTCCAATTCAATTCAAATAGCCTATGGTTAATATTTCTTATTGTTCTCTGTACTCATGGCTCAATCTTGACTTTCCTATTTAGTCCCTAAAGAAAATATGTATTTAATGTATAGCCTCTTCAGGCAAGCTGTGTCTTCTGGCCTTGACGTGACTATAATAAGTGGGAGATATTCTGAACCCTTAGAAAAAGGGGTTTTGACTGTTGTTGCAACACTATAAATTGTGACTTGAGTTGAAATATTTGTTTACTAATAAAGAGTACTAAAGATTGTGATTTTACAGGGACCCTCTGGGAAATGTCAAAGATAGTTTCAGTATAAAACATATCCAGAAATTTTTATTTTAGGTTTCAATCTTGGGAAAGCAAAATCAAAGAGTTTTCAGAGGAGATTTAATCATTTGATTAAGATAGAATCATGGGTGCCTGAGAATAATAGGTGTTTTCCATTTAATAAAAATGAAATAAGATATTTAAACAAAGCAGATAAATTTTAAGGAAATTTAGATCTTTGACAAGTGGGAAACTTGTTTTTTGTTTTGGTCTTTAATAATTAGGGACATTATAAAGGCAAAGCAAATTACTCTGAGGTATGGAAAATCTATCTGAGCAGATTATAAAGCAGTAAAAGAGCAACTCAGGTCTTCTTTCAAGCTCTTTAAGAACAATTATTGTAACAGAAAACCAAATTCTAGTTTGGTATTGATGATACTTACCAGTGAAGGTTTCACAAGTTCTTCCCTTCACCTCTTCTTGTGAATAAGTGCATCAAAGCTATGGAAATTTTGCGCAATTGAACTATCAAGTTGCTTAACTTTCTGGGTCTCTCTGCACATCTTAAAAAAAAAAACCCTACGATTCCTGAATGGCTTGAATTCTTGAATGGTGTAGAGGATCAAGTAAATAGATAAGCATGATATGGGGGTGGGAGGGCAGTGGATGTATTACAGAATTGTACACTTGAAACCTATGTAATTTTACTAACCAATGTTACCCCAATAAATTTTAATTAAAAAAAAAAAAAAACTCCTGTATTCCACACATACTATGTCCCAGTCACAGTGCTAGGTCCAGAGATGAAACACGTGGCCCCCTGTCCTAAGAGTTCAGAGACTAGAGCAGTGGTTCTCAACCCTGTCTGCACATGGATGCTGAGTTCTCTGCATCCTGACCATGAGAGATTAGACAAATTCCTTAAACTCTCTTAGCCTATCCTGCATGTTTATGATGGGGATTATAGAAACTATTTCACAGGCTAGTTATGAGTATTAAATAATTCATAACACCTGGTACAGAGTACACAGGTGGTAAATTGCTGGGAGTGATTTATAGGAAAAATAGGTAACCACATTGCTGGAGTAGATTTTTGCTACAAGAAACATGCAGGTGCTCTGAAGACCCCAAGAGTGTCATCTAACTGCTGGGATGGCTATCCTGAAGGATATGATGCCCGAGCTGAGTTTTTAACTCAAAGGTGAGTAAATGAGTCAGACAAGCCAGGGAGGCAATGGTAGTGAGGAATTTCCCAGAGAAGGGAATCTATTCAGTTCTCCTGAGCACGCAAGGAGGGATTGAAACTGAGGCGAGCACATGGGCCAGATCTTGAGGAGGGTTTGAAACCACGTGGAGGGAGTTGGCCTTCAAGCTGCTGGCTATCTGGAGGCACCAAAAGGTTTTAAGCTGGGAAGAATTCGATCAGAGTTGAGTTTGTTAGGTCATTGCGTCCTGCTGTGGATTTGAGATCAGGTTTTGAGACTGGAGTGGAAGGGGGCTGGTCTTAGGCAGCTGAATAAGGAACAGAGTAGGGGCCTGAGAGGAAAAGGGGGAAACAGGTCAAGTTTACAGCCCTTGACGGCATAAGGAGGTACGTGATGGCGGAGGACACGAAGGCCATCCTGACCCTTGGCACTAACAGTGGGCAAAGGGGGGAAGTGCCAAGGCCTAGGGATGGTGGTAACGGCACGAGGTGAAGCCCTGCGTGGACTACGTAGGTTCCGTCTGGGGCCGGGTGAGTCTGAGATGCCCGTTGGCTGCGAGGCCGAGAAGGTGCAGTTGAACCCCCTGCGCGGCGCCTGCGCTGAACGCCCCGGGACTGCGACGCGGCGGAGGCGGGGAGGGACGGGACCCGCTCGCCCTGACGGAGCGAGGCTCTCGCCTCTGCTGTTCCGGCCGCCGCCGGCTGCGCCCCTTCCCGCGATGAGGAGCGGGCGTGGGGGACAGGACAGCACGGGCGGAGGGAGGGGGCGCAGCGGCGGCGGCCTGCGCTCCGGGTGGGCGGGCCCGCGCCCTCCGCCCTCCACCTTCCGGGGAGGCTCTGCCCGCCGCGCACACTATGCGCTCTCCTGAGGCTCTGTCCCCGGCGCGCCAGCCCGGATCCCCGCTTCAGCAGGGGACAGGTCCGCCTCGCTGCGGTTGGATCGAGACCCCAGGACAGAGAGCGCAGGCCTGGCGAGGGCCCTCAGCACCCAGACTTCCCGACAGGTAACAGGACTGAGGTGGAACCAGGGCGAGCGCGGCGCCTTCTCCCTCGCCCTTTGCGTCATTTTAGGCATTTTGGTGCGAGGAAGGAGGAGGCACGTGTATAATTTATTGCTCCTTTTGGGGCCTAGGAGAGGACAAGTATCTGTCTTTCCTCCTCAAGGTAAGTTTTGATTTGGTTTGTGTTTTGTCATCTACACCTTCACCTGTCTTTTGGTTGATGTCATGTTTCCTCTCTTTGTTACAACCCATTCTTCAGTTTCTTTAGGTTATTTTGTAGCTATGACACAGTCTAGGTTTACATCTGTATATTTACAATTCTTAAAACAGTAACTGTTGACTCTACCAGAAATGGATTATTCTGTCAAGTGTCATCACTAAGCTAACTGCTTTCCATGAATAATTTACCCAGGAGATTCTGTTCTGATGCTGATTCCTGAACTAAGTCCTGGGATTTGTATTTCTCTTGAATTTTCCATAGTTCCCAGGACTGTGGTAGGCACATGGTAGACTTTCAATATTTCTCGACCATCTATCACTTTTTAATGCAGGGAGAAACCAGTATCCTCTTCTCACTCCTCTTGTGACCTGATGAGCCTCCCCCCTCCCCT
>NW_017731519.1:106690-114325 GCF_001890085.2 Hipposideros armiger | reverse complement strand
TCCCTCCGGTCCCCCTCCGCTCCCCCAGCATGCCCTCAGCCCCTCTCATGGACCCTTGCACTGTCATCCTAAGTAGCAACTCCAGTTTCTCTCCATTATAGTCTAGCAAACCCCCTCTCCCCTGAAACTCGTAAGGCTCTTCCTTAGTATCATCAATAAGGCTTGGGCATCTTCAGCCTGCCTTTCAGACTCTGCATGTCCATTTTTTCTGAACCACCCAAGTCTTGTCATTCTTTCCTATGCTCCTATCGGAAACAGCATACTGTTAATGGAAAGATGCCATTTTAAACAACCATATTATGAAAAATAGCAATCAGAAATAGCATCACGCATCTAGTCAGTATTTAAATTTCCAAATATCTTCTGCTCTGAATATTTTTGTTTAGTTTGAATCACGATTCAGATAAGCTTTACACATTGTAATCGGTTAATATATCTTAAGTAATCCATACGGACCCTACCTGGACATCATCTGAACCTCTGTACCACTTGTTATTGTTACTGGAGTAAATTATTGTGTTTTAAGGACCTTCTTCTAGATAGTGAAATGATGGACTCATCAGTGATGTTCAGATTTAAAGTTGTGGAATTCTTCTGTATTTTTCATGACTTTAAAGTCCAGCATTTTGGGCTGGAATCAGAAAGTGAAAAAGAGCATATACATACTCTTATATGCTCTTAAGTTATGCTTTCATTCAGGAGGATCCTTGATGTACTTTATAAAACATAAACACTCTTACACATGTACATACAGTGGATTTGCCGAGAGAAGCTAGGTTAAAATCTTTACGTTTCAGGGAAAGAGAAGGATGTGCTAACCTTCAGGCCATTCTGATATGTACCTGCTTTCCTTTCTTAAATCAGTTTTCCACTTCCTCAATACACACTTTTCCCTCCTCTCATTTTATATTCTCTCTCTAGTGCTGACACTGGACTTTCATGCTTTTGCTCTATATAGTTTTCTGTCAATGCTCTAATACCAAAAACTGGCCAACCACTCCTCAAAGATGCTGTAGAAGAGGTTTGGGATTATGTAGAAGGTGGGCCCAGAGTTGACCTCTATGGTCCTTTAGCTCTAGGACTGCATGTAAATTAAGAAACAATCCTGATACTGGGAAAGAAGTTGAAAGGCAGAAAAGAAACCAGACTACTGTTGGTGAAGAGTCAGCTGATGGTGGCTTAAGAAATTATTGCACATTGATTTTCCACTACCTGTCTAAAACCACAAATTCTTTTGGTGGATGTACACACTGCAGCAATAACGTAGGCACCTATATTACACTGACCAATAAGTGCTATCTCAGTTACCAGAGTGAGACTCACCCAACTCAGCTAAAAAGTCCAATATAATTAGGCTATTTCAATTTTTTATTCCCTCTGTGGGTGTTCGACACATAACACACAAACAATCTCAGTGCCAACTTCTAAGCTTTTATTGTTTTAACACAGAAACTATGGATTAAATGGGTCTCAGGGGTTTTAATCCCCCTTAAGAGAGGATCTTCTATTTCTAGTAAAGCTTTTCTTGAAGTCTAAGATTTCTCTTTACCTAAGGTATTTTTTTACTACATATTTCAAGTGAGTTTTTATCTGGACTCACAAATGTAAGACACTTGTTAAGTGAACCCAAGTTTTGTGGAAAATCTGGTGCTTGAATCAGGGAAGATACATTATGCTATTTATCATTTATTTTAAGAAGAGTAGTTGTAGCTAGGAAGAAACTTAATTACCTGATAATGCTTCTAATAAGTTTTCAATCCAATACCAAAAAAGAAAAGTTAGTATTTTACTATGTTCGGTAGTATCATTGGAAAAAGTATCTTTTGTTTTATATGTAAATGTTGCTAAAAGAATTTGTACATTAATGAAGAATAAACATGTTTTTCTCCTTTTTGGCTGAAATACTACATAGAAAAACACCTTGGAAGACATCATTGTGGAGATTCCTGCAAACAGTGTCCTCATGGTTTTGCAGCTCCGTATTCTGCTAACAGCTCTACCAGCGCAGTGTGTCATCCTCAGTATAGCAATGATTCTGCTCAGAATCTTCAGGGAGAAAAAGTTTGTATTGTTTTATAATTGTCTTTTATTTTTTTCATTATTAAAAAATTAGCTACTGTCCTTCAGAAGAGACCTTTACATCATTTAAGATATTATTTTGGGATTGTGGGGGCAGAAAATGATGATTAATCAACTTAGTGGCTTTTGGCAAAAGACATAAAATAACATGTACAAATTTTACTATTTATGTTGAAAAGTTAAGTCCAGGAATAGAAATCCCATAACACAACGATATAATCATCCAAAACAATCCCCCAAAACAACAACAACAACAGCAAACTAATCCAAGATCAGTATGCATTCTTCCTTTGTAAAGGAAGCTCTGCAATGAAATCTTTCCTCATCTTTTTCTTGGGGGGCGGGGAGAGTGGTTTAATAAAGTATAACTGTACATCTATTTATTAAAATTAGTACAGTAGTTTTCAACAATATTCAATGATAGGAATACTTAAAAATTGCCATTAGCTTTAAGAACAAACAGGAACTCCTCTTAAAATCTCTTTCAAAACTAGGCTTGAGCAATGATGGGCAAATGGAGGCTCCAAACAATTGTGAAGAAAAATAAGGTCACTTAGTAACTTTAGATGACAAAATAATTTCTGAAATATATTTACTTTTTAGCTTTATCATTTTAGGAATGGGTAAATGAAGATGAAGAAACCTTTGCTTACTTTGCAGGTATTCAACTAGTAAAACATTTGATAATATTAAAAATAATTTTGTATTTTATTTGGTTGACATTGAACTCTGAGTTAATTAAGCTTCACCCCTCACCCCAACAAGGAATGTAATAACATTAGATTTTTCACGATTTAATTAGCATAAATGAAGAAAAAAAAATTTTTTTAAAAGATTTTATTGGGGAATACGGGGAGGGGAACAGTGTTGGGGAATCGGGGAAGAGGAACAGACAAGTTGCTAACCTTTTTGTTCTTCAGTCTAGTTGTGGAGGACGTCACTTCACTGGCCCATGTTGGTATTATCATTGCGCTCTTCCCGGGTGAGGCAGATCAGGTGCCAGCCACTGAATGGCCACTCACGGTGGCTCTTGGCAGCTCACAAAAGCTCATGCCAGCTGCTGGCGAGCCCCACTGCAGCCTACGCCATCGCCTGGGAGTCATGGCAGCCCAACTCCAGGTCGAGCTGTTGTTCACCATCTTAGCTGTAGAGGGCGAGTGTCACTGGCCCTCATGTGGGATCTGAAACAGTGGCCCTGCTGCTCAGAGCTGCTGTCCCAAGACAACTCTTAACCAACATGCCACTCGGCCGGCCCAAGAATAATTTTCTTTTGATGCTATTTACTTACTTGGGCTAGAGTTGACTTATTTGAATCATTATACTAATTCTCTTTAAATGGAATTACAATATGCCTGATTTAATAAAAGGAAAAAGCGTAAGTTTTTGTATGAGCTACAAATTCATTATTGCTATGAAGTACAAATTTGATTTTCTAAAATAGGATTTGAAAGTAAAATTAATGCTAATAGAAACAAATTCAGTTTAAGCATCTGACAGTCAGGTTTTCCTCTTTCTTAGTTTTTTATTAGCCAGATACTGGGAAAAGAAGTGTTTAAGACATTTGAGGAGTTCATAGTCTTGTTGGGAGAGTCAGACAGAAAATAATTAGGATGTGTTAATGTGATAAACACATTTATTTAGTTAGTGTAAAACTGATGTATATATGAAGTGTTGGAACTATTTATCTGTTTTTGACTCTTGACCCAAAACTGTAGATGGGAAGAAGCAGAGGATTAAGTGATAGAATCTCTGTATTTAAAAAAAAAAAAAAAAGACACACACAAAGCCCACCGTCTCCCAGATGGTAAGTGACATTGTACTTAGAGGATATGTTTTTTAAATTCAGTGATCATCAACTTTTTTTATGATCATTTAGATTAGCACTCTCCTGACACCTGGGCTTTTCATCTTTTAGTGTGGAAATTAATTTTAGTTTTTGGTTCACTGTCTCTTACTAATTGTACTGAGCATATGAAACCCTGATAAACCTTAAGCCCTGCGTAGCTTAGTCTTTTTGTTTTTTCACTGTTATAATAGAAGCAACTTACATTTGAAGTCCAAAGCCAGCATTTATTCATTTTGAGGTGGGATTGGTGATCATCAAAAGTGACATGGCTATCAGGGAGTAACTGTTGGATGGGATGTTGAAGCCAGAACTCCTGCAGACTGGCTGGGAGAGAAATATCCTCCTGATAAACAAGCTATAAAAGGGTATTATTCTTTTAATAGTACAAATGATCTCTCTTGAACATTATTACCTCATCCTGAGAGCATTTAACTTGGATTAACCACTGTGAATTCTAGTCTTTTAACATAACTGAGCATGTTAAAGTAATTTAGGCCACATTAGATTTGCGAGGAGAAGCTATTTGGCTGCAAATACAATATGCATAAAAAATAATAAATGTTTGTTATTTTAATTATACTACAGTTGACCCTTGAACAATGTGGGAGCTAGGGGTGCCAACTCCCACCATCACACAGTGAAAATATGCATTTAACTTTAGACTCCTGCCAAACGTAGTTGTCCCTCAGTATCTGCTGGGGATTGGTTCCAGGTCCCCTGAGGATGCTCAAGTCCCCTGTATAAAATGGCATAAATCAGTGCATACAGTTGGCCCTCCACATCTGCACACTCCCCACCACTGACTGAAAACAGTATAGGTATTTACTGAAAAAAAATCCGTGTATAAGTGGGCCCGTCTGATTCAAACCTGTGTTGTTCAAAAGTCAACTGTAATATATAGTGGGTTTTTTTTTCTGGGATGTATAAAACATTTGCCTACCATATAATTTTGTAATATAGATAGTGTATATTAACTCCCACTTTTGAGCTCATAACTCACATTTTTATTTTTTTAGGCCAGTGAGAATTCCTATCACATTTTCATCAAGTCTGACAGAATGGGGATATCTTCAATCTACATGTATGTTCCCAAGGAGGACATAATAATTGTGGGATATGAGGTACAGCATCTTAAATTACAAATTATTTTTCCAGGTCTTATTTATTTACAGTTAACTCAAATTACCTGTCAAGTCAGAATACTGATGAAAAGGTAAATTACTACTACAAAAAAATGTAATTCAGCATGTAACTGAATAGAATGCTAAATTTTATCCGTAATATCCAGAAGCCTTATTTTAACTGTATTTCCTTCTAAAAAGGAGCTTAGAATATAGTGGATCTGTTTCAAATATCCTACTTAGAAATTTTTTCTTTTAGAAAATAGCAGTTATAATTTGCCGCTGTCTGGAAGGGTTTTTTAAAAGGAGGTTCAGAAAAAAGGAATGTTGTCAGGAGTAAGTTCAGGATAGGTTTATTCTACCAGGCTTTGTGGCACAGGTCCCCTAAGTAATTCATTGTGAGACTCGAGTGTATGCCATATGTCAGAAATTAAATTGCCATCAACTGTCAACAAAATTTGATACACCCTTACAGTTAAGTACACAGAATATCATACATAAACCAGTCTTTACAGAATTTCTTTTTTAGCTGCTTTATAAAATTGTAGGACTGTCTTGTTTCACAGAACTTATTTTTTTTAATGCAACATCTTTAAAAATTCCTGTAAATTCTAAAAAGTGTTTGCTAACAAAGTAAAATTTTAGGTATTTCATGCTAAGTTGAAAACCTTTCCTAAATATGATGGAACCAAAAATATAATAAAGCCATGGCTAAGAAAAATCTACCCATATGAATAAATTTTTATTGATTATGAACCATTTTTTTTCTTGATGTACAGCCCCAATTACACTTTTCTACCCAACTGGATAATTATAAGCTAAGATATAACTTTTTTTCCAAATAAATATTCAACATATCTTATGCTGCTTTTCTGATAACTTTATTTTTAATATCAGTAAAAATGCATCTTAATGTTGGATTTGTAAAAGCCAACTTTTAATTGGGTTGACAGTAATCAAAGAATGCAGTTGATATAATGGCCACCATTTACTGAGTGACTGTTATGTGCTGGGCACTATTTTCATGGTCTTATATTTATCAACTTTAATCTTATAGTAGCATTGCGAAGTAAGTATTATTAGCTTCACTTCATTGGTGAGCAAAAAGAAGCTTAAAGAGATTAAAGTGCCTTGCCAAGTTTATACACTGGTAAATTTACTCAGCAGATATCTGAGAGCCTCCTCGGTGTTGGAACTGATACTATGCTGGGTCTGAGAATGCAGCTGTGAACAAGAAGGACAGTATCTCCCTAAAGAAGCTTACATCCTAATAGTAAAGTCAGGATTTAAACATAGTGTTGTCAGATTCTAAAACTTTTCTTCTTGGCTTCCACACTCCCTCCCACCAAGGACACCACAGAAGAGATGGATAAAATTGTTCCAGTGCCACTTAAGAAAGTAGGTGGGGATGGAAACTACATACTGGAGTATGTTATAGGAAAGAAATATTGGTATATGAATATCAAGATATGTCAAAGGAAAAACCCTAGGACCTAGGCATTTGGTGGAGAATGGAAAGCCTGTTCTGCTTAAGAGACTTGGCTTATGATCACCTACAGATAATGTGTAATACAATAGCAATGACACGTACTTGCTATTACATCAAAAATAGCCTTAAGGATCAGTATTATCTCAGTGTATTCGCCTGCACTGTCCAACATGATAGCCATTAGCCACTTAAGGCTTTCTAGTACTTGAAATGTGGCTAGTACAACCAAGGAACTGAATTTTAATTTTTTTAAAATTTTAATATAAAAACATACTTGATATAGTTACTAGATTTTATAAGCATGTTTGCACCTTGGGTGTGTGAATCTTTTTTCAACTAAATTTTAGGAAACAAAGATAAAGTATTTCTGATGAAAATTTAGCATCTGAATTGAGATGTGCTGTAATATAAAATATACACTGGATTTTGAAGACTTAGTATACAAAAGAATATAAAACCCTCATTATTTTAAAAATATTGATTACATGCTAAAATGATATTTTGGATACACTAGGTTAAATATTATTAGATAGTTTCAACTGTTGCTTTTTTTTTCTTTTTCTTTTTTAAAAATATGTCTAGTAGGAAATTGTAAATTTCCTATGTGGCTTCCATTATATTTGTATTGGAGAGTGCTGGTATAATCAAAGAAGCTCTGATGAAGAGGGTCTGGTCCATATATTGACTTTTATTTTTGGCATGAAAGTATTATCCTAGTAAACCTCATGACCCTTTTATCAAAAGTTACGTGTTGCTCTTCATTCTTTCTAGTAATGTCCACAATCATGCCAATAACTGTTAATAGTTCTTCCTATAGCAGATATATAAAAATTACTTACACACGCACTTATATGAATTCAGTATACAAGTGTGCACATATCATATTTATTTCCAAAGCGTATTTCCTATAGTAAGTTTTTAAAAATAGAAAGTAAACAGAAGTATTCTGTGGGACTATATTCAAGGATTGACAGATTTTGGGGAGAAACACTTTATATACTATACTGTGTGTGTGTGTGTGTGTGTGTGTGTGTGTGTGTGTGTGTGTGTGTGTGTATACATTCATGTGTGTGTGTGTGTATACATTCAGAACAAAAGCA
>NW_017731519.1:99043-103385 GCF_001890085.2 Hipposideros armiger | reverse complement strand
CCTATTTATGCTGCCTAATCCCTTCCCCTTCCCCCTCATCCCCACCCTGCTCCCAACTAGCAACCATCAGTTTTTCCTCTATATCTCTGAAACTATTTATGTTTACTTTGCTTGTTCATTCAGTTTTTTAGATTCCACATATAAGTGAGATCATATGGTGTTTGTCTTTCTCCGACTGACTTATTTCCCTTAACATAATGTTCTCTAGGTCCATCCATATCGTTGCAAGTGGTACGATTTCATTCTTCTTTATAGAGGAGAATACTCCATTGTATAAATGTACCACAGTTTCTTAATCCAGTCATCTAGCGATGGGCATTTTGGTTGTTTCCAAGTCTTGGCTATTGTAAATAGCGCTGCAATAAACATAGGGGTGCATATATTTTTTTGAATTAGTGTCTTGGGTTTCTCTGGATAGATACCCAAGAGTGGAATTGCTGGGTCATAAGGTAGTTCCATTTTCCAGTTTTTTGAGATACCTCCATACAGATTTCCATAATGGCTGCACCAATCTGCAGTCCCACCAACAGTGCACCAGGGTTCCCTTTTCTCCACAACCTCGCCAGCACTTGTTATTTGTTGATTTATTGATGATAACCATTCTGACCGGAGTGAGGTGGTATCTCATTGTGGTTTTTATTTGCATTTCTCTAATGATTGGTGAGGTTGAACATTTTTTCATATGTCTGTTGACCATCTGGACATTCTCTTTAGAAAAATGTCTCTTCATATCCTCTGCCCATTTTTTAATTGGGTTGTTTGTATTTTTGGTGTTGAGTTGCATGAGTGTTTTATAAATTTTGGATATTAACCCCTTATCAGATATATCGTTGATAAATATCTTCTCCCATTCAGTAGGCTGCCTTTTTGTTTTACTGATGACTTCCTTTGCTGTGAAAAAACTTTTAAGTTTGATGTAATCCCATATGTTTATTTTTTGTTTTATTTGCCTTGCCCAAGGGGATATATTAGTAAAAAATATTACTGAGGATAATGTCTGCAAATTTACTCCATGTTTTCTTCTAGGATTTTATGGTTTCAGGTCTTACATTTAAGTCTTTAATTCATTTTGAATTTGTTCTCGTATATGGTGGAAGTAAGTGGTCAATTTTCATTTTTTTGCACGTCAGTCTAATTTTCCCTGCACCATTTATTAAATAGACTGTCTTTACTCCAGTGTAAATTCTTGCTTCCATTGTCATAGATTAAATGACCATATATGGATGGGTTTATTTCTGGGCTCTCTATTCTGTTCCATTGATCTATGTGTCTNCAAGGATTGACAGATTTTGGGGAGAAACACTTTATATACTATACTGTGTGTGTGTGTGTGTGTGTGTGTGTGTGTGTGTGTGTGTGTGTATACATTCAGAACAAAAGCAAACATTATAAAAAGTATAAAAATGACAAAAAGGTACAAACATCATATATTTTGGTTGGAATTTCAGAGATGTTTTTTTTTCTTCTCTTTCCCCTTTACTTCAAAATTTATAAATACTTTTGAAAAAGCATGTATTGTTGCACTTTTGATTTTTTGTTGTACAGTTAATGAATTTAAGAGTCTGGATGACTGGTGATCCTCTATTTGGCCTTCCCATTCTTTTGTTTCTTCTTCTTTGATTAATAAAGGTTTTCCTAGAGTTTGGCCAACAAGGTTACAGACTTCTTGAGCTTTGCGCCATGCATTCTCAACAGCAACAAGACAGGCTTGACGTCTTAAAAATTAAATGCAGAGGTTATTAATATGGCATTCAATGAACTGTAGCACTATGTAGTTTTGTTTAATTAATTGATAATTTGTTAAAGATGTGCTTAACTTACCGAAGATTCTCAATAGCACCTGGAGTATGATAGAATTGGGGTTGGCTGATGACAACAGAGCTATCTAGCTTTTCAACAAGAAAGTTACAAATATTTTGCATTTTTCCAAATTCAGTAAATGTAATGCAGACCTGTAAATGAAATGACACTTGAAATTATTTTCATGCCTGATGAATTATTTCAAAATTTTCTCTAAATGTGAGTAAAAAAAGTAAAGCCATATTACAATGAGGTCATTTTATAGTATGTAACAGATATGAAGAGCCTATTTGATACTTAATGCTCAATTATTTTGTTATTAAATTTATTTTTGCTTATGAATTTTGTAATTTATTTGATATTAACTTGAATATTTTAAAATACATTTTATACCTGTCAGGTATTTTATGAAACAGAATTGGAGGGTTTCCCCTTCAACTTTATTATTTGGCTAAATTCTAACCCTGATAAATTTTTCATGACTCCTTAGTCAAACCTATCCATTAGCTTCCTGATGAGCAGTAATTACATCTGCTATCAGGGACATATGTTTCTTCTTCCAATAGTTATTTTCAGATATACTGGGGGTGCCCCCCAAAAATGTATACACGTGACTTGTATTCATCTTTTGTTATCGGTATATATTACGTATTAATTTTAATACAGTTTTTTCTTTCTTAAAATGTGTATACATTTTTTTAGCACCTCTGTATATGTGGAAACTCATCTATTTCATTATGTCCTCTGTCTTTAAATATGTAGGAGCAGTCCTTATATTCAGTAATACTTTAAAATTGTAATCTTAAGACTTTTTATAGAAGAAGACTAAAAACCTTCCTTCTAAGGAAGCTTTACACAAGCTCAATATGTAAAATAATAAAGTAAAGGTACTAGAGAGTAGGCTGGAGTAGCAAAGAGTAAGAGAGGGGTGAGGTGAGCTCCCAAGACATTTTATACAATGCAGAACAGTTGCCTTAAATCATAAATGTTACCCAGTGAAGACTAATGTTCTATCTGGTTTCAATACCAAGTAAATAATGTGTTTTATAAGCAGTTTGTCAATTTCTATTTTTTAAAAAAAGCTGACTGGGATTTTGATTAGGATTGCAATGGATCTATATATAGATCAATTAAGGAAGAACTGATATCTTAATGATATTGAGTCTTCCAAATCACAAACAAGGTATGTTTCTCCATTTATTTAGGTCTTCGTTAACTTTTCTTAGGAATGATATGTAGTTTCCAGTGTACAGGTCTTTCACATTTTTTAAATCATTTACTCCTAGGTATTTTATATTTTTGCTGCTTATTAGGTCTTACAGCTTTTTTGTAGGTTCCATCAGATTTTCTGCATAGGTGGTCATGTGCATGAATAAAGACAATTTTACGTCTCACTTCCCAGTCAGGATGCCTTTTATTTCATTATCGTGCCTGACTCCACGAGCTAGAAAACTTCAGGTACAATGATGAATAGAAGTCATGAGAGCAGATATGTTTATTTTGTTCCTGATTTTAGGCACAAAGCCTAACCATCAGTGTTTACCATTAAATATGATGCTAGCTATAGATTTTTCATAGGTTCCCTTTATAAGTTTGAGAAAGTTCCCTAATATTCCTACTTCGCTGAGAATTTTTATTAGGAATGGATGTTGGATTTTTATTGTTTTTTCTGCATCTATTGAGATGATCACATGGTATTTCTTTTTTACTTTACTAATATGGTAAATTAGATTATCCAATTTTTGAAGTTAAATCAATATTTCATTCCTGGAATGAACCATAATTGGTCATTATGTATTACTCTTTTTATACTATATCATTGGATTTCATTTGCTAAAATTTTGTGTATAATTGTTGTACATGTATACAATAGAGATTGGTCTGTAGTTCTCTTTGCCTGTAATTTTTTTTTCCTGCCCCCAGATAATGAATTGGGGAGTATTCCCTCCTTTTTATTTTCTGGAAAAGTTTGTGTAAAATTGGCATTACTTATCCTTTGCATTTTTGCACTTTCTAATTTATTTTTTAATTTCTCCTTTGACCCACAGGTTAGTGAGAAGAATGTTATTTAATTAAAATATTTGGGCGATTTTCCTGAGATCTTTCTGTTATTGGTTTCTAATTTAATTATACTGTGGTCAAAAAACTTAACTTTATGTGACTCAGATACTTTTAAATTTATCAAGACTCTTTTATGACCCAGAATATAGTCTTATCTTGGCAAATGTTCCATGTGTGCTTGAAAGGAATGTGTAGTTTGCTGTTGTTGGAATGAGTGTCAAACAGATCAAATTGGTTGATAGTGTTATTCAGAGTCCAGAGTGCTAACCATTACACAATGGAACCGATAGTGTTATTCAAATCTTTTATATTCGTATTGATTTGCTGTCTGATTTCATTAATTATGGAGAAAGTTTTGAAAACTCCAACTAAAACTGTAGACTTATTTCTTGTCAGTTCTATCATTTTTGCCTTAAGTATTTTTAAGCTTTGATATTAGATTTTATATATGTGTTTAGGATTGTTATATATATATATATAT
>NW_017731519.1:41168-97468 GCF_001890085.2 Hipposideros armiger | reverse complement strand
CCATTGTCATAGATTAAATGACCATATATGGATGGGTTTATTTCTGGGCTCTCTATTCTGTTCCATTGATCTATGTGTCTGTTTTTATGCCAGTGACATATTGTTTTGATTACTATAGCCTTGTAGTATGATTTGATGTCGGGTAGCATGAAACCTCCCATTTTGTTCTTATTTCTCAAGATTGCCATGGCTATTCAGGGTCTTTTATGGTTCCATATAAATTTTAGGATTATATGTTTTATTTCTGAGAAAAATGTCCTTCGTAGTTTGATAGAAATTGCATTGAATCTATATATTGCCTTAGGTAGTATTGACATTTTAACTATATTCTTTCTATCCATGAACATGGTATCTATTTCCATTTATTTGTATCTTCTTTGATTTCTCTCTTCAGTGTCATATAATTTTCTGAGTACAGGTCTTTTACTTCTTTGGTTAAATTTATTCCTAGGTATTTTATTGTTTTTGAAGCAATGTAAATGGGATTGATTTCCTGATTTCTTCTTCTAATAGTTTATTATTGGTGTATACAAATGCAACTGATTTCTGAATATTAATTTTGTATCCTGCTACCTTACTAAATTCATTTATCAGTTCTTAACAGTTTTTTTGTGGAGTCAGGATTGTTATATTCTCTTGATTGGCCCCTTTAACACTGTAAAATCATCTTCTTTATCTGTGGTAATATTCTTTGCTTTGAAATCTACTTTGTCTGATATTATCATAGCCACCCCAGCTTTCTTTTGATTCATGTTAGCATGGTATGTCTATCCATCCCATTTGTTTTTAAAGTTAGGTTTATTAAAGTATAACTTACATACAGTAAAATATCATTTTTAGTATACGTCCTGTGCATTCTGACAGATGCATTAAGTTATGAGCAGTCATTATAATGAGTCCATCAATCTCCCCCAGTTCCCTTGTGCTCCCCTGATCCCAGTCCCTGGAAACCACTGATCTTTTTTTTTTTTTAACTTGTTTTTTTTAGAGCAGTTTTGGGTACACAGCAAAACGGAGAGGAAGGTACAGAGATTTTCCATATAGCCCCTGCTTTTACAAACGCATAGCCACCCCGTCACCATAATCACCATTCCCCACCAGAGTGGTCCATTTGTTATAATATATGAACCTACACTGACACATCATAATGACTCAAAGTCCATAGTTTACATTAGGGTTCACTCTTGGTGTTTTATATTAAAATCCTCTGTGCTCCCTTTATTCATACCACCCTCCCCCTAAACCCCTGATAACCTCTGATTCTTTTACTGTCTCTAGTTTTGCCTTTCCCAGAATGTCATATAGTTAGAATCATACAATATGTAGCCTTTTCAGATTATGTCTTTAACTTACTAAAAGGCACTCAACGTTCTTCCCTGTTTTCATGGCTTCATAGCTTATTTCTATTTAGTGTTGAATAATATTCCATTTTCTGGATATACCAGTTTATTTATCCACTTACCTATTGAAGGACATCTTGGTTGCGTACAAAGTTTAGCAATTATGAATACAGCTGCTATAAATACCTGTGTGCAGGTTTCTTTGTGAACATAAACTTTCAACTCCTTTGGGTAAATACCAGTGAACACAATTGCTGGATTATATCATAGAAGTAAGTTGAGTTTTATAAGAACCTTTGTCTTCCAAAGTGGCTGTACCATTTTGCATTCCTACCAGGAATGAATGTGAGTTCCTGTTGTTCCACATCCTTGCAACATTTGTTGTTATCATTGTTCCAGATTTTGGCCATTCTAATAGTTGTGTAGTGACATTTCATTGCTGCTTTAAATTGCAATTCCCTAATAACATATGATGTGGAACATCTTTTTATATGTTTACTTGTCATCTATATATCTTCTTTAGTGAGGCATCTGTTCAGGTCTTTGGCTCATTTTTACGAGTATATTGGGTTGTTTATTTTCTTATTGTTGAGTTTTAAGAGTTCTTTATATATTTTGGATAAGTCTTTTATAATAAATGTGTTTTGCAAATATTTTCTCCAAGTCTGTGGTTTGTCTTATCATCTCTTGATATTGTTCCCATGCATACCACCACTCACCTACCATTAAAGAAGTTGCTTACGTAATTTCTAACTTTGAATATTCTAATCTTTAAAATGAGAGGCAGCAGGGTAGGTGGAAGGTTAGATAAAGAATCTCTAAAGTGCCTTTCAAGATGAAAATTTTAGATATTACATGAAAAGTAATGTAATCTTATTCTGTATATTTAACTGTCACTGAGAATATTGGTATATGTAAGACATTAGATTTTTGTGTTCACTACGTCCACAGCCATAAAGCGATACAATGTTCATACACAGGTTAGCATACTTTGTACCTCGTGACCCCACCATCCTGGTCTCCACTGACTGCTGATGCTGAACAAGGGCAATCATGTATTGGACTGTATGATATGAGTTCTGATTACCAGGAGCCCTATATAAAATATAATCAGATTCTCTCTTAAGAAATTTGAATACAAGACATTAAAAAGGTAAGTACAGCAGAAGGAAAAGGATCAGAGGTTAGCCAAGTCCTCATTTAGTCATGTCTTATAACAAAACAAGCAGCTCTAATTCACTTTCTGTACCTGGAGGGTCAGTCCCTACAACTCAGTCTGAAAAACATTCCAGTTTTCTATGAAGCCTGGCTGTTCCTTTGCCTTCTTACCTCCTGGTGTACCCTCACAGTAAACATGAGCCTATCTATGTTCACTATAATGTGAAGTCCTAACAGGCAATAACTACTGGAGCAGTACTAGAACAACTCCCAGCTTTTGACCTAAATATACAGTCTTATCAAACTGTTCTACATCCTGTTTCGATAGGTATTTTTTGGTTCCCACAAGTACAAAATAACTTTTGCCAAATGGATCCTTAAAATCATCATGAGTAATTTTTAAATTTCTTGAGATAGTTAAATTTTAAGTGGAGAAATTAGAAAACTGCTAGCATTATTATTGGGGTAACAGTGTATTATGGATTCTAATATCCATTCTAGTTCTTGTAATTTGATCTTTGAGAGTCTGAAATTAAGTGATCTGAGCCTAAGGTCACACCCTTAAAATTAGAAAAATAATATATTATCTGCCTGAAGATATGACTAGGTCATCTCTTGAGGTATTTTCCACCTGTAAAGACAAAGATTCTCTGACTAAATAAACAAGATTCCACTTTAACCCCATTTTTGTTTGTTTCCTGTGGCAAGGTAGCAGCATGAACCAAGCACATATCTCAAGATGTTCAGAATCAGAAACAGACAGCAGTCCTGTAACCCAACCACAACTATAACATACTATGATTTCATAAAATCCTGATTATAAAATCTTTAAAGATAAGTGAAAAGTGTAGGCAGTTGTGGGAACTAAATGTTATCATTAATTGAGTGTACAAAAACTATTTTGTTCTTTTTAATTTGTGCAAAGGTTGAGTAGTTTATTTCTAAATAAATCTTAATTTACCATAACATTGCATTGTGAAAATTGCATTGTGAAACAAAAGAATAAACAGTGTTTCAATCCTTTATGTTATGACTTTTAAATTTGCTTTTTTTACCTAAGAGGAAATTTCTCTCCTGTAGTGTTTCCTGCTCACTATGTAATGATAACATTATTAAAAATTCATTCAGGTAGCATTTAACTGCTATTTTCCCCTTGTTATTTTTATTCCATTTCAAATCAGTTTCTCTTAAATAAATCTCATTAATTTTATTTTAAAGTTCACACATATGTAACACCAAAAATGATTTTAAGAAAAAAATATATTAATACTATGAGAAGCATTTTTCTTGTACATTTCAGTTTAAGAATAAAAGTAAATGCAAATTGTCCCCACAAAGTCATGCTGTTTCCAATTATTTGTTAAGATAAGTACATACCTCTGCTTCCATGTGATAAGCATTTTCCACTCTTCTAAAATCCTTTGTCACAGTTACATTTTCTGCCTGAAACAGAAAGTACAAGGGTATAATTACTAAATGTTTGGGTACTAAATGGAGTTACTCTAAAACATAAAGTAGAAATCTGAACTTAATAAAATCAGAATGACAAAGTATGCAGAAAGAACTGGTTTGACTGTTTGCCTGATGTTTTAGAAGTTTCCTAAAAGTAACAAAATAAATTCAGAAGCCAACAAATAGTTGCTGAAAATGTCAACACAAATGTCACTCCATTTGTAGTAATTGTTACATTAGTTTGTATAAAAAGTATGAATTTGGGGTGACACACACATACACACACACACACACACACACACACACACACACACGAGGACGGACAATTAAGTTCGCTAACTCCTAGAAAAACTGCTACATACCTCATTGCTGAATATCACTACAGTCACCTTCCAAGTATTCCCCTTGGGAAGCTATGCATCAACACCCTTCAAAGCAATTTTGGAACTCTTTCTGGAATGGCTATCACACCTGTGGTCGTATTACCCTTGATGTCCTGAATGTCATCAAAATGTCTTCCTTTCAATATTTCCTTTATCTTTGGGGAAAGAAAGAAGTCATTGGGGACCAGATCAGGTGAGTAGGGAGGGTGTTCCAATACAGTTGTTTACTGGCTAAAAACTCCCTAACAGTGTCCTGTGAGCTGGTGCACTGTGATGCAAGAGCCATGAATTGTTGGCGAAAAGTTCAGATCATCTAACTTTTTCACGCAGCCTTTTCAACACTTCCAATTAGTAAACTTGGTTAACTGTTTGTCCAGTTGATAAAATTCATAATGAATAATCGCTCTGATATCATAAAAGGTTAGCAACATCATTGCAACAAGTTTGTGAATTATCAGAATTGTGTATGCCTGTGAGTTTTTTAAATGTTTAATTTACAAATAATTTAATACAAGTTTACTTAATAATTATATAGTATGCAACTTTGGGCAAGTTATTCCACTTTTTGAGCCTTAGTTTCTGCATTTATAAAATTAGGTTAATACCATGTACACTACATAGAATTGTTTTGAGGATTTAATAACAAGTTGTATATAAGGTGCTTGACACAGAGAAGGCACTCAGCAAACACAGATGCTGTGACCCAGACCAGTTTGTTCTTAGAAAATATGAATGCTTTCTGATTCTCTGGGTAAATACAGCATACACAATTCTGATAAAAATGTTAACTTTCTTATTCACTTTTCAAAAGGGTTTTAAAATTTAGTGAAATGAACTAACTCTTCAAATACTCTCATGGGGACAGGTAGAACTTATATTTTACAAAAGTTTTGTATTCTTCAAAATATATGCCAAATAAATATAAAGATTATTATGCCTAATAATGATTTAATTATGTTATTTTTTAGGGGATTTAGCTGCATATGGATTTTTAGATGTAATCTAATTTCAAGCAGTTTATATTATCCAGAAAAATTCTAAAAAGCTATAACCTGAAAATTTGAACTGAAGCTCCAATTATAGCTCTGATGTCACTCCCATGAAAATATGAATGCATTTTTATGATAAAGATAATACCTGCTCGTTGTAGAAAATTTAGAACACAGATAAATATAAAACAGAACTGTATATATTGCTTGTAATCAGCTTTATTTGCTTAATATGAACTTTTCTGTCATTTAATATTCTTTTATTCTTTTTATGACATGCAAACATATTTTCTTTCAGATATCTCTTTTTTCATTTTTATTTTTAAAGGCAGTTTGAGTTAGGTTTTTTTTTTTTTAATTTAAGTTTCTCCTTTTTTTAAGATTTTATTGGGAAATCGGGGAAGGAGAACAGACAAGTTGCTGTCCTTTTCTTCTTCAGTCTAGTTGTGGAGGACGTCGCTTCACTGGCCCATGTTGGTATTGTGATCATTGCGCTCTTCCTGGCTGAGGCAGATCGGTCGCCAGCCATTGGACGGCGGCTCACCGCAGCGCATGCTGGCTTCCGGCCACTCACAGCAGCTAAAGGCAGCCCACTGCAGCCCCACTGCAGCCTACACCATAACTGGCAACTCACAGCAGCCCAGCTCCAGGTCGAGCTGTTGTTCACCATCTTAGCTGTAGAGGGCACAGCGTCACTGGCCTTCATGTGGGATCCAAACCAGCAGCCCTGCTGCTCAGAGCTCACACTCCCAAGCCAACTTTTAACCAACGAGTCAGTCAGCTGGCTCTGAGTTAAGTTTTTGCATACACAGGGAAAGACAGATTTCAATAAATGATTTCAGTACAGCGACTTACCCATTTAGAAGAAAACAAAACCTTTTTCCTATACCAAAATAAATTCCAATCAATGGCAAATATATAATGTACTATAAAGGTATAAAGCGTCCCAGGAGAATGGTTACATACGTTTAGGATTGAGAAGAACCCAATAAGAATTACACCAAAGGCAAAAAACATGGAAAAGATTAATGAATTTGACTAAATAAATTTTTAATATTTTGAATGTTCAATACTGTAAACAGATCCCCCAGTTTGGATCACACATTAGGACCAGTGATGCTGCACCCTCTACAACTAAGATGGTGAACAACAGCTTCACCTGAAGCTGGCTGCCAGTGAGTCACCGGCGATGGTGTAGGCTGCAGTGGGCTGACGTAAAGCTACCGTGAGTGGCGGGCGGCTGCCAAGAGCCGCCGTGAACAACCGTCCAGTAGCCAGCAACCAATCTGTCTCACCCGGGAAGAGTGCAATGATCACAATACCAACATGGGCCAGTGAACCGACATCCTCCACAACTAGACTGAAGAACAAAAGGACAGCAACTTGTCTGTTCTCCTTCCCCGATTCCCCAATGCTGTTCCCCTCCCCCAATTCCCCAATAAAATCTTAAAAAAAAAAAATAGTGTAAACAGATATATGGCAAATATGATATTGGGAAAATTTTTGCAATGTATGAGAGAAATGGAGTTATTAATAATCTTAATTTTTATAGTTCCCATAAATTAATAAAGACAACAGAAAAAGGGAAAGTATTATGAACTGGCAATTTACATGAAAACTTCAATTAACCTCAAATGTTAAAAAAAGTAAAAAGCAAAAACAGTAACAGTTTTTTGACTACTGAATTTGCAGTTAAAGAAGAAAATAATGTGCATTGTGCCAAGAATATCTTTCTAGTGAAGACATAAACTTATCTTCCCAGAGTGTAATTTTTCATAAGCCTTAAGATATGCGGAAGCCAGAAATTAATGTCCAAAGAACATAATTAAGAACATGTATAAATACCTAGCAACAAGGATATTATGTCACCACTTTTAGCAATGAAAAACTAAAGTCAGCTCATGTGATATGTTCAGTCTATTTCTGCTACTCCCTATTTTAATTTGGGTGCACCCAGAAACAGACTCTTGAGACAAGGAATTTGAGTATAAGCAGTTAATTTTTAAGACAATCCCAAGAACCTCCATAGAGGAGTGAGAAATGAAACAGAAGGAAAGAAAGGCGTTAAAGGGTGTGTTGTCACTGTGGGCAACAGGAACTTATTCTTGAAGATAAACTCTGGGAGCCAGGGTAGAACCCATGCCTCAAGGGTATCCTGGCCAGGGGGTGAGGAATCTGGGGACTGTTTCCATCACTGCCCTCAGCTGTTAGTTGAAAGCTGCGAACTCGGGGAAGGGACTGTTAATTCTCTGGCACTAATGACTGGCCCACTTGTAAGTAGTGTGGATTCTTGCAGCCAGGGAAAGCTGGCAAAAAATTCACAAGCGTTGGCAGATGGAACTGCATGCACACAAATGTGAAGTGGAAAGGGATACAAGTGTGGGGTATCAATAGCACTTTCTACATCCTCTACCTAAAAACTCACTCAACCACTGCCAAGAAAACAAAGCAACAACATACTATCATGGTTAAGAGTATGGGTTTTGAGGTCAAATTTCTTGACTGGAGTCTGAAAACTACTACTTCCTAGTTGTGTGACCATGGGCAAGCTACCTGCCAATAATCACTCTGGTCCTGAGCGTTCTTATCTATAAAAGAGAACTACCAGTTTCTTATGGTGGAAGTGAGTATCATTTGTAAATGGTCAAGCAATAGTAAGCAGTTATTTATTATCAATCATATCCAAACTCCTCAGTATGGCACACAGGCTTCCTCCATGTTCTGCCTACAGCTTTCTTCAGTCTTATCTTTTGATTCCCCTCCATTTTTGCAAGTACTCCTGTGTCCTAGCCATAGTGAACTGCATATAGTGCTCTGAACACATATGCTTGCATTCTTCTTTTTTTTTTTTTTTAAGGAGGGCGCAGCTCACGGTGGCCCATGTGGGGATGGAACCAGCAACCTTGGTGTTATCAGCACCACGCTATAACCAGTTGAGCTAACCGGCCACCCATACTTGCTGCATTCTAGTGTCAAACTGGAATGCTTTCCCTTCAGCCACTGTTTAAGATTTGATGCAAGTGTCACTTCCATTATGAACTCTTTCCGGAATTCCTCAGTAAAATGAACATTACTTCTTTTCTTACTCTATTGTATCATGTACATACTTTCATCACAACACTTACTATATATAAGCCTATTCCTAACATAAGACTTCTTCAGCACAGTGCCTAAATTTTACTCATTCTCTATTTGTGGTGCCTAGAAACATGCTTGAGGCATCCATTACACATTTATTGAAAGAAAATACAATTACAAGTGGCAGATATTGGAGCTTACAGCCTATGGGAGGAACATACAAAGCAGAAAACAAAATAAGTACATATCATGTTAAGTGCTATTTAAAAATGAACAGTGATAGGGAATGCTTAACAAATGTTTGCTGGTTGAATGAGTAAATACTGCTTAGAAATTTAAAACATTTTTCCATGAAAGCAACACTAAAAATAAGTTATGCCTTCACATGTGAAACTATATATGATTATAAAACTGCATCTGATCTATAACATAGTTGAACTAACAGTTTTTTCATTTAGTGCTTCATTTATTATTTTTCTTTTATTCATTCAGAAACCATTTTCTGAGTATACATTATGTGATATGTATGAAGCATAAGCCACGAATGCAAAGCAAACGAGATACAATGGTCTCTGCTCTGGAGAGGTTTAGAATATAGAGACAAGTAAAGCAACAACTATAATACTGAGTGATAAGTTTTATTACAAGTGGGGAGTGGACTGTGGCATGACAAAGACTAAAGTTAGGTTAGGAAAGGGATGCCAAGGAGGTGAACTTGGGCTGGTTCTTAAAGGAAAAAAACGAAGTCGGTAAGTTAACCAGGTGAGAAAGATGACAGGAAATGAATAGTGTTAGGTTCCATCTTTTAAGCAAAGGAGTTTGGAACATGAGGAGCCTGTTAAGCAGGGAAGTGATGTTTATAAATCAAGATTCCGAAGTTTAAAATGAATAAAGATTTTGTGAAGACCTATTATAATTCTTCCTGCACAGTAATATAAATGATTTTTTGCATTATCTACCGAACAAATTATCTACATCATTGCTTTCCTCTATTAGCAGAGAACTGGGAGATCGATGACCTCTATATGTCTTGACTAGAACACTGAATCTTAGTGTAATCTTAACTGTAACCTGTACATAGTTATTTATTTTGTTTTACATATCAGACATTACAGCCATGTGAGTGTAGAATAAATTTTAGGTAAGTAACCTAAGAAGTGTTATATTCAAACAAGACTGCAGCACTAGCAGTATTTTTTTTGAGTAAATATTTTTCTGCAAATTAAACATATTAAATTCACTTTATTTATATTATTCTAATTAGTATTTGAATTCTTCTAAACTGTAAACATTTAGAGACATCTTTTCCAAATAACTTCTTAAATAACTTTATTTTTAAATGAAGTACAAATATATTTTCTCCATAAAATAATAAAGACTTGCTTTTTGGGGCTGTGTCATTTCTAACAATAAATTTTTTCTAACGATAACAATTTCTAACAATAAGCACTTTTAAAACTCAGTGTTATCCTGGATAAATCACAACTCTGACCTTTAGAGTCCTACTCTGTAAAGTAAAGACATTGAGATAGTTGACCCATTCTGTGGTTTCTCATTTTCTTTCATTCTAATTGTCGGGAGCCTGGCATAATTGGAAGCAACCTAGATTTTTGTTTCAGGAATGCAGGAGTTCAAATACCACCCTGGCTGAAGTTCAGATCATTACTTAAACGTCTCTAAATCTGGAAAATGGGGATATTAAAACCTGCCTAACAGGGATGTTGTACGGATTAAATAACTCTTGTTCATTTTTTTCTTCTTTCCTTAGAAGTAGACTTAAGGTAAGATTTATTTAGTGATTTGTTTCACGTACATGTCTGGTAAGTAGAGGTATTTAATATATGTGGCATCTACAATATACTGGCTTAATTTCTTTTTAATTTAAAACTAAAAAAATGGAGAAAAATTTTAATAGTCTTTATAAAAAGAAAATGGATACAACTCCCCCACCCCCACATTACTCTTTGCAAAACATTACTGAGGAACCACTCCATGCAAAGCTTTACATGGTTGAGAGGAAGCAGGCCATGCTTTTCATTCGCCAATTCCATGGTGCAGGATAAAAATAACAAAAACATGACTGGTGTCTAGCACACTAGGCAAGAATTTACTACATCTAACGTGTACAGTTTAACAGTTCATCTTGTCAAGGTTAAAAACAAAATTGCAGCAAATATTACCATGTAAAACCCAACTGAATTTGCATTTTCTTATTTTACAAGTCACTGCAACCAATAATTACTTTCTAGAAGAAGGATCGGGTAAAGATTCACTCTGCCCGGCACTAGTGCCCTGTGATACCGATGAGACAAAGGTGCCCCACCTCCACCCAGCTCCGGGGGTCGTCCGGCTCGAGGCTCCTCCCCCACAGGGCTCTCACCTGCAGACCCTGCTGCTGAAGACTCTGCGTGATGTAGTCCAGGCGGCGGCAAACGCTCTTCTTGACCTCGGCCGCCGCCTCCTTGGTGCTGCTGATGCGCACCGTTACCTGCGCCCTGTCGGGGCTCACGGACACCTCCGCCGTGCCGCTTACGTGCACCTCCCGGGGTGCATTTTGGGCCTGTGCTGAGGGGAGGGGACGGCGCAGGCCGGGTAGCGTATCTCCGCCCGAGTGGAGACTGTTCTCCCGGCCCCGCTCAGCCCAGGGAACCAGTTCCACGAACACACGAGACTGAGGGGCCGGTTGCAACGACATAGCGATGGCAGCTGGGTTTCCACGGCAACTCAGGGCCTACGGCGGCCGAAGGGCCCAGCGCGCGCCGCGCAAAGGATGCCGGGATGGGTTTGCGAGTCCTGCAGCGTCTAGGGAGCGCGAGCTATGCTTGGTGGAGAGTTTTGCTGCAGCAGCTTTACAAGGTGCTGGGTGAGCGGGTCGTTAGCATTTATAACGTCTTTACCTCACGGCCCTCAAAAATCTTAGCAAGCTTTCTCTGTGGCGTCCCTCACAGCTCTGCCTTTCCATGCCCACCGTCCTCGTCGGTTCCGCGCCTTGAGTCTCCTGCGAGGGGTTTCCTGCGAGGCCAGGCAGGGCAGAGTGGGATTGCTCTTATATTTCTCCAAAGAGAGCCTGAGTTTCTCTGGCGTTGTTTTCTCTGGCTTTAGAGAAAAGGGGGGAAAATCAGAGAGAGAGAGAATCATACCATCAGAGGAACCTAGACGACATAGAGGTAGAGTCCAGATGCAATTCCAACCTCTGTTTCTGGAATTTTCTTTGGCCTGTTTTCATTCCTGCACTGGAATTCTGTAAAATATTCCTGTATCCTTATCATAAAAGCTCCTCTCCTTTTTTACATAGGTAGCTTGACTGATTTTTATGTTATCTTAAAACTAAGAATAGTGGGCCAGCTGAGTGGCGCATTGGTTAAGAGCTGGCTTGGGACGTCAGCTCTGAGCAGCAGAGCCCTGGTTCGGATTCCACATGAGGGCCAGTGACACTGCCCTCTACAGCTAAGATGGTGAACAACAGCTAAACCTGGAGCTGGGCTGCTGTGAGTCGCTGGCAACGGTGTAGGCTGCAAGCCCCTGTGGCAGTGGGTTGCCATAGGCTACCGTGTGTAGCCAGCAGCCAGCGTGAGTGGCCAGCAGCCGCAGTGAGCGGCCGTCCAGAAGCCGGCGACTGATCTGCCTCGCCCGGGAAGAGCGCAATGATGGTGCCAACTTGGGCCAGTGAAGCAACGTCCTCCACAACTAGACTGAAGAACAAAAGGACAGCAACTTGTCTGTTCCCCTTCCCCGATTCCCCAATGAAATCTTAAAAAACAAACCAAAAAAACCCCCGTAAGAATATTGATGGAAAATAGTGGATAATAGAAAAGGAAAATTCAAGGCTCTCGTGCATAGCTTTCAGCCTTAAGGAATGTATAGAGCTTCACACAAAGTGGATCATTAGGTGCATAGCTCAAAGCTTTACCTTTGATAAAATTCTGCTCTTCATGGTCATTCAAGGACACCCTGAGTGATGCTATCATGCATCTGCTTTCCATTTCTGACTGGTACCTGCTTATCGAGCCAACCCATCCATAACCTATCCATAAAAGCTCAGGCTTTTCCCTCATCCTTTAGCTGTTCATACAAGATCTCTGTATAACCATTGGTGTGAGCTGAGAATGGTGTTCTGATGCAACCTTTGTGGGTGGCATGGAAGCCTGGATTACCTGCTCATGCAGCTTGCTATGCCTTCTGATCCTGTTCAGTATCCCAGATGTACTATTTTCATCTTTTGATGATTTCTTTTTGGCTGCTGCCTGTATGATTTGGAGTGTGTCTCACAGGACCCAGTTTATACTAGATAATTTTGAACATCATTAAAAAAAAGGAGAGAGAGAGAAAGAGAATGAGAGAGAGAGAGAATGGAACAATATATTCTGAATGCTGAGGGAGAAAAATGAATTAACCTAGAAGGAGGTATTAAACTATCCCTCAAGAATAAGAGGAAAATGGAGATATTTTCAAACATACAAAGACTTAAGGGAGTTTGCCACCTATAGACTCTCACTAAAATATTATACAATATGCCTCTGTAATATAAGTTTAATAGGAAGACATGGTATAGAAGAAACAACAATAATAGAAGAAGTTGATAGCATATGTCCAGTAATTTAGTTACTTATTGAAGTCATTTTTTATTTGTGTGTGAGTGATTAAACAAAAACTGAAACTGAAAAATCTCACAACAATTTTAACAAAAGAGGAGAGACATTCATTACATTTGGCTAACGAATCTTAAGGTCCTTGCTTGTTAAAAAAGAAGCTAGAGGGCCGGGCGAGTGGCGCGATGGTTAAGAACTGGCTTGGGACACCAGAGGGCCCCGGTTCGGATCCCACATATGAGGGCCAGTGACACTGCCCTCTACAGCTAAGATGCTGAACAACAGCTCAACCTGGAGCTGGGCAGCTGTGGGTCACCGGCGACGGCGTAGGCTGCAGCCCCTCAGTGGGTTGCCATGGGCTACCGTGTGTAGCCAGCAGCCAGTGTGAGCGGCCAGCAGCCAGCGTGAGCGGCCAGCAGCCGCAGTGAGCAGCCGGCCAGCAGCCGCAGTGAGCGGCTGTCCAGAAGTCGGCAACTGATCTGCCTCGCCTGGGAAGAGCGCAATGATGATGCCAACTTGGGCCAGTGAAGCAATGTCCTCCACAACTAGACTGAAGGGCAAAAGGACAGCAACTTGTCTGTTTCCCTTCCCCAATACCTCAGCGCTGTTCCCATACCACCAACCCCCCAATAAAAATCTTAAAAAAAAAAAAAGAAGCTAGAGATACTGAATTGCATTATACTTGGTTGTAACATTTTGTAGTTATTTACCTATGGGAAATATATAAGTAAATGAAGAAATTGGAGGCAAAAAAGAAGGCTCAAGGAGGTTGAAGGAAGACTAAGATAACACAATATTGTGGAACCATAGGATACAAAGTTCCCAAAAAAGGAAAGATGATAAATAATGTCAAATGATAAAGACAGGTAAAAAAAATTAAGGATGAAAATATGTCTATTGAATATAATATTTAGAAGATTATTAGTGACTGTCAAAATATTGTTTCACTGGGAACTGGATGGCAAAGGGTTAAGAGATGAGTGTGTGACTAGAAAAAAGAAAGAGGTATTTGTTAATGTCGTTTGAAGTTGGGTTGTTGTTGTTGTTATTTGAAAAAGTAATTGGATTCAGGCTTTCCAGAAATGAAGGGAGATAAGAAACTGCCTTATCTCACAAATACCCCAGACACTGGAAATAGCTCTCCTTCTTGTATTTTCTCATTATATTCAGGTTTGTTTTTTGCTTTGTTACAGGTTGCAGATGTTTATCTTCTAGTACCTTAAATGATATAGGTATAACAGGATAGTGAGCATAAGATGTGTTGTATCCATGGTGACTTCTTCCAGTCAAGTGTATTTACTTGTTTCCCCTGGCCACCTTACATGGAGGTCTAGAGCCTAGTAATTATATCTTCACCTTGAAAGTTATAAATTAGTCCAGAAAAAGTATTCTCAAGTACATCTTTACTCTCAGAGGGAAAATAAACGTGAGACTGCCTCCTCACTGTATCGTCTTCTTATTAGGCTGGACTGTCCTGTATTGTGCTGCTGGATTGGAAACCACCTGATTCTAAATCCATACTTTACTGACTTCTTGGACATTTCAATTTTCCAGGTAAGCTTTTGGTTTAAATCTTTTTTTACTTTACTCAGTTTCCCCCTAATTCATTTCACATCACTGGTTTTCTTCAACATTATCTAACTTATTATTATTGGTTTTCACATGTTTTGGTGGCATAATGTAATGACTTACATTTTAATTGCTTAGGCAAAACACTGGAATGTCTCTGTTAATTAGGAGAGAAGTAATATTTTATAAATGAAACTACTATAGTAATAGTAACAATTATTAGTTGTAATTATATCTTAATTGATTTACACAATTTGTATCCAAGAGAGTAAAAGTTTTTGACAGCTTGTTTATAAATTTAAGCTGTTAAACTCTCACTTCTATAAAGACTGCTGCTTCTTGAAAGCAGTAGAGCAGAGATAGCTTTGCCAATAAATATTTTAACCTTCAAAAAATTTTTTAATTTCACACACCCAAGGGACAGATTAGGCAGACACCAGAGTCCTGCTGAGGCAGATCCTGCTCCTTAGGGTCAGCTGCTGCACAACAACTCTTCTACTGTAGTCATAGCCAGTTCTCACAACCACTGAGCCCAAGGGTCAGTTCCTCTTATTGATGTGCAATTATCAGCCAAGGCTTGACTGCAAGAGGAGGGCACACAGAACCCACACAAGGGACACACCTGGAGTGTATAGCTCAGGTGACCAGAAAGACTGGCCACTGAACCCCACAGCACACCTACTACATAAGGCTACTTTACTAACATTGGAAGACATAGCAGCCCTACCTAATACATAGAAACAAACTCATAGAGGCAGCCAAAATGGGGAGACAAAGAAACATGTCCCAAATAAAAGAACAGAACAAAGCTCCAGAGAAAGAACTAAACAAAATGGAGATAAGTAATCTACCAGACACAGAGTTCCAAACACTGGTTATAAGGATACTCAATGATTTCAGGGAGAACTTCAACAGGGAAAAAGGAAGCATAAAAATGGAGATGGAAAATATGAAAAAGAACCAGTTAGAAATAAAGGATGCAATAACAAAAACAAAGACTATATTACAGGGAATCAACAGTAGATTAGATGAAGCAAAGGATCTAACCAGTGATATGGTAATAGAAAACACCCAAACAGAACAGCAAAAAGAAAAAAGAATCCAAAAAATTTAGGAGAGTTTAAAGGGCCTCTGGGACAATATCAAGTATACCAATATTCTCATTATAGGGTTACCAGAAGGAGAAGAGAGACAACAAGGAATTGAAAACCTCTTTGAAGAAATAATGACAGAAAACTTCCCTAACCTGATGAAGGAAATAGACATACAAGCTCATGAAGCACAGAGAGTCCCAAACAAGATGAACCCAAAGAAGCCAACACCAAGACACATCATAATTAAAATGCCAAAGGTTAAAAACAAAGAGAGAATCTTAAAAGCAGCAAGAGAAAAGCTGTTAGTTACCTACAAGGGAGCCCCCATAAGACTATCAACTGATTTCTCAACAGAAACTTTGCAGGCCAGAAAGGATTGGCAGGAAATATTCTAAGTGATGAAAAGCAGCGACCTGCAACCAAGATTACTCTACCCAGGAAAGCTATCATTTAGATTTGAGGGACAGATAACGACCTTCTCAGACAAGAAAAAGCTAAAGGAGTTCATCAATACCAAACCATTATTACAAGAAATGTTAAAGGGACTTCTTTAATAAGATATAAAATATGAATAATAAAATGGCAATAGCTACATACCTATCAACAATTACTTTAAATATAAATGGATTAAATGTCCAATGAAAAGATAGGTTGCTGGCCCGCTGAGTGGCTCAGTTGGTTAAGAGCTCACTCAAGAGTTTGAGCTCTGAGCAACAGCGGTTCGAGTCCTGGCCCCAACCGAGCTGCCGCTGAGCTGCCAACAGGTGGCAGGATGGCTCAGCTAAAAAAAACAAACAAACAAAAAAACAGGATAGGTTACTGAATGGGTAAGAAAACTTGACCCTTACATATACTGCCTACAAGAAATGCACTTCAGATTAAAACACACAGACTGAAATTAAAGGGATGGACAAAGTTATTTCATGAAAATGGAAACTTAAATAAAAAAAGCTGGAGAAATAGTACTTGTACCAGACAAAATAGGCTTTAAAACAAACAAGACAAAGAAAGACCTAGTAACCCCACTTCTGGGTATTTATCCAAGGAAACCCAAAACGCTACTTCTAGGGGCTGTGTGCCTCTATATATTTATTGCAGCATAATTTACAATAGCCGAGATGTGGAGGCAGTCTGGGTGTCCATCAATGGATGAATGGATAAAGAAGAGGTGGTGTATATACACAATGAAACATTATTCAGTCATAAAAAAAGAATGAAACTTTGCCATCTGCAACAACATGGATGGACCTGAGAGGATATTATGATGAGTGGAGTAAGTCAAACAGAGAAAGACAAATGCCCTATGATTTCACTTACATGTAGAATCTAAAGAACAAAATAAACAAACAAACAAAATAGAGACAAACTCATACTCATAGATACAGAGAACATTTTGAAGGTTGCCAGATGGAATGAGGTTGATGGGATGGGTGAAAAAAGCGAAGGGATTAAGATGTTTAAATTGGTAGTTACAAAATAGTCATAGGGATGTAGGGTATAGCATAAGGAATATAGTCAATAATGTTGTAATAACTATGTGTTGTGTCAGATGGGTACTAGATTTATCAGGGTGATCATCTCATGAGTTATATAAATGTCTAATCACTATGTTGTACACCTGAAACTAATATAATATTGACTGTCAACTGCAATTGAAAAAATAACTTACAAATAATTTATTTAAGCTAGTATATCCAAAATATTATAATTTCAACATATAATCAGTATTATTTACTTATGCTGTTTCTTTGAAGTCAGTGTGTCTTTTACATTGACAGTACATTTTGATTTAGATTAGACTAATTTTAAGTGCTTAATAGTCACATTTTTATTATAGCTACTATACTGAACAGCTCAGAAATGTACAAATCAAAAAAGACCCATCACCATTCCTGACAAAAAAAATATTCAAATTTGTTTGCCACATTTTCTTTGTAGATAGAGGATAGCATTACTCTTATTGTTCTGGGAGAGTAGATATGGGAGGGCAAATATTCACATCACCAGGTTCAGAAAATGAACATTTTACAAATGAGGTGTCATTTATTTGGAAATACAATTCTGGAACCTTCAGTGGTACTTTGTATATAGAAAGTTCTTACTGAGCGTCATCAATGGGGATGACTCATATAATTATGTATTCAACATTTATAAATTTATAATAAAGTATAACTTTTGTAGGAAAACTAATATTTTGAGCCCATATGCTAAGGGAAGCCATTCAAGAGCCTAAAATACAATGATCCCCAAATCTAAGATAGCAATAAGAAGTTTATTTTTCTTAAGAAAAAAATGATCACTCCTGATCTCAGTTTTCAAAGGAAATTAACTGTTTTGTATAACATATAGACTTTAGAAATTCAATAATGCATATTGAAATGCACACCTATCCTTGTTTCAGTGAAAGCATAGAAATCAGTCACTTTCTAGTATATAAAATGAAAAACAGAACTTATTTTATTTAAAAAAAATTTTAAAAATATTTCAATACTCTGTTTTTCATTCAGATGACATAAATCTTTTGCCTTTTACTGAAAAACAAAGTTTAGTTCAAAGACATTGGATATACTATAGTAAACAACATTTGAATAGTATGGTTGCTTTAAAGATGACAGGCAGTCACTCCCAGGAGGGAAATATGTTGCAAGATTGAAAGAAAATGGATTATTTACGATGTCATTTCATGAAAAAGAAAATATGTCTTTGATATTAAAAGCACCAAAAGAGAATTTAATACAGTGTGCTAGAGAAACCCAGCATACATTGATATATTTTAATTTTTAACTTTTTTTTCAAAGATTTTTATTTGGGAATTGGGGGATGGGAACAGACAAGTTGCTGTCCTTTTGTTCTTCAGTCTAGTTGTGGAGGATGTTGCTTCACTGGCCCAAGTTGGCACCATCATTGCGCTCTTCCCGGGCAAGGCATATCAGTCACCAGCTTCTGGACAGCCGCTTACAGTGGCTGCTGGCTGCTCACGCTGGCTGCTGACTACACACAGTAGCCCATGGCAACCCACTGCAGCAGGGGCTGCAGCCTACGCCACCGCCGGCGACTCACAGCAGCTCAGCTCCAGGTTGAGCTGTTGTTCAGCATCTTAGCTGTAGAGGGCAGTGTCACTGGCCCTCATATGTGGGATCCGAACCGGGGCCCTCTGACATCCCAAGCCAGCTCTTAACCAACACGTCATTCTGCCGGCCCCCGAGATATATTGATTTTAAGAAAAAAGTGAATTACCTTGTTTTCCATTATAAAAAGGAGATTAGATATATGAAGCAAGTTGGGGGGAATTCAGGAGGAAAGTAGCATATATAAATGAGATGACATAAGGAAAATTTAATAAAACAAAATACACACAGATTGTTAAATGATAAAGGAAAGAGACAGGTCATGTTTAAAATAATTGCATTTTTTAAAAACTATAGTCATCATATTGTACATTACAGCCGCAGTACTTAATTTATCTTATAAACACAATTTCATATTAAAATTAGAGTGCACCACTGGTGGAAATGTAAATTGGTACTGCCATTACTGAAATTCATAAAAAAATTAAAAATGGAACTACTGTTTGATCTAGCAATTCCACTTCTCTACTGTCATTTCTCCACTCTACCCCTTACCCACCACATTACAGAGAACTGAAGACTAAGCTTGCTCTTAATGCAAATGATATGGCTTTACAGTCACAAACTAGGAATATAAGACTGGTTCAACTATTTTATTTCTGGTAGAAAAGAGGTGGGTTTTTGATTAACTATTTGAAAGCGAAGGCATCATTTTAGAGGGATGTTACCTGGCATTTCACTTGCTTGTAGCTGTTAACCTATTTAGTAGTTGACATTAGGTGACTTAGAATACATTTTGCAATGTTTTATCCTTGGAAGATTTATCAAAAAAATTACATTTATTATGAACAAATAGTAAATGTTTTTAAATATATATTTTTTTAAGTAAGAATTTTTTTTTTTTTTTAGCTGAGCCATCCTGCCACCTGTTGGCAGCTCAGTTCAGGCCAGGCATCGAACCGCTATTGCTCAGAGCTCAAACTCTTGAGCGAGCTCTTAACCAACTGAGCCACTCGTCCGGCCCCTAAGTAAGAATTTTTTTTAAAGTTTATTGGGGTGACAGTTAGCAAAGTTACATAGGTTTCAGTTATACAATTCTGTAATACATCATCTATATATCACATTGTGTGTTCACCACCCAGAGTCAGTTCTGCTTCCATCACCATATATTTGATCCCCTTTACCATCATCTACCACTCCCGCCAGTTTACCCTCTGGTAACCACTAAACTATTGTCTGTGTATATCAGTTTTTGTTTCTTTATTTGTTTTTCTTGTTCTTTTATTGTTTTCAGTTTTATATACCACATATCAGTGAAATCATATGGTTCTTGTCTTTTTCTCTCTGACTTATTTTGCTTAGCATTATAATCTTAAGATCCAGCCATGTTGTTGCAAATGGTACTATTTCATCTTTTCTTGTACTCCGATGTTCATTGCAGCTTTATTTACGGTGACCAAGACATGGAAACAACCAAAGTGTCTTTCAATAGATGATTGGGTAAAGAAGTTATGGTTGGGGGAGGGAGGTTGTTTCTGTGCAAAGGGTGAAAAGGATAACTATTGCATTGTTCTGTACACCTGAAACTAACAATAAAAAAAAAAGTTATGGTATATATACACAATGAAATACTGTTCTGCTGTAATGATATTTTTAAGGCCAGGTGATATTAGGTGATTCTGACCTTTAAAAAAAGATTCCCTTAATATAGTCACTACAGCCTTGCTTTATATCATAGAATTGTCTGCTTTGAAAATAGGCGCGCGCTCTCTCTCTCTCTCACTCTCTCTCTCTTTCTCTCTCAGGCCTAGGAAAACAAAGTTTTGGGTAAGAAAATTGAAAAATACGTTTGTTTTTTTTTATTAAGTAAACCTATGCCTTCAGCACTGTACCTATTTTGTCTGTTCGATAAAATTGCCTTGCCTTTTAGTCTGAATCTTAATACTTAAGAAAAATTTTTAACTCTTAAAAGAAAATGTCAATAGCCAATGAAAAATTCAGTTTTTTAACTTATGTTTTTATATTTTACTTTGTTGGCTTTAACTTAAGAATACATATGTAGAAAATAAAGTAATATAGTTGCTCAGAAAGTTTCTTTTCATTTTCCTTATCAAAATAAGTGTTTTCTTAGTAGAATTAAAATACTGATTCACCTTTGTAAAACTTTGATCACTACTTTTGGTGAGTCCTCCCCTGGATTTGCTGTGGGTTTCTTGGAAGCCAGAGCTATTAATGGCCCCTTGACACATGGAGCAACTGACTGAAAAGTCTCTTGACAGTAGGAAGAGAAATGAGAAACTGATTTTTAGAGAGAAGACATAGCAATGGAACTGTTCTTTAACTCTCATCGTTGTTTGCCACAATTCTTCAAACTTTAAATTTAGAGTCAGTACATTTATTCATAGAGCATGAAATATGCAATCATGGCTTTTGCTACTAATTGCAGATACCTAAATTGTACATTTTGGGCTAGTTGTGTTATGGTCAATTTGAAAAAGAGTGGTTTCATTACATAGTATTTCTACAAACTCTCTAGACTGTTCTAGAATCATATGACATGTTACCATTATTAAACTTTTATGGCACTAAATATTGATCCTCCCCATGGTATTTAAAACTAATTTAATCATAATAATCCCCTAAATTCATATTTTAATGAAGTAGAAAATACTGATTAGGTTTAAGTGCATAAAGCTTGAGCTGCTGGAAACAATTGTTTTCTAAATTCCTCCTCTATTTAAAAAAAATTAAGTTTTGCACTGAGTATGGGACGGTATATATACTGTATTAAAATTTAGGATAGTGCATATTTTTATAACTTTGTTGTCCCCAAACATTGGTATTAACTGGTTCATGTATGGAAAACATGGTAGTTTCTACTCTATCATGCTGACGAAAAACTTCAGATTGTCTAGAGACTTGAGAGACCTTAAACTAACACTTTTTTTAAAGTATATGTGCTGCCGAAGTGAGCACTAAGTAATATTTTTAAGCAGTAGTTCCCTAAATAATTTTGATTTTTCTCTTGAAAGGGAGTTGAATTATCGGAAGGATCCTCTAAGTCAAGCCTCTCCTGAAGGCTCCTGGTTACCACTCACGCTGGTGAACATTGTTCAGTTTCATGGTGGAGGCATGGGACAAAGGAGTTCCTTACGTGATTGCAGCTGTATTCATCCTGGTTAGGGATTTCCATAGGGAGTGAAATTTCAGGGCCTTCAGCTAGCTGTCTGATTTTAACTTGAGGCTCTCAGACTTGAAGTTTTGCCACATCCTTCCCCTCTACATTTTATGGGACTTCGGTAATTGGTGGTATAATAGGGAACTTCTTCCTGTAATCACATGGCAGGGACCAAGATGTTTAGGTTCTCTATCATCTGCAGATGCAACGCCTCAGCTATTATGAAGTCTCAGCTATTTTGAAGCTTTAGCTATCTAAAGCATGCAACCATGTTGACTGGGGTTTAGAGCATTGATTTTCAAAACTTTAGAGTGCATCAGAATCACTTGGAGGACTTGTTAAAACATAATTGTTGGCCCTTGTCCCCTTAATTTCTGATTCATTAACTCTGGCTGGGGTCTGAAAATGTGCATTTCTAACAAGTTCCCAGGCCATGTTGCTGGTCCAGATACCTAAAAATGTTCCTATAATTGTCTTGCTAAAAAGTATTTTAAATTGTGCCCTATCTTAATAGGTAATTTTCCACTCCATTTATAGGTAAATTTCCAAATAAGAATCTTTTTATGGATATATTTGACTGGAAAATACAACTGTGGAAATGATATTTGTAGGGACTTATATTGAATTTGCTCTCAAACCAGAGTATGTAGTATGGCATTCATTTTTTTGCTGACTGCTTTTTGTTTTGCAATTATAAAGGTTAAATAAAAATGTATTTGGGTGAAGTACAAAGATAGGAAAAGTTAAATTTAACAATATGAAACAGATTTTGTTTTTTAGTGATTGAAATTTTTTTCAGTATATGTATATATATATATTTTTTGGCTGAGCCATCCTGCCACCTGTTGGCAGCTCAGCGGCAGCTCGGTTGGGGCCAGGACTCGAACCGCTGTTGCTCAGAGCTCAAACTCTTGAGTGAGCTCTTAACCAACTGAGCCACTCAGCCGGCCCCCTTCAGTATATTTTCTAACTTTATTGATTGACCAAAATTATTTAAGTTGGACAATGTGAGTTTTTTAAAAGTATACAATGTGATGATTTAATATATATATTTAATACACACACACACACACACACACACACAGAGGGTGCCAAAAAATGTATACATATTTTAAGAAAGGAAAAAAACTGTATTAATTCTAATACTCAATATATACCGATAACAAAAGATGAATACAAGTCACATTTGAATTCTGCAATTATAGAAGGTGTTCAAAGTGGTTATCATCAGTGTCCAGACACTTCTGATTATGGCAAACTACTACTTGAGTATAGATAACAGCTCTGAAAATGTGTATACATTTTTTTGGCACCCCTTCGTGTGTGTGTGTGTGTGTGTGTGTGTGTGTGTGTGTGTGTGAAATGATGACCATAGTCAAGTTAATTAACACATCCATTGCATCTCAAAGATACCTGAAACAGATTTTTTTAAAGTATAATGCAGTTTTACTTTTGAGGAATATATTTTCATAGAAATCAAAATAAATTATGACTTAATTTGAAAGACCTAAAATAACATTACTGAAACTTGTATTCTTTGCTGAACACTGATGAATGAGACTTTTAAACATATTTACTCCTAAGAAGTCAATGTGTTCAAGAGGTATGTGAGGCGATATTAATAGTCAACATATTCAACATGTATTAGTTATGTGCCAGATGCTTTCCATATTTTAGCTCTTTTAATCTTCATACAGACATAGAGATAATATTAATATCCTTATTTGAAGATGAGACGACTAAGGCTCAGAAAGGTTAAGTGACATGCCATGTTGATATACCTAGATAGGATTTATATGAAGGTCTCACTCAAGTTTAAGCTTTTAATCAGTATTCTATACAGTTTTAGTGCAGGGGAAAATTGAGAAGTCATGAATAGGACCCCTCTGTATTGTGACCGTTTAACAACCTTTCCTCCTTCAGAGAACTCACTCTTACCCTTCAAGTACACAGCTTCTTGCTGATTTCTAGTCATTTATCTCTATTATGAGATACTATATTTCATTTGCATGTGAGAACACTCACACACTAACATGTTAACTCTGACCTTTTTTTTTTTTAATTTTATTGGGGAACAGCCGTGGTCATTACACATTGCTTTCATGATACAATGGCATAGTTGACTCTTTTAAAGAGGGCGCAGCTCCAGTGGCCCATGCAGGGATCAAACTGGCAACCTTGGTATTATCAGCACTACGTTCTAACCAACTGAGCTAACCGGTACCCCTAACTCTGACCTTTTAATCTTTTCTCCTCTGTTAATTAAAGGCTCTGTTTTTCTTGAAGAAATTTTAGGTACTATCAAGCAGGAGACATATTTTTAACAAAGAAAAAATATTGTTTCTGAAATCATATTATTCCTGAGGTTATATCTAAAAGCTGGCCTTCTTGTGTTACATTAGGATTGGAACTTGGACAAGAAACAGGAATTCTTGGGCCTGTTGTATTTCCTTTTCTGGTTCTGCTCCTGATGGGTTCTATGAACTTGGCCAAGTCACCCACCTTACTTATATCTCAGATTCCTCATCTACCTTTTAGTCTATGCATTTTTAGCCATCATATTTTGATTGCTCTATAGCAAGATGTTCTCTCTGATCACAATATTTAAAAATCAAAGGGGCCAATGCTTTCAATCATCAGACTTATTTTAAAAAGCAAAGAAATTGTTGAGAATTAGAGTTGCATTATATGCATCTTCTTCATGCCTCTAACTTACTTTAGAGTCTAACTTATGTTTATTTCTTATTGTAGGGAGGTAGTTTTTATAAGAACTATTCTGTTCTGGGTTTGTTTGTTTTTTCCCCCAAGCATTCTATGAACACTACTCTTGAAGCAAAAGTCTATAACATTTCAAAAGGCTTTGAACCATAAGATTACCATTACTCCAAAGAGTCTCTCCAATTCAGATTGACAGGTTTCCCACTCCATTAAATGTTTAGTAAAAGAGCATGTTTTTCTGTATCTTCAAAAAAGTGTAAAACAGAGCTGGCCAAGTGACTCATTGGTTAAGAGTTGGCTTGGGAGTGTGAGCTCTGAGCAGCAGGGCCGCAGGTTTGGATCTCATGGGCCAGTAATGCTGCACCCTCCACAAGCTAAGATGGTGAACAACAGCTCAACCTGGAGCTGGGCTGATGTGAGTTGCCGACGACAGCGTAGGCTGCAGTGGGGCTGCAGTGGGCTGCCGTGAGTTACTGTGAGTGACTGGCAGCCAGCATGAGCGGCCGTCCAATGGCTGGCAACGAACTGCCTGAGCCGGGAAGAGCGCAATGATCACAATACCAATATGAGCCAGTGAAGTGACATCCTCCACAACTAGACTGAAGAACAAAAAGGACAGCAAGTTGTCTGTTCCTCTTCCCTGATTCCCCAACGCTGTTCCCCTTCCCCAACTCCCCAATGAAATCTTTAAAGAAAAAAAAGTATAAAACAGAAAGTATAAAGGAATATATATATATATATATATATGGATTTTTCCATTGACCTACTACAGGACATCTTGGTTGATTCCAAATTTTGACAATTACAGATAAAGTTTCTATAAGAAAGTGTGTGCAGTTTTTAGTGTGGACATGTTTTCAACTCTTTTTGGTAAATACCAAGGAGTGTAGTTGCTGGACCTAATGATAAGAGTATGTTTAGTTTTATAAGAAACAGACAAACTGTCTTTCAGAGTAGTTGTACCATTTTACAATCCTGTCAGTAATGAGTGAGAGTTCCTGTTGCTCCACATTCTCATAAGCATTTGATGTTGTCAGATTTTGGATTTTGGCCATTATAATTGCTGTATACTGGTATCTCATTATTGATTTAATTTACATTTCCCTGGTGACTTATGATATTGAATATATTTTCATATAGTTATTTGCCATCTGTGTATATATTTTGGTCAGCTCTCTGTTAAGGTCTTTGGCCTATTTCTTAAATTAAATTATTTTCTTATTGTTGTTTTAAGATTTCTTTGTATATTTTGGATAACAGTCCTTATCAGATGCATCTTTTGCAAATATTTCCTCCCAGCCCATGGCTTGTCTTCTCATTATTTTGAACTTCTTTTTTAGCAGAGCAGAAGTTTTTAATTGTGATGAACTCCAGAATATCAGTTATTTCTTTCATGGATAATGCCTTTGGTGTTGTTGTATCTTAAACATCATGTTCATACCCAAGATCATCTGGGTTTTCTCTTATGTCATCTTTTGAGTTTCATAGCTTTGTGTTTCATAAATAGGTCTGTGATCCATTTTGAGCTAATTTTTGGTGAAGGGTTTAAGATTTGTGTCTAGATTCATTTTTGTCAATGTGGATGTACAATTATTCTAGCACTATTTGTTGAAATGATGATCCTATAATTTTGGCTTTATAGTCCCTGAAGCTTAAGTACCTCTGGGTTTTGCAGTAAAAAATGGACATATTAACATGGATGGTGAAATTAATGATGATTCCTATCAATATGAATAATTAGAATAGTAAATATTAATATAAATGATAGGAATAATTATAATGATAGTAATAACTAATATAATAGCTAATGTTAATAGCATTAATAATATGAACTATGCATTAATAATAAAATAACTACTATCAATAGCCTTTCCCGTATGCAAGTCAATGTTCTGTTCATTAAACATGCATTAACTCATATGGCAAAATGCAAGAGAAACCAGATGGAGAGATCTTGAGAAACATTGAGAAGTTGGAAGACGTATTTTTTACCTTTTAAAAATAAAACACTGATGCTGAATGAGTACTTGTGGCTTTCTGAAAAAGAAAGGTTTAACTTTTAATTATTATTGTTGCACTTAGATTCTATTGATTTAGCTTTGGTATCAACTAAATGTCACCCCAGATGGCAGTACAACCAGGTTATTATCACATTTAATTCCCTTTTATCAATAAAATATAAAGAAAATTGGGAAGGAAGATATGGTACATTCACCAGTAAATTCTATTCATCTTTTATTAATTGATTTACTAAAAGCTTAGCTTAGGAAAATGTTAAGTATTTTAATTTCGATTTCACTTGGGGTCTTGAAGAAATGTCACTTTTCAAAATCAAAATGATTGCATCAAGTCCTTTTCTTGGATTAAGTTTACTATATAAAAAGTGAGTTGTAATGTATTCTTATTAAAACTGCTTCTTTTATCACAATGTTATGTTGTTTTCATAGCATTTAATTGTTAAAATATACATCATTTAAGAAAGGTGAATTTATAGTACAATACAAAAATTTCCTATCTTTTTTTCCCTACTTTTTCTTTCTTTTAAAAAAAACAACACATTTTATTGGGGAATTGGGGGAGGGGAACAGCGCTGGGGAATCGGGGAAGGGGAAAAGACAAGTTGCTGTCCTTTTGCTCTTTAGTCTAGTTGTGGAGGACATCGCTTCACTGGCCCATGTTGGTATTATCATTGCGCTCTTCCCGAGTGAGGCAGATTGGTTGCCGGCCTCTGGATTGCTGCTCACGGTGGCTCTTGGCAGCTCACACTGGCTGCCGGCCACACATGGTAGCTTATGGCAGCCCACTGCAGAAGGGGCTGCAGCCTACGCCGTTATCAGCGACTCACAGCAGCCCAGCTCCAGGTCGAGCTGTTTTTCACCATCTTAGCTGTAGAGGGCAGTGTCACTGGCCCTCATGTGGGATCCGAACCGGGGTCCTGCTGCTCAGAGCTGGGCGTCCCAAGCCAGCTCTTAACCAATGCACCACTCGGCCGGCCCTCCCTACTTTCTTTTGTAGGTGAATTTTCTGGTCTTATGTCTTTATTGAGAAACAGTTTTAAGTTCTCATGCTTTATTGGTAATTGACCGCTTGCTCATATTTACATGTTGGAGAATTCTGCTTGGTTAGTGTAAGACTGCATTCAGGAGACTAGTGGTAAATCATTTGATTCATTTATAGTTTGGTATGAATGTGCTTATCATATCTTTCTCTCAAAGATAATTTTTATAAGGGAAAGAGGAAGAAGATCCTGGATATCTTTAAAGAGTAGTATACAGTTGAAGGTGTAGCAGAATTGAAGACAGATTTGATCTCCTTCATAATTTTGTTTAGGACTCACTGTACTAAAATATTGAGTTTTGATTTTGTCAACCATTAAACCATTAGGTAACAAAATGACTCACAAATGCTTAATTTTCAGAAAGAATATTTTAAAATATAGTTTTGATTATTCAAATTATGTTCCATGTCTAGTCATAGCTTAGGTCACATATGCTATTGTAATATTTTGAATACTCAATCCATTGCCTCTCTTATTAGTTAAATATTTAATTCTGGCTTATGTTTAATAACATGGAACCATGTTATTAAATGATTCCTATCATTCATGCTATTTTTTTAACATTCAATATTATTTTATATTAATTTCAGATGTACAACATAGTGGTTAGACATTTGTATAATTTAAGTGAACCCCTGAATAGTCTAGTACCCACCTGGCACTATATAGCTATTACCATTTTATGGACTATATTCCCTGTGCTTTACTTTACATCCCCAGTTTTGTAACTACCAATTTTTACTTCTTATTCCCTTTACCTTTTTCACCCTGTTCTCCTACCCTCCTCCCATCTATCACCCCAATAAATCTAGTACCCATCTGACATCATACATAGTTATTACAATATTAATGACTGTATTTCTTATGCTGTACCCTACATCCCCATGATTACTTTGTAACAACCAATAAGTACTTCTTAATCTCTTCCCATTTTTTAACCACCCCTTAACCCCCCTCCCATTTGGCATCCATCACAATGTTCTCTGTACCTGAGTTTGTTTCTGTTTTGTTTGTTTTGTTCTTTAGATTCTATATATAAGTGAAATCATATTGCATCTGTCTTTCTCTGTCTGACATACTCCACTCAGCACAATACCCTCCAGGTCCCCATGCCACCACAGATGGCAAGAACCCATTCCCTTCCTTGGCCAAGCAATATTCCTCTGTATATATGTACCACCTCCTCTTTATCCATTCATCCATTGATGAACACCCAGGCTGCCTCCACATCTTGATCATTGTAAACAATGCTGCAGTGAACATATGGATGCATACATCCTCCTAAAGTAGTGTTTTGGGTTTCTTTGGATAAATATCAGGAAGTGAGTTTACTGGGTCCTTCTTCATCTCTTGTTATAGCCTTTGTTTTAAAGTCTATTTTGCTTAGTATAAGTAGTGCTACCCCATCTCTTTTTTTTTTCCATTTCTATTTTCATGAAATAACTTTTATCCATCCCTTTACTTTCTGTCCGTGTGTGTCTTCCAATCTGTGGTAAGTCTCTTGTAGACAGCATGTGTAAGGGTTTTGTTTTCTTATCCATTCAGCCACCCAATGTCTTTTGATTGGAGCATTTAATCCATTTTCATTGAAAGTAATTGTTAACAGATATGTAGTTATTGCTACTTTAGTATGTATATTTTTATTGTTTTTCATCTTAAAGAAGTCCTCTAACATTCCTTGTAATACTGGTTTGGTGGTGATGAGCTCCTTTAGCTTTTTCTTGACTGGGCAGCTCTTTATCTGTCCTTTTATTTTATTTTTTTAAATTTTATTATGTATTTTATTTTGCTATTATTTTTTTTTACTCAATTTTAATTTTAAGTTTGATTTTTTTTTAAGATTGATAGTCTGTTTTATTTTATTTATTTATTTTAAAGATTTTTATTGGAGAATTGGGGGACGGGAACAGTTTTGGGGAATTGGTGAAGGGGAACAGCCAAGTTGTTGTCCTCCAATCTTAGTTGTGGAGGGTGCAGCAAGCTCAGCTCCAAGTCTAGTTGCGCTGCTCAGCTTAAGGTGCCGTGTTCAATTAGTTGAGGGTGGGCGTAGCCACCATCCCATGTGGAAGTTGAACCAGCAGTCTCCTTGTTAAGAGCGCACACTCTATCCACTGAGCCATCTGGGGGGCACCTCAGCTCAAGGTGCCGAGTTCAGTCTTAGTTGCAGGTGGGCATAGCCCACCATCTTGAACAGGAAACCTTGTTGTTAGGAGCATGTGCTCTCACCAGCTGAGCCATTCTGCCACCTGTTGGCAGCTTAGCTGCAGCTCAGCTCATTGCAGCATCACTGGCCCATGTGGGAATTGAACTGGAGACCCTGTTGCTCAGAGCTCACGCTCTTGAGCAAGTTCTTAAACAACTGAGCCATTCGGCTGGCCCAATTTTTATTTTTTTAATGCTGCACAAGACAGTATTTATTTAATTTATTTCTGTTTGCTACTGTTATTTTATTGACTTAAACAGAGAGGGAACTATTGTGGCCTTTTTTCATTTTTTCTGTAGGCTGCCTTAAGCTTTCTAAATTTGGAATACTTAAGCTGAAGGGAATGAGGGTTTTGCAAAATCACTCAAGAGGGAAAAGAAAGGCTGCTTTGTTAATTGTGCCCTATGGTGGCAATTAACTGTACGTACAATTACATTTCACTCTTACAGAATTGTGCTTAAGGCTTTAGTTAAATTTGGGCATCCCATTCTTACAGTAGCTCATACTGGCGAAGATGCATGCACTGTATTATGTCAGGGCAGTCGTTGACCACAAGGCAGATGTTCTCGGTATCCACGGTGCAGGTGAAGTCAAAGTCGGGGTAGCTGTCGTGGCTCCCTTCTCCACTGGCAGTGCTGATTTTCAGAAACTCATCGCAGATGAAGTACTTGGCCCAGGTCACGCGTGGGTCCTCTCCGGGCTCAGGAGTAGCATCCTCAGGAGTAGTGTAGCGAGCAAATTGTGGAAAGCGGTCCTCAATTTTCGATTTCCCAGCAAGGACTTTTATCAGTGAGCAGATCTTGCTTGTTGAGGAACAGATCGCGGAGACAGTGCACAGCCATCTGTTATTCCGGATTCTCCTGAAGAGGTTCTGAGCCTTCTGCAGGTGATTGGTCTCGTTGTCCTCCTGAATGACCATGTTGTAGCTACTGCTGGCCACCACAAAGATGATGGCAGTCACATCATTGAAGCATAGGATCCGTTTGTGGCGTCTGTCACACTGGCCACCACGTCAAACATGTGGAAATTGACTTTGCCCACCTGGAACTTGGTCTCAAAGATTCCAGAGGTCAGGATGCGGCAGCGAAGTAGGTCCTGGTCTCTGGGCACATAGCCTGCTTGATGACATCAATCTTGTCCAGGGAGTAGTGGGTGCAGTCAATCAGCTGATACTCATTGGCGCGCTCATAGCAGGCAGGGATTCTTTCATCGTCCCACAGAGCCTTGGTGTGCTCATAGAATTTGGGAGGGACATTCAAGGCAGGCACGGTCATCACATTCAGAATGTAGTCCACTCTGAACTGGTTCTCAGGGTTAGCCAGCTCCACGGGGGGCACCAGGTTGCTCATGGCGGCCATGATGGTTTCAATGGTCACTTTGGTGGCCCTCTTACCAACACTGTTTCTCCTTGCAGCTTGCGGGTCCTCTTCACCGCCCTCTTCATTAAATCCGTTAACATGCAGACTCCTCATTTGCTTCACATTGGTGCTTTTGCCAGATTCTCCAGCACCCAGCAGCAGCAGGTGGTGCGTGGTCCGATGGACCTTCTTGCCTTTCTGCAGCTGCTTCTCGATCTTTTTGTTGGCTTTGCACCCCGCCTTCTCCTCGTTGTGCTGGTTCTCCGTCTTACTGTTTCCGAGGCAGCCCATGGTGGTGGCAGCGGGGCATGGGGCATGTCCGGGCTGCAGTGGGCCTGGCACCAGTGGCCTCTGGTGGGCCGGGAAGGCAGGGGCAGTGATGGCTGGTCGTGCCAGGCACCAGCTTGGCTCCTCTGGGAGGAGTGAAGGCAGTGGACTGCGGTTGCCGGCTGTGCAGGGAGGGTGGTGCTGGTCTTACAGGGGAGGGTGCCATATTATTTAGAGAAAAAAAGTTAGATATAGTGTAGCTTCATCCATAAATATTTTCTCCAGTGGTGACCAAGTTGTTTTTAAAAGCATGATAAAGTCATAGATTTAAATATATTTAATGTCTCTTAATGCATTTCAGTAATTCTCTTTATTGATACTTAAATTGTTCCATCTTTTAATAGCAGGTGCCTCTCTCTGGATTGGTATCTAAGCTTTTTGTTTAGCAGTCCTTTTTTTTTTTTCCCCTGAGTCTGATAGCTTTCTTGTTAGACAAAATGTCTCAGACTCATCTTGTATATTTCCTACTTTAGACTTTGGGTCAGTCTTTCCTTCAATGAGTTGTGGTTGTTAATAATGGGAAATGGAATTTCAAGACAAGAAGCTGGATGCAAATGGTGCTCATTGTTACTAAATTTAGGTTTTTGTCCTTTTCAGTTGACAAATCTGGGTTTTTTAAAAAAGATAAATATATCTCATGGTCACACTTATGTTTTCAATTCAAATTCAGGACTGCAGGTTTTTAATTTAACAAATCTTCTGTCTGATGTTGTATCTACTTTCCCTCATGCTGACTATTCTGATTCTTAAGAACAATTGGGAATGATAGAATTAATATATTACGTTAGTAATATTAATTCTCATTAGTCTTATCCTTCAATACACATGCCAATCTCATAAAATTAGTATCAACAGTACCACCAACACTGTGATGTCTGAGCACAATGCCTTATATTTCACTGAGTACAATACCTTATATTTTATATTTCAGATCTTCTATGTCATCACCATCATCATCATCATCATCATTGTCCTTGTTGTCTTCATCATCATCTCTTTACATAGAAAAGACAGAAGAGAATAAAAAAGGAAGGGGAAATGGATGAATTAGCTCAAAAACAAAGACTACCTCAAAAAGAAATAATAAAGCAGAGCTGTCTATTAGCTCTGAAAACTCATAAAGAATCAGAATAGATGGATTTAAAACACTATAACTCTTAGCAAAACACAGTAGGTATTACAGTATTATTAACACAATTTAAATTTCTTTTCTCCCAGCTTTATTAAGATATTATTGACATATAACATCGTGCAAGTTTAAGGAGTATGATGTGATGATTTGGAACATGTATCTTTTGCAAAATGTTTTCTGTTATAAATTAGTTAGCACATCCTTCACCTCAGCACAGTTTTAATATCTAATAAAAGCTATGAATTGAATGACAGAGCCAAAGCAGACATAATACAGTTCAGAAAAGACCTCTTTTTTTGATACTTACAAGTTTACTTTTGGTATTCTATGTTTTATATCATTTGTTTTAAATATTTATGTGTAAATGAATTACGGTATTTCTTTTATTACGCGAAGCCATGGTGTATAAAGTGAACTACTGAATTAATGATAGTTTTTTTGGAATAAAATCTAAAAATATTAAATGTCTGTAGGATAAAAATCCATGTATAATATTCATGCCTTTTCTTCAACATCCAAATCAAATTTTGAGTTAATGCAGTCTTCACATTTAGACCCTAAAGATTCTTTTTAATTAATTTTTCCCATTAGCTTCATGATGTCATACTGATCTTCATTACTTGTGATTATGAACTTGACATCATTATTATCTTGCCTCTTTTCCAGCACTCAAAATTTTGAACTGATATGAAGCCCAGAGGCTGGCGAGTCTATCAGTTTGAGTAGTAAGGAGGAGACATGGGAGACCGGGGCAGAGCTGGTGCTTTAGAATCTGGTACTGCTGACCTGTAACTGGATCCTTGAGGAACATCAGGATGGATCTTTGCTCCCTTTCTTTGCGGTATTCTGTCCAGCGCTCAGTGAATGCAGAGGTAAGTAAACACCAAAATGTAAATAGATGACGTAGTAGAAAAAACATGGGTTAAAGTCAGAGCAGTGCCATTTTCCAGCTGTGTGACTTCGGTAAGCTACTTAGCCTCTCTGTCTTTAGATTGCACTCTTCAATCCCATTATCCTGTAATATTTTCTTTACAGCACTTACACTATTTGAAATAATCTTTTTAAAAGAGTATTTGTGGGGCCAGCCGAGTGGCGCATTGGTTAAGAGTTGGCTTAGGATGCCAGCTCTGAGCAGCAGGGCCCGGGTTTGGATCCCACATGAGGGCCAATGACACTGCGCCCTCTACAGCTAAGATGATGAACAGCAGCTCGACCTGGAGCTGGGCTGCCGTGAGTCGCCGGCGACAGTGTAGGCTGCAGTGGGGCTGGCCGGCAGCTGTCATGAGCTGCCATGAGCCACTGTGAGCGGCCGTCCAATGGCCAGTGAGCGACCGCCTCACCCAGGAAGAGTGTAATGATAATACCAATATCAGCCAGTGAAGCGATGTCCTCCACAACTAGACTGAAGAACTAAAGGACAGCAGCTTGTCTGTTTCCCTTCCCGGATTCCTCAACGCGGTTCCCCTCCCCCAACTCCCCAATAAAATCTAAAAAAAAAAAAGTATTTGTGGCATGACTTTGCTTTCTAAAATTTTGTGAGAGGAAGGAATCTTTTCCTATCTTTCCCGCTACTGACTCTTCAGTGCTTTGAATAGTCCCTGGCACAGAGCAAGTGATCAATAAACATTTGGTGAATTACTGCTGAGTTTTTGAGAGGATAATATGAGATAATGAATATGAAAAGTTTAGCACCATGCTCACCATGTAAGATAAAATTCAGGTCTGATTCATCATCATAGCCCTATAAGTTTAGCTTATATAATAGTGACTTTTCCACATAAGTATTTCAGAAGTTTTTAAAAACTGTAATCTTAATTGTGTAAATCATGCTTGTTTACTATTTATACTATTTTTCTTATGGATTGCATTATTGAATGAGTAAAGGACAGCAAACTCCTTTTGCCTTAGTATACTTTTCCCATTTTCATGTATCAAGAAAAAAAAACAAAACAAAATAAAACAAGCATTTGTGTATCAAATTACCTGTAATTAGTGAAGTCTGTCTCATTCTCCTTATGGAAAATGCCCTAGTTGATATAGAAGCTTCATTTCAAAGTATGGTCAGTATTTATGGCTGTTAATGGAAGAAGTGTCAGGTGGTTCTCTTAATTTTATTCCATTGTCAGGTGACCTGGTTGCTCATAGAAGCCCGAAGGCTGCTTATAGCGACAAGATTTCATTGGTGAAACACGGGGATCATTAAAATCCTTAATCCTAGTTGAGTTAAAATGTGGTAGGGAAAGAATTTACACTGAAAAAACCTTGCTTCAAATCAGCCCTCTTGTGGTGTCTGAATATCATCCTGCCACTAAAACCTGAATGGAGAAGATTGATGATACTTATTGAATTAAAATTAAAAACTTAGGTATGTCATTAATATACCAAAAACGAAGTGAAAAGAGAAGCCACAGAATAGAAGAATATAAATGCAATGCATACAATAAACAAATGAGTAGTACTTAGACTAAGTGAAGAACTCCTACAAATTAATAAGAACAAGATAAATAGCATGATGGAAAAAGTGGGGAAAAAGGTTATGAACAGGCTATGACAGAAGAAAAAATCTGAATGGCTAATAAAGAAATGAAAAGATGCCCAATCTCACTATTAATCAGGGAATGGCAAACTAAAACACTGGAGAAATACAGTACATTCATACTATTACCGTATTTGCCGGCGTATAAGATGATTTTTTGGCCCTGAAAAATATGCCTCCAAGTGGGGGGTCATCTTATACACCAGGTACACTTCAGATAGACTGCCCATAGTGCTTGCCCCGTGCCATAGTGGCCTCCCGATGCCCGCCCACTTCATTCCACATACCGTTCAGGCATCAGCAGCGCTGCTGGGTGTATGCTCGGCTGTTATGCGATTTTGCTGTTATGCGATTTTACCGCACTCGCAAAATCGCACACAGCCGACCATACACCCAGTATGATAGCGCAAAATCGCGAATCGCGATTTATGTATATGTTTGATTACATACAGCCTTGTGACAGTTTTCCTGCATGTCATAAGCATTTGAATATAAATATAAATGTTGAAATCAAATCTGATATTGTTTTACCTTTTATTTGGTGTGTGGAAGGTGTGCGGAAGAGGGGGTAGTCTTATACGGCGAGTATATAACAAACTCTGTATTTTGAGTGGAAATGTTAGGGGGTCGTCTTATATGCCCAGTCGTCTTATACGCCGGCAAATACGGTATATTGACAACAGTTATGGTGTCTGATAACATCCAGTGTTGGTAAGAATGTGGAGTGGAGCAGTGGAGTCTCTTCCAGACTGTTGTGAGGATTCTAAATTGGTGAAACTCTGTTGGAGAGCCACTTGGCAACAGCTAGTGAAGTTGTAGGCATGCATGCCCTTGAACCCCACAGTTCCACTTCTAGGTATTACAAACCCGAAAGCCGTACTTATAAAACTTGAAAGGAGAAACGAATCCCCTGGAGGTGTTGCCAACATGGAGATTCAGATTCACCAGATGGATCCCAAGGTTCTGCATTTCTGGAGAGCTGCCAGGCGATTCTGCTGCTGCCGCTGGCCCCTGGACAACACTAGTAGCCAGATCCTAGAGCAACGCTGTCCAAAAGTTCAAATTTCAGAGATGATGGAAATGTTCTCTGTGCTGTTCAATGACTGTTGAGCACCTGAAATGTGGTTAGTGAGGAACTACATTTTCAATTTTTAAAAATTTTAATTAAATTTAAATAGCCATATGTGGTTAGTGACTATCATATTGGACAGTGTAGACTAGAGCATATCCTGGGAACTTGTTAGAAATGCAGAATATCAGATCCAATCTCAGACCTGCTGAATCAGAACCTGAATTTTAATAAGATCCTCAAGTGATTTATATGCACATTAAAGACGAGAAACACTGTCTGGAGAAACTGCTGCCACTATTTAGAAGTTAATAAATTTCAGTATGTTTGTAGTGTGACAGTGGACAAATTGTGGTATGATCTAACTGCTGTACAGCAGTTAAAATGAATTACCTATGTGTCTAAACATGGATAAACCGTGTACTACAATAGTGAATAAAAATACAAATGTATGTGAAAGATACATATGGTACCATTTTTATAAAATTGTAATATAAAAGAAACCATAACATGTATTGTTTGGAGATTTATACATAATGTATATGGTTAAATTATAAAAATATTTATGGAAATGATAAACACTAAATTTAGGGCAGTTTCATTCATTTTGAGAGGGCTGATAAGGATGGGAAAGGTAATTGGAGAGGAAGAACACATAAGACTTCAATTGTATTTTTAATGTTTTATTTCTTAAGCTAGGTAGTGGGTATACAGGTGTTTGTTATTCCCTGTACCTCCTTGTTTATCTGAAATATATTTTTTATATCTCTATCTACAGTGGTTAAATTCAATTTCTCACTGTTGATCCAGTCTCAGTTTGGTGATTGTGAGGGTCACCAGAAAGTTGAGAAACCTTCGTGTGAAAGTTCAAGGTCACTAAAGTTCTCCAAGTTGTTCAGGCTAAAAGTCTTACTAGCAAATGGACTTAGGGTTTCTATATGACCTGAATTTGGATGATGCTTTAAAAAATCGTTCATATAGTAGTTGACTCCAAGGCTTTTTACTTTGAGGTCGCAAATCACAACAGATGTATTCTGGAACAACTTCTTTTTTTCTTTCTTTTTACAGCTAAGTCTCATTTGCACAGAAATACCAGGAGATTCATTGATCCACTGCTTGATTTTATTAGGTATTTGTTCTCATGGCCCTTGAAAAGTAATGGTACTAAGGAAGATTTTTGCTTTAATTTCTTTCAACATCTCAGCAGTCAGCCCCTCAGATACTTTCTTGGTGCCTTGACTACTATAAATTGTCATCTTTGTATTCTGGAGTTACAAAAATGATCATATTTAGATTCTATTGGGTTGTCGGAAAAGTCACGACGCATTTTTGCAATGAAAAACAGAAAAAATACGTCATGACTTTTCCGACAGCCCAATAATTTGGAGCTGACTTTTGGTTTGGAACACAAGTCTGTCTCTGTTTTGGATGGATTCAACCAGAATAATATTGTTTGCTTGATATCATTTATTGTTATGCTTTTTAATCCTTTCTCTTAGAATCATCCGGTGCATAAAAAAAAAAAGAATATGCTCAATTTCTAAAGCTTCTGATTTAATTGGTCTGATACTTTTGAAAAGATTCCAGGAGATTCAAATTTGCTGCCAGGTTGAGAGGCTCTGATTTCCCTATTGTGTTGTCTTCTTTTCTGCCCAGCATTTTATTAGTTTTTCGTCTCTGAATTTCAATATCTCTGCTCCTTAGCAGCATGAACAAGATGGCATCAAAGTAGAATTTCCTCAGCTTAGTCCTCTGAATTCGGACCTCTGAATTAAGTTTTGGAAGCTCAGGCTAAATATGTAAAACAGAATTAGAGGAATGATTCAGGTTATTTAGTTAATAATCCTGTTTGCTTTAGGAAACCAGTGGTGCCTTATGTGGCTTTAGGCCTAATTTGGTTTAAATTGACTTGATAATTAAAGTTGACTTAGCAGTGATTTGCCTAAGTACTTTTTTTTTAATCTTAGGAAACCAGGCTGAAAATTGACCTGTTACATATGTGTTCCTGTGTGTGTCATTGTCTTAGCAAGAAGTGTTGTATATCAATCACTATGATTGGATTTTGTCTAGTTTTTATGTGTGTGGCCTATTGCTCTTTGTGGAAGAATTAATTTATTAATGTTTCTTTTAAGATTCTTTCTTTGTCTTTAAACTTTGGCATTTCAATTATGATGTGTTTTGGTGTGGGCATCTTTGGGTTCATCCTGTTTGATACTTTCTGTGCTTTCTGAGCTTGTATGTCTATTTTCTTTGCCAGGTTAGAGAGGTTTTCATCATAATTTCTTCAAATAGGTTTTCAATTCCTTGTTGCCTCTTTTCTCCTCCTGGTACCCCTATGATATGAATGTTGGTATACTTGACATTTTCCCAGAGGCCCCTTAAACTATTCTCATTTTTTTTGGGATTCTTTTCTTTTTTGCTGTTCTGATTGGGTCTATTCTGCTACCTTATCTTCTAAATCTCCAATTTGATCCTCTGCTTCATCTAATCTACTATTCATTCCCTCTTATGTATTCTTCATTTTAGTTATTGTATTCTTTACTTCTGACTTGTTCTTTTTTTATGTTTTCTATCTTTATTTTTATGTTTCTGTATCTTTGTTGAAGCTCTCCTGGAGATCACTGAGCATTCTTATAACCAGTGTTTTAAACTCTGTATCTGGTAGACTGCTTGCCTCCATTTTGTTTAGTTCTTTTTCTGGAGCTTTGTTCTGTTCTTTCATTTGGGACATGTATCTTTGTCTTCCCATTTTGGCTGCCTCCCTGTGTTTGTTTCTATGTATTATGTAGGGCTGCTATGCCTCCTGGTCTTAGTAGAGTGGCTTTATGTAGTAGGTGTCCTGTGAGGCTCAGTGGCGCTGTCTCCCTGGTCACCTGGGCTGGGCGCTGCAGATGCATCACTTGTGTGTGTTGTGAGTGACCTCCTGTTATAGTTGAGCCTTGGCTGCTGTTTACACATCAGTGGGAGGGACTAACCCTCTGGCTGATTGGTTGTGAGGACTGGCCTTGAGTACAGTGGAGTAGCTGTTGTGCAGGGCTCAACTCTCAGTGTGAGATTTTCTTCAGTGGGGCTCTGATGCCTGCCCAGTCTGCCCTTTAGGTGTGTCATCCATGGAGGCAGCCAGGTGATACTCTGTCTTGGTCCAAAGCTGGCCATCATGTGTGCCAGCCCTGGGGCCTCATGGGAGTCACAGGCTGTGCCCTGCCGTGGGCCACCTGACATGAGCCACAAAGCAATCTTCAGATGGCTGCCACTTGCACTGAGCTTGTAGGTGCCTTGAGAGGCCAAATTGTGAACTAAGACCAGCTATCACTAGTGTCAGGCTTAAGGCTGCTCAGCCAGAGCTACAGGACATGCTGATGCCAGATGCTGCTTGTTTGGGGTTTGTGAGCCTTTGAGAGATTTGAGGAAAGTGTGCAGCATGAGCTAAGAGAGGTCATTTATATGGATAAGCCACTGGAAGCTGTTTGGGTGTGCCTGAAATTTGGATGGGGCAGAGTTTCAGGGAATTACCACAGCGAGGTGAGTGAGCTGTGTTAGCCAGGTTGATGGAGGCTTAGACATGGCGGCATGCGTCTGCACACTGGGAGAGGGGAGGGCTCAACAAAGAAACAATGGCTTCTGCCAACACTTCCTTCTAGGAGAAAGCTGACCCTCCAGCCCTTACTCTGAAACCTGATAAATCTGTTTCTCCCTGTATGTCCCTGGCACCTTTAGAGCTGCTATCCAAGCACTGGAGCTCAGAGCAAGTGAGTTCATCAGCAAGTAAGTCCTTGCACTGGCCCTTTAAGAGTATTGCCTGGGACTCAAGTCACACTTGTCTCACGCAGCCACAATCTCTGCTGGTTTTCACAGCCAGAAGTTATGGGGTCTTCTCTCCCCAGCACTGAAACCCTCGACTGGGGAGTCTGGTGTGATGCTGGGACCCCTCAATTCTCAAGGGGTACTGCTGCTGAGATATCCCTCCTAATTCTTTAATGGTCACACACAGGTGTAGTACCAGCCCATTCCATGTTTCTGCCTCTCCTGCCAGTTTCAAGTTTGATTGTTTCATATGTTCTTAGAGGTAGGACTTCAGTTCAGCTAGACTTCAGGTGATTCTAATGATGGTTGTTTTGTAGTTTAGTTGTAATTTTGATGAGGTCATGAGAGGAGGTTTGCACAGCTTTTACCTACCCTGCCATCATGACCAGAGCCTGGTAGACTCTTTCTTAATAGACATCTAGAAATGGAAATTAGTTCCTGAACTGATAGCTTATCTTGAAAGTCATAGATTCTTACTTTTGTGTATCATTTGTTCCAATTGTGATCTTTTTTTCTCACTGAGAATAATAACTTAATTTCCCCCTATAAAAACTTTGAAAGAAGAATTTAAAAGGAGCACTCATTTTATCTTCTATGTGAAATAAAACAAATCCATTTAATCATTGCTCCCAATACAGATATCCCATCGACTGGACAAATTTTAACATCTTTTGGTTTTTTCCAGTTCCTCTAAAACTCATTCAAATTTGCGTGATTAGGACTGGACACAAGCCTGTTAATGTAGAAAGGTGAGTCAGCAGTATTCTGATAATTTGTGTGTCTTCCCTGACCCCACAGATCTTTCAAAATTCAGCTGAAAATTCATCTCCTTTAGGATTCTTTCCTTAGCTGATGCCCTCATCTGGTTTACTACATCCAACTTTGTAAGGGTGTTATGGAGGCCTGCAGGGCTAGGGGATAAGTCTTTGCAATTTTTGATCATATGACCTCTGCCCTATGAGCTTTAGGTTTCTAAAATTCAGTTGGTTTTACATTGATTTGTTCTTATAAATGACTCTGGGTCTTTTAGCTCTTTCATTTGTTTCTCTGAATGACATGTAAGCTCGTTTTAGGATCATGGGAGGAAAGGGGAAAGTCAAGTCTTCTGTTTCTTTAATATTTTTTGTTGTTCCCCTTTTCTAACTCCCCAGCACCAAGTATGGATTCTGTTTATGATGCTTATTTGTTAAAGTTGAAAGAGCCTGACAAAGACCAGATTTGGAAAGGATGCTTAGAGGTTGCTCTGTTATCTGTGAACCCCTAGGGATGACTTCTTCCATTTATTGTGCCCCTCATGACATTTCTTTGTATGTTTCTCCTTACTTGCCAGCAGCTTCATCTTTTGCAGTAGTGTGTGCTCTGGGTTGTGAAGGCGTCCCTTTGAGGAGGTTTTATGGTTGCTAGTTACAGTGTACTGCAGGGTTAACTTCTAGACCATTTCCATTACTTTTCTCTCCTTGGCTTTTTATTCCGGGTGAGTTGTTTGAGAACCTAGGCTTTTCATATGCTTGCAATGCAAGAACAGGTGCTCTGCTTTCTTACAAAAGACTCTGGTTTAGCTCAGCCCTGGGGTACACTGCCCATATCATTTGGTGGTTGGTGTTCTCCTGGCCAGACCCCTTTTTCCAGATCAGTGCCAGCTCTTACATGTGCATTGGGTCTGGCATCTCCATTTCAACCTCCTGGGTATATTCATTTCAGTTACCTCTGTGAAATCTGCACTTCAGCTCTCAAGCATTGTTATTGGTTCTCTCTGTGTATGCACTTGAAGATTTCCCTTTTTTTTCTGTAACATTTTACGTAGCATTATCATATGTTTGGAAGGAGAGGGAAGCTTCCTCCTTCAGCTTAACCCACCATCTGGACCCAAAGTCTTAATTATAGATCACTGCTAATCTCATGCATGGTGGTAGACATTTTTTGTTTCTTCTCACCATCCATTTCTCCCTTGTATCCTGCTAATTTTGTTCACAGTGAATGTGCTGAACCACTCTTTGCTTTAGCTTCCTTTGCTGCTGGAAATGGCCAGGTGACAGCTAGTTCTGGCTATAAGGCTAATAATGGTAATATGGGGATGGATGCACCGGGTACTCTTTTTTTTTTTCACTTTGTTCCAATCTTGACACTGATTTATTGTTTGGAACTATAGCAACTGTTTTGTGACCATGAGGTGACAAGCATGAGGACAAAGGTCAATGGCCTAAGGATGGTGGAATGGAAAGCTGGAAGAAACCTTAGTAACTAATGGCACTGTTGAGAAATAGAATCAAAGACAAAATATCCTGCTTATGGAGATAAACTTTTATTTGTTTGAGACATGGTTAGTTGGCATTTTTTGTTTAGTTTGGTTTGGGGGCTTTTGTGTTTTTTGTTTTGTTTTTTTGTTTGTTACTTACAGATGAACACATTCCTAATTGATCTATTTCTCTAATAGTTGGGATTTTAGTATTAGGCAGTCAAATAGGAGTGAGGAGGCTCTCCTGCTGACAGCTTTTCAAATTGCATTGGGTTATATTGTCTTTTGAATAGTAATTGATTAGTGACATGTATTAAAAAAGACTTGTTAGAATTTATAGAAAACGAAAAATTCACCAACTTGCATTGCGATTTTTATATTAAAATGCTGCCATTTGTTTACAATTGACACACTAAATTAAAATTCTTCTATATTAAATTGATGACTTATGATTTGGCTGGTTTCAGGATAAACTTCTCTGAGAAAGTCTGTTGACTTCTGTTGCTTTAATGAATAGAGCTGTGCTTTGTTTCTGTTTTCATTGTTATACATTTTAACTTCCAGCTTTTGCATTACTCATACATCTGAATATTATATAGTGCTATGTAGCATTTACATTATAATAAACTATATAAGAGATAATAAATATGACCAGAATAGAAAGTTTAAGAAATTAATAAGGAAGGAATTATAAATAATTTGCTCAATGACCAAATTAAAAAAAATCCCACTGTAAATAGATGGGTAATGGAACAATAGATACTTAATTTTTATGTGAGAAATGTGGGTTGATATACAACTTCCAGAAAGTGCTGTTGTTTTTCCTTAATGTAATATTTCTCCTTTTGTATTGTGCAGTGACAAGACATTACATAAGATGGCAGTAGGAGATTATAAATGCTCCCTCTCAGAGTGACATGTTCCAATGAATTGTCCAGTGAATTATAATAAACACAATTATATAATAGCTATTTTGGATTGCTAAATTTCTCACATATATCATTTTCTCTGACTACCCACCCCCTCTTTTTAATGGAAAGCAGAAAGCTTTTAAGTTTGAATTCACATACACATCTTTAGAGGAATTATACACAATTCTATATTTCAGTATACTTTACTCTGCCTAACTCTCTAAAAACTAAAATTTTGCTTAATTTTGTGGAGCAATAATGTCCTAGAGTAGACAGAGATTTCTTAGAATATTTTAGCATTTTAAAATGTAAGTATTTAATTGCCCACTATAGACTCCATTAAAAGGGTATATTTCTGGAGATTAATAATTTCCTTATTGTTTTCTTCCCAGAGATTATTGGATTGGATTATTTTGTAGCATATAGCATTGTTTTAAATCTTAGAAAATTAGAGATGAATTAAGTGTTCCAGGATATAGTTAGGTATAAGAGATTGACAGTGAGATTTATGTCCTTTGCTGCCCCCCCCAAAGGATGCTTTGTGCCTCTTTGCATTTGAGAAGCCCACACATGCAGATGACTAAGAATGATTGTATATTGATAAAGAGTGAAGGAAAATTGGAAAGAAATTTTCTAATATTAAATGTTTACTTATATTTTTGAAATAACTTCTGTATTCTCCAACATCAGTCCATCAGCACCAGGGACCATCAGAATGTGGACAGCTCTGCACATGTGTTAGCCAAGTCAGGAATGGAAACATTGAATCTATCTGTATAGAATCTTTACATGCGTTTGTTATTATTATCTCTGGAAGAGGTTCATAAACCAACAAATAAATTGCCATGGGAGAAACACTTCATTGATGACAAGTGCGATCTTATCCAACTGTTACTCTTTTTATATTAAGAAAACTGTTTTTCAATTTTCCCATGTTAACTTTCTAGAATACTAAGGGTCATGACATTTCTTCTAAATACATAAATACTGAGGATTTGGTATTTTGTGTTTTTTTAAACCCCATTCTCTTAGGATAAGTTAAGGGGCATCACTTTTGTTTTACAGGATCCTGTATTTTACAATAGGTGTTGATCCAAAATGCAATTAAACATTTATAAATTTATAGGCATATTACAAACCTGTTATATAAGTGGAAAATTTTTAGTAAACTTTATTTTTCTTTAAGAAGTTTTAGGCTCACAGCAAAACTGAGCCAAAAGTATAGTTTCCATTACCCCCTGTCTTCACACACAACCTCCTCCGCTATAAACATTCTGTGCCACAGTGGTGTTTTTGTTATAATTGATGAACCTTTATTGAGTCGTCACAATCACTAAAAGTCTATAGTTTACCTTGGATTGATTGTTGGTGTATGGATTTTGTTCTTGTTCTATGGGTTTTGACAAAATGAAAGCAACGAAGGATCAAGACAAACAAAGAAACAAAAATCATAGACACAGACAATAGTTTACTGGTTACTGGAGGGGAAGGGGGTGGTAGATGAGGGTAAACAGGGTCAAATATATGGTGATGGAAGGAGAACAGACTCTGGGTGGTGAACACACAATGTGATATATAGATGATGTATTACAGAATTGTACAACTGAAACCTATGTAACTTTACTAACAACTGTCACCCCAGTAAACTTTAGTTTAAAAAAAGTATAATGTATAATTTGCATGTATCCACCATTATAGTATGATACAGAGTAGTTGACATAAAATATAATGTTAGTTTCAGGTGTACAACATAGTAATTAGACATTTATATATCTTATGAGGTGATCACTCCAATAAGTCTAGTACCCCATTGGCACTATACATAGTTATTACAGTATTATTGACTATGTTCCCTATGCTACCTTTATAGCCGCATGACTATTTTGTAACTGCCAATTTGTACTTCTTAATCCCTTCACCTTTTTCACCCAATCCCTAACCCCTCACCCCAGCTGACAACCATCAATTTGCTCTCTGTATCTATGAGTTTATTTCCGTTTTGCTTTTTTGTTTATTTTGTTTTTTAGATTCCACATTTAAGTGAAATAATATGATATTTGTTTTTCTCTGTCTAATTTATTTCACTATAGCATAATACCCTCTAGGTCCATCCATGTTGTCATAAACTGTACAATTTTAATCTTTTTTTATGGCTTAGTAATATTTCATGGTATATATTTACCATTTCTCTTTTATCCAGTCATCTGTTGATGGACACTTAGGCTGCTTTCATATCTTGGCTATTGTAAATAATGCTGCAATGAACATAGGAATGCATACATCTTTTCAAATCAGTGTTTTGGATTTCTTTGGATAAATATCCAGAAGTGGGATTGTTGGGTCATATGGTAGCTCTATTTTTAATTTTCTGAGGAACCTCCATACTGTTTTCCATAGGGGCTGCACCAATTTGCAATCCCACAAACAGTGCATGAGGGTTCACTTATCTCCACATCCTCACCAATACTTGTTTGTTGATTTTTTTATGATAGCCATTCGGACAGGTGTGAGGTGATATCTCATTGTGGTTTTAATTTGCATTTCTCTTGATGATTAGTGATATTAGCATCTTTTCATCTGTCTGTGGCCATCTGTATGTCTTCTTTGGAGAAATATCTATTCAGGTCCTCTGCCAATGTCTTAATTGGATTGCCTTTTTGGTGTTAAGTTCTTTGAGTTCCTCATTATTATTATTATTTTCTGGATAGTTAACCACTTATTGGATGTATTTTTGGTAAATATCTTCTCACATTCAATAGGTTGTCTTTTCGTTTTATTGTGTGGTTTTCTTTGCTGTGCAAAAGTTTTTAGTTTGATGTAGTCCCATTTATTTCTTTTTTCCTTTGTTTCCTTAGCCTGAGGAGACATATCCAAAAAAATATTACTAAGAGCAGTATCAGAGTTTACTGCCTATGTTTTCTTCTTGGAGTTGTATGGTTTGGGTCTTTAGGTCTTTAATCCATTTTGAAATTACTTTTGTATATTGTGTAAGAAAGTGATCTAGTTTCATTTGTTTTACATTTATCCAGTTTTCCTAACACCATTTATTGAAGAGGCTGTCTTTACCCCATTTTATATTCTTGCCTTCTTTGTCATAGATTGGTTGACAATATATGTGTGGGTTTATTTGTGAGCTCTCCATTCTGTTCCATTGATCTATGCGTCTGTTTTTATGACAGTATCATGCTATTTGGATTACTGTAGGCCTTGTAGTATTCTTTGATATCTGGTAGTGTGATACCTCCAACTTTGTTCTTCATTCTCAAGATTGCTTTGACTATTTGGGGTCTTTTGTGGTTCCATTAAATTTTAGGATTATTTGTTCTAGTTCTGTGACAAATACCATTGGTATTTTAATAGGGATTGCATTGAATCTGTAGATCGCTTTGGGTATTATAGACATTTTAATGATGTTAATTCTTCCTATCCATGAGCATGGTATGTCCTTCCATTTATTTGTATCTTCTTCAGTTTCTTTCTTCAGTGTCTTATAGTTTTCCAAGTATAGATTTTTGGGGGTTTTTTTTACCTTCTTGGTTACATTTATTTGTAAGTATTTTATTTCTTTTGATGTAGTTGTAAATAGATTTTTTTTCTTAACTTCCCTTTCTGTCAATTTATTATTGATATATAAAAAATGCATTTTTCTTGACTTATTTGGTCTTCATTTTTGGAATGGCTTTATTTTTTCTTTCAGTTCTTTTGTGCATTTGCAATTTTATCTTTTACTAATGTGTTGTTTTACTGTGCCTTCCTTGATCTTGCGTAATTGTGTTTTGAAGTTCTATTTTATAGAGGAATTTGTTTTACTAAATATTTTATATCCATGGTTTATATTTGGCTACAATTTTCATCTATTACATGTCAACATTAATATGAATATTCTTCATCTGTCATTTGTCTTTTATGCTCCTTTCCTTTATTTTTTATTAATATATTCATATAAATCTTTTGCTGGCTCTTATTGAATTATTACACCAAGTAACTTCAGATATGTTTGCAACACAGAGTGTATTTCTTCCACCCCTCCTCTTCATGAGACTGTTCTGTATAAGTGTGTGACTCCTCAGTCATCCCCGTCTCTCTTGGTCATCTCTGAGTGTGCCACTAACTTTGAATGACTAAGATTTTTCAACTTTGTTTGAGATTTGCTGACATAGAAGTCCTTTCCTGTAAGCTTCCCACATTCTAATTTACCTTTCGCTGAACTTAGTAGCCCTTTTTGATATTGTAGTTTGAGATGGAGTTTCTATTTGTGTTTCTTCTTCTCTTTTGGAATGACTTCCAATGGCAAACAGGTCTGTTTTTACACTGATGTTTTAATACTAAAGATTTGTTGGGATTTATAAACTAAGAACTTTATGAAGACAACCAAAGTATGTGAAGTGACTACCCAGTATCTGTAATAAGTGCTAAACATTAATTTAAACTCACTTTTACATTTATTAATTTAAAAATACAAACATTATTCAGATGTGAGACCATCTTTCAGTTCATCATAGATAGATGAGACCCAAGAAACAGTCTCTGTTTCGGCCTGTTGTCCACATCTCCTTGTGCTGTCTCTGTTAGTCTTATATCCTCTGTGTGCTATACAACAGTTTGCTCTGTAATGCTTATACTGGGCTTTTGTTTTCTCATTTTCAATTCCTTACTATATGCAGTCAGTCCTCAGACTATCATTTTGTCAGTGATCAAAGTTCATGTTAAAAAAATGCCTTCGCTTCTTTTTGATATTGTCTGAGAATTTCAGGCAGTTAAATTCCCTGTTAATGTAGAAATAGATTTTATGACCTGCTTGGCCCTTCGATTTTCTCTGTAGCCCAAGTTCTCTTTATCTTGATTCTTCCTTCTTTCCCTAGCATCTGCATTTTCTATGTTCTAACATGATCTGCATTGTCTGCTATGTTTAGGCCCTGAATCACTGGGAATGTTGTTTAAATCCCTCCTGGTGGAAGTAAGCACTTCCTGTTTGGTGTATAAACTGAGTATGTGATCCCCTCCACTAACTCTCATTGACCTCTTTTGTATGTCTAAAAAAGCTCAGGGAAGAGTGGAGGAGATATTGGTGTTTAACTATTTCCTGCTTACTAATATATATATATATATATATATATATATATATATATATATATATATATCTTCTTTCAGGTGTCAGTTGCATTTTAGCAGAATAATTATGGGGAAATTTCTAACTACAAAGGAATGACTCTAGATGTTGAAATGTTAGATTCTTTAGCAGGTTAATGGTAGAAATGTTTTGGGAAGGATAGGAGTTTGTGTGTTATATTATCAAACAGGTATGCAGTCAGCCTTATCCATTCATAAGTAGGGGGAAACAAAATCCAAGGGCTGGGTTTTTCTCTCTTATGTTGATGGGATAGAAATGGACTGTGGGGGAAATGTTCCATAAGAGAAGGAAATAAAATACAGTGCAAGAAGAGGATAAAGAAAAACCTAGTGACCACGTTCATTGTTGTGTAGCCACAATAATAACACTTCTAGGAAACTCTAGTCCTTGGAATTTACAGCCTCTGGAAGAGTTACAAAGGTATTACACTGAGAGGTAATTGAAAAGACTGTTTTAAAAGAGGCCATTTTATGTGTTCTTTTAGATACCTGACATACAATGTAGGTTTAATAAACAGTACATAAAATGTTACCTCTAGGGAAAAATTGCATTTTAGATCCCCATTTTCTCTGCCACAGAACAGAATGTGAAACTAAGTCAGGAGAGGTAACGATTTATATGGTGATCCCAGATGTACATTTCACCTGGTGCTGGAGTATTAATGATAAATGTCTTCTGTTTGGGGGAAAATCAAAACAGTCCTCTCTGAGATCATTTTTAGACTTTCACCAATATTCTCTTTCAACTGTTTTTGAAGACTGTATGCACTGTTACATGAATGATTGTGGAGAAGAAAAAACAGGTTTAAAGTACTAGAGGATTAAACTTCATTAACTCATTAGGTCAGTAGCACCTAGAAGATTGTGCATGAAATGATTTCAAATCATGAAACTTGTTCTTTTATACAAGATAGAACACACTTGATGAGGAGCAGACCTACCTGTTACCTCTGGATGGATGCAGCTATATAATTTGTGGTGCCTAGTGCAAAATGAAAATGCGGAGCCCCTGGAAGAGTTACAGCAGAGCATCAAACCAAATGTGGGGTTCTGCTAAGCGCAGGGCACTGTGTGACTAAATAGATCTCATGCACATGAAACCAGCCCTTCCTATGGCTGTGCTGACTGTGGATGCCAGGGAGCTATGCTTATCCTCCAGATGCCTACCCATCTTCCTCCCTAGTCTACTACTGTTGTCTGTCGTTCTATCTTTACACTTATACCCTTTCCCTGGTAAGATCCAATTGTCACAGTTATCAGCCACTATAATCTTGTGGGTGTGAATTTTGTAGATTCTCGCAGTTGAGGGCAGGTTTGCTATATGGTGGGATAGAGAGAAAACAGGAGTGGGAGAGAGATGAAGGGTGGAAGGCCACAGGAGGATGCCAGGGGATCTGAGGATCTGACTACCTTTAGAACAAGGTGTCCTATTGATGAACGGGATCCCTGAAATGGCCTACCAGGAATGGGTTGAAGGAAAAAAAAGTTTTTACCTTTTATTGTTTTATGTCGGTTTATGTGAGGGTGGTTCTTTTCAAATTGAGAATTTGGTGGTGAACTAAATTACCAGTCTTCATGAGTTTGAGTATATATATGGACATGCCAGAGATCTATCTGTAAACTGGAAGGATAAAGAACGGAAGAAACCACTCTAGTCAGCAAATGCTGGATTCTTCTTTTATACCTCAACACATCCTGTGGCAATTTACTCACTCTCACGCCTAGCCACTCCAAAGATGGTTCCTGAGAAAAGCTTTCACTCTGACTTACAATGTATCAGCTCATTATTTTAAAGCAGTGGTTGGATGTTTTTAATGTGGGAAAACATGGAACAATCTCAACTTTCAAAGTGAAGCATCAACTATCTATATACCTATGTGGTGCACAAATCATGTTGATCTCTTCTGTTAATATATAGAAGGGCAGGGTATCAGCTACCTATTATTACTATAGTGCTGTATAACAACCAAACAACAACACCACCAACAAAACAACCCTGTAGTTTGCAACAGTAAGCATTTATTTAGAGCATAAATCTGTTCTATTTCCTGGCCTGGGCTGGGTTTTGCAGGGCTGGCTCATGTGTCTGTGGTGAACTACACACAGCAGCTAAGCAGCTCTGTAGTTCTTGGCTAGGTTTGCTCCCATGGTGGGGTATTAGCAGGCTGTTGGTTGATCTAGACATTATTTTCCCATTAGATGACATGGCTTCCTTCTCTGTGTCTTCCACTGTTCTCTTAATAGGCTAGCCTGGACATGTTTTCATGGCAATGGCATGCAGTCATAGAAATACTTTTTTAAGCCTCTGCTTTCATCACATCTGTTAGCATTCCATTGGCTCAAGCAAGTTGCAAGATCAGCCTAGATTCAAGTGGTAAGGAAATGGATTCTACCCTTTTAGGGAACAGAACTACAAACTACATGGTGAAAGATGTGGATAAAGAAAGAAATGAAGAATTGGGGTCATCCATATAATCATTTTACCACAGTTGGTAATTTGGGCATTTACTGGTGACTTTAATAATTTATGAAAAGTCTTGCTGAGGGCTGGCAGAGTGACACATTGGTTAAGAGTTGGCTTGGGACACCAGCTTTGAGAAGGAGGGCCCTGGTTCGGATCCTACATGAGGGCCAGTGATGCTGCCCTCTACAGCTAAGATGGTGAACAACAGCTCGACCTGGAGCTGGACTGCTGTGAGTCGCTGGCGACAGTGTAGGCTGCAGTGAAGCTGGCCAGCAGCAGGCATGAGCTTTTGTGAGTCTCCGTGAGCGGCTGTCTAATGGCTGGAGAGTGACTGCCTCACCTGGGAAGAGCACAATGATAATACCAATGTGGGCCAGTGAAGCGACTTCCTCCACAACTAGACTGAAGAACAAAAAGGACAGCAACTTGTCTGTTCCCCTTCCCCAATTCCCCAAAGCTGTTCCCCTCCCCCAAACCCCCAATAAAATCTTAAAAAAAAAAAAGTCTTGCTGAGACTATTGCTATTTTAGATTAAAAGGACATGCTGGCTATTTTTTCTTAACATTTTAATGCTTAATTATTGAATCAAGTTGAATCACTCAGAAAATCTTATACCCATCTACCAGTTTTAAATTTATTATCTCTCAGCCCCAGTCCATCATTCTTTGCCCTGCTTTGTGAAACGAGCTGAACCCTGTAAACATTTCTCCTTCACTAGCTGGTTTGACATCAATCTTTGTCTATAGAGGGTGCTAGAGGGACCCCATGTAGGTTACGTGGCAAGAAGGCACTTTCCCGGTTCCATTACTCATCTCATTTTATTCATTGTGGAAGTCAGTGGATCAGTGTGCAGGTGGCCCAATGGGGCTTTTCTCAATGGCCCTCACAGACCAGCTCCTGCTTCTTATCTAGCAGCTGTTTAGTGGCACTCTGGCCACCCCTCAGGTAGCTATGTCCTTCCTTGGCTGGACATTTGTACAGATCAGATGGGGTCTGTTGCCCTCTGGCTAGCTTACTCCCTCCCCTCTGACAGGCTGTGTATTCCTGTGGTAGCTCTGCTGTCTTCACAGTCCTTGGTTCTTCATTGCCTGCAGCCCCTCAGCCTAGTTGTTGCTTTTCTGAAAGTACTATTTCTCAAGCCTTTGGAGCAGGGGCTGGCAAACTATGACCAGTGAGTAAAGTAAGGGGATACATTAGATACTTATCAAATTAGATGAAAATTAGAATTATAATAATTATGGGAAAGTTCTAATGCAGTGCTGAACAAGTGTACTAACTTTTGGGAGGTCAATACAAGATATTAATATTTAATATGTAATTATATATGCAGTATGCAATGAAACCCTAAAATGTGAATATACTCCTTAGCTCAGAGAATAAAGTATTCATAAAATAAGGATATATGAAGAGTTACATATAGGTGTGTTTATTGTGGTTCTGCTCATAATAGCAAAAACTAGCTTTAAATGTCCAACAGTTGGGACTGGCTGAATAAATTGTAGCATATCCATGAATTAGACTATTTATCTTCATGTTGGAGAATTATGTCTATTAACATGGAAAAATAGTCATAATGTGCTTTAATTCTTGTGCTTGTAACAGTATATTTTAGGAGGTTAAAAGAAAAAAATAATCAGTTGGAATTAGGGAGATTTTCCTCTCTCCCTTTCTTCCTTAGTTTTACAGATTTAGATTTTAAGCTCCATATCATCCAGTGTTAAGTAATATTAAGTCCTCTATCACTGGACCACCCAGTGGAAACTTACTTTTCCTTATTGTTTAAGAAGGCTTTTTGTCTTCTCCAACTCAATATGTGGTCTTTGTTTAATATCTGTTTATGTTCATTGCACTGTTCCTGGCCATGAAGTAGAATCCTAGCTGTCCCCTTGGTGTTATCATTAAAGCCTGGTTTTAGTGTTTTGAGGAAAATGCTAAACATCACTAGATGCCAAGAGCTCACAAGAAGATGGAAAGTGACATTCAAACATAAGCATCCCCAAACTGGGGATGAAGTTTCCTGACTTCTTTCTTTTCTTGTGATAAAGATTCCACCCGTGTCATGTAATATAAAATATAGAGTTCTAGGGGTGCGAGTGGGGGCAGGACTTGGGAAAATTGGGAAATATTGTCTTGTGGGAAGTGGTTTCCTGAGATACAAGTATGTCACAGTAAAAAAAATACATGCCTTGAGATTGGCTGGTGCTGTCATTGCCTGCCTTCTGAGGCCTCTTTAGCATCAGACGGATGGTAGCATCTAGTCTTCATCACCTCTGCAGCCACAGAGCCTGCCCTACTAGTGTGGGTGATGGCATATACCATCTAGAGAAGGCTGGAAGGGGCCTCTTTAAGTGATAGAATTATGGATTTTTTTTGTATGTGCTTAAAATTTTTCTACAATGAATAGGTAGTGTTTGTATAAGTATTGATAATAATAAAAGTAATAAAAAGGCATTTGGAGTTAAAAAAAGTACCTCAGTTAAAAGGAATATATTGGAGGTAGAATTTCATGCCCTCTGACTTGCCCTTTGTCCTTCCATAAATCACAGTGGTTAACTGATTATCTTTTCTATGGACAAGGACAGGCTTATGAGTGTGATAGGCAGAACAGTAAACAGTCCTGAAAATATTTTTTATCCTTGAACCAGGGACACTGTAATGCACAATTCTAGGGGTCACTACTCACATGTCCGTCATATGAATGATGCCGCATAGAGTAATGCAGAGCTGCCCTGCTTTCCCTTACATTTATTAATTTCTAAACTGCTCACTTATTCTGTCAAGAATAAGAAGAAGCCCGAGGGGACATTCTAGATTGCTTCATAATTTAATGTGTTAAAACAGTTTCTCTAAGGGATATATTAACTTTGACAATTGACCTACTGTTCAAATAGAACAATCTACTTCTCTGAACCATTCTTCAATTGTTAAAAAAAGGTCAGGGTCAGTTATTTGATTCTTATAAACGGAAACTCCTGGCCTTAACTTAGGGGAGGCTCATTAACATAAATTTATTTAAAATTCTTTAAAATTATTAATATGTGTGGTTGGCTCTAGTGTCTTCTAGGTCCTGGAATTAAAATTTTTGGTTTCAGTCTGTAAATTATGTGGATGATATATCTTTGGACAAAGCAAGATTATTTAAAGTACTCCTGTGTTATATCTTTTCAGTTCAAGTCCATGTAGTTTTGAGAGTTAAAATGTATATGACTAATTTATCAGAAAGCCTTAACTTATGTAATGTTATATACCAACTTTACCTCAATAAAGACAAAAAAGAAAGAAAGCGATTACCTGTTCCAAGTTTGGGTCTCACTGCTTGTAATTTGTTTGAGTCTTGTGTTGACATTTAACTTGCTCACACATAGAAAGGCCTGCACGGCACTGTGAAGAAGTGGGAACTCATAGGGTCTAGTCTGGACTTTGTCACCGTTTAGTGATACCCAAACACTTGACTTGTCTGCTTTACTTGATTATCTGTAAAATGAGCATAATGATATCTGCTTATATTAGTTTTCTATGGCTGTTAGCACAAATAATCACAAACTTAATGGCTTAAAAACACAAATTTATTATCTTACAGTTTTGTAGGTCAGAAATCCAGCATAGGTCTCATGAGGATAAAGTCAAGATGATAGAAGGGCTGTGTTCTTTTAAGGTGGCTCCATGGGAGAATCCACTTCCTTGTGTTTTCCATCTTCTAGAGTCTGCCAGCATTCATTGGCTTGTGGCCTCATTCTTCCATCTTCAAAGCTAGCAATGTAGCATCGTTCTGACCTTGCTTTTGTCATTATATTGCTTTCTTTGGCCTTCACTCTTTTCCTTCCTTTTTTCTTTTTAAAAACCCTGGTGATTACAGTGGTCCCAGCTGAGTAATCCAGGGCAATCTATTTTAAGTTCAGCTGGTCAGCAACTTTATTTTCTCTGCAACCTTAATTCCCTTTGGCCATGTAACCTAAACATATTCACAGGTCCTGGGGATTAGAACATGGACATTTGGGGGAACTGCTGTTCTGCCTGCCACACTGCTATACTCATTTTACTTGGTGGTTATGGACATAAGATATGAAAGCACTTAACATTATAAATTACTATAATTATACAAAGGCCCATTTAAGATATTGGGAGAAAATATTTTATGTATTTCAAGACAAAATAAACTTAGAAACTCATCCCCATCACCATTTGATATTACTAGTTTTTTGTTTTAATATTAGCAATTCAGTTGTTATCTCCTTGTGATTCTAATTTTCATTTTCCTGAAGACTAATGAGGGTAAATACCTTTCCCCATGTTCACTGGTCATTCATTTGTCTTATATTTTAAAGGGCCTATTCAAAACATTTTATCCATTAAAAAAAATTGCATTTTGCCTGTATTGAGTTGTATGAGTTTGTGTTGTATTAACCTACCTAAGCTGGAACTACTTTTCCCAGGATTCCTTTCCCTGCATAGTTCTGGTTATCATGGGCTGCATGAGAGAATTTGCACAGGACTTGGGATGCCGACGTGAAGCAGCAGCCTTCTTTTTATTTGTAGAAGGTTGAAGCGAGGCCGTTGTGGCTCACACACATTGTAGCTTACTTGCTGGTCAAACTGTCGGCGTGAGGCAGCAGCAGATTTGTAGCTCCTCTTGTTCAGCCAGACTTCCTCTTTATACTGCACAGATTCCTGGGCCAGGTTCATGTTTGTCTCCTGTTATTGGTTGAATTATGATCCCTCCACATGCAAATATATGTTGGAGTCTTAACCATCAGTACCTCAGAATGTGGCCTTACTTGGAGATATTCAAGTAAGAGGTAATCAAATTAAAATGAGCTCATAAGGGTGGGCTCTAATTCAACACAACTGATGTCCTTATAAGATTGAGGAATTTGGATACACAGACAGACATGCACACAGGGAGAACGCCATGAGAACATGAAGGAAGAAACTGGAGTGGTTCAGCAGAAGCTAAGGAACAGCAGAGATTGCCAGCAAACCACCAGAAGCTAAGACGCAGGAAGCATGGAATAGTTTGTCTCTAAGCCCTCGGAAGGAGACAACCCTGTTGACAACTTGATCTCTGATTTCTAGTCTCTAGAACTAAGACAATATATTCTTTTCTTAGCCACCCAGTTTAGTACTTTGTTATGGCAGCTTTAGCAAACTGATATACAGTATCTCCCCAATCACTGATGTTGGAAGCTTCAAGATGGTAAAATACTGACAAGGGTTCCAGCCTGTCTTTGGGGTTCTCACTCAAACTATAGGTTTGTCCTTGATTCTTTCATTTTACATCTGACTTTCCTTCCCCCCTGCTTTATCTGCTGATCTCAGGCTCTAGTATCAGGTGCAGAGGCAACAGCTTCACAGAGACAATCTCCTATAATTATATGAGGTCAAATTCATATAATAAATCTCTCCTTTTCTACACACACACACACACACACACACACACACACACACACACACACACA
>NW_017731519.1:33718-36790 GCF_001890085.2 Hipposideros armiger | reverse complement strand
ATATATATACACACACACACATACAGTAATGCCTTGGTTTGTGAGCATAATTCGTTCTGGAAACAAACTACTTGTATTGCAAGACATCGTTCATTTACCACGTTAAAATGAATTAGAAATGTTTGCTCATCTTATAGAACATTCACAAACCATGTTAATCACAATCCAAGGTTTTACTGTATATATATATATATATATATATATATATATATATATATATAGTGTTCTTCTTGTCCAGTTTTTGATTCAGGATTATGGCAGCCTTATAAAATAAGTTGGGGAATGTTCTCTCTTTCTAGGTTACCTGTTAACTGTTTGATAGACTTCACCAGGGAAGCAATTCTGGACTGAAGTTTTCTTTGTGGAAAATAATTAAAATTCAATTATTTTATAGAGTTATTTGGATTCTCTTTCTTTTTGTGACAATTTTGGTATGTTGTGTTTTTAAAAAGGATTTTCATCTAAATTTTCTTATCTATTGACATGAACTTGCTCATAATATTTATTTATTATCTTTTTTATGTCTAGATTTTCAATTATGGAGTGTCTCCTTCATTCCTGATAGGTGCAGCTATCATCCTAATGTGGTACAGCTTAAGGAGGCTTTGTCCAGTAGTGAGTGACTTTTTTAAATATAAGTGGTTATTTTAATAAGTAAGTACTTCTCAGTCCATATGTAAATCAAGGAAAGATGTTCAATAAAAGTGAGAGTTTAACCTTTGGCAAATATAAGGGAACTAACCTGGACTGAACAAGTATGGGGGGGTATGCAGTGCAGACTACAGCAAGGNAAAGATTTTTTCCCCCCAGTCTATGATTATCTTTCCATTTTCATAATGGTGTTTTTGAATAGCAGCAATTTTTTATCTTGAAGTAAAATTTATTAGTCTTTTCCATTTATGGTTAAAAAAAATTTTTTTTGCTTGCTTTAACAAGTCTTTGCTTCAAAGTCATGAAGATATTCTCCTACTTGTCTAATCTTGCTATGAGGTAGTGGTCAGAGTTCTCCTCTTTTGTTTCAGTACTACCTATTAAAGTGACCCTTCTTTCTTCATTGAATTACCTTAGTATCTTTGTTGAAAATCAGTTGAACATATTCAGGTGGGTTTATGGCTGGACTCCATTTTATTCCATTGATTTATGTGTCTGTCCTTAGACCAAGCTCACATTGTAATGACTACTATAGCTTTATAGTAAGCCTTGAAGTCAGAGAGTGTAAATCTCCTAACTTTGTTCTTTTTTCAAACTGTTTTGGTGATTCTAGAGTTTTTGAATTTACATATAAATTTTAGAATGGGTTTAATAATGTCTTTAAAAAGTTAAATATATGGTGATGGATGGAGAACTGACTCTGGGTGGTGAGCACACAATGTGATATATAGATGATGTATTATAGAAATGTATACTTGAAACGTATGTAATTATACTAACCATTGTCACCCCAATAAATTTAATTAATAAAAGTCCTCCTGGGATTTTGAATTAGATGTATAGGTCAGTTTAGGGAAGTATAGATATGTTAATAATGTTGACTTTTCCAATCTATGAACATGGTGTATATCTCCATTTATTTAGGTCTTCCATAAATTAACTCAGGAAATGTTTTTTAGTTTTTAGTGTAGAGGTTTCACACATTTTTTATTAAATTTATTCTTAAGTATTTTAAAGTTACTCTCAATAGTATTTTAAAATATTTTCTAATTGTTGCATATATATATATATATATATATATATATATATATATATACACACACACACACACAATTTATTTTTGTATACTGACCTTGAATCCAACAATCTTGTGAGTTCTAAATTTTAAAAATATATTCCTGAATAAAATCCAAAATGCTGACAACAACAAATACTTGTGAGGATGGAAAGCAGCAGAAAACCTCATTCATTGCTGGTGGAAAGGTAAAATGGTACAGCCTTTTTGGAATACAATTTGGCAGTTTTTTACAAAGCTAAACATAGGCTTACCATAAGACCTAGCAATCTTGTTCGTAGGTTTACCGCCAAACCTGCACTTGATGTTTATATCAGCTTTTTCAGAATTGGCAAAAACTGAAAGCAACCAAGATGTGCTCCAATAGATTAGTGTGTGAACAAGCTGTGGTATATCTGGACAATGGAATATTATTTAGCAATAAAAAGAAATGAGCTATCAAGCCATGAAAAGACATGGAGGAAACTTAAATGCATATTGCTAAGTGAAAGAAATCAATCTGAATAGGCGAAATATTCTGTGGTTACAACTCTGTGACAGCTTGGAAAAAGCAAAACTGTGGCGACAGTAAAAGGATCAGTGGTTGGCAGGGGTTTGTGGGAGGGAAGGAGTAATAAGTGGAGCACAGAGGATTTGTAGGGCATTGAAACTATTCTGTATGATACTGTAATGGTGGGCACATGTGTAATTACATTATGTAATTTTCAAAACCAATAGAATTGTACATTACAAACGGTGAACCCTCATGTAAACTGTGGATTTTAGTTAATAGCAATATATTAATATCAGTTCAATAATTATAAGAAATGGACACCACAAAAGCATGGTGTTAATAAGAAGGGAAACTGTGTGTAAGAGTGGGGGGATACAATGGCATTTTTAAAGAAGTAAAACAAAAAAATTATCGGACTTGTATGGAACCATAAAAAACCTCGAATAGCCAAAGCGATCCTAAGAAAAAAGAACAGTGCTGGAGATAACACACTCAGCTTGACTTCAGCTTGTACTACAGAGCAACATTAATCAAAGCAGCATGATATTGGCAGAAAAACGGACACACAGACCAATGGAATAGAATTGAAAACCCAGAAATAAACCCACATAAACATGGACAGATAATTTTCAACAAGGAAGCCAAAACATACAATGGAGAAAAGAAAGCCTCTTCAATAAATGGTGCTGGGAAAATTGGAAAGCCATGTGCCAAAGAGTGAAACTGACTGCTATCTGTCACCATTTACCAAAATTAACTCAAAATGGACCAAAGACCTGAAACAATAAACTGCATAGAAGAAAACATAGGTACTAAACTTATACCTTGGGTTCAAAGAGGATTTTATGAATTT
>NW_017731519.1:27993-29408 GCF_001890085.2 Hipposideros armiger | reverse complement strand
TAAGTCAAAAATAAAGGAATGCAGCTATTTATCTGGATGGTACCTTCTTCTGATTTTATATCATACCTAGTGTTCATTTTTGTAATTTTGCTGCCCTTTGTGGGTGGATTTGTCTCTGAGTTTTTCATGAGTAATCTTCTTGTCTATAATTTCCCCCCTTTGAAACAAGTGGATGGACATTCATTCTCAGTGGTATGCACTATTTTTTAATATAGAGAAAAGATCATTTTAATGAAATACTTCAGATCGAGAATCCTGTACAGAGAAAAGGGAAATAATCAATTATTTGGTTTTTATTGATATGGAAAATAATGATTTTGAGAAATATCTGTATATATACAATACAATAGTAGGGTGATTTCTATTTCAAAATAAATCTTGAATTTAAATAAAACAATATTTCACTTTTATATAATGCTATTCCTTCCAAGAGTTCAAAATTTTTAAAAATTTTATTGATATTTATTTTCATGACTCTGTGATATAGATAAAAAGGGGTAGATATAATTTAATGATTAACATTCTAAAGGGAAAATGTATCTTTTGTAAATTTTATTTGCAACTTGAGAGAATATATCTTGCCAAGACTTGCGAAGACCATAAAATATATTGAAGCCTACATAAAAGGACGTTTATAGGGCAGGTATCCCTTTTTTTTTGAAAATTTATATAATGATGCTTATCACCCATAGAGTAGAAAAATGAAACACATGAAAACACCATATGCTTTGGTTTATGACTGTAGATGATATGATCTGTCACCCACCGTACTTCTGAAAACCAAGCATTTGCCTGTAGAAAACCAACCCACCGTACTTCTGAAAACCAAGCATTTGCCTGTAGAAAACACTGAAAGACATGAAATACATGCCTTGGTGACAGTAGTATGGAGAGAAGAATGTTAGCAGGCTTGATGAAGTCCTGTTTTAAGACAATACTCTAATAGTTTTCTGGTAATTCAAACCCAGTGCATATAATTCTCACAGAAATGTGTTTGAAATCATATCTTTTACTGAACATTATATACTAAAATGTTATTAGGTATAATCTATTCTTGTAGGGATTATATATAATTTTATTTCCCTATTTTTTACTAATTTTCTACAATACTTTAATACTAAGGAAGAGAAGAAATACATGTTTTTAAAAAGAAATAACATCTTTGTAAACTCTTAGAAATTTACTTGTAAGAGAAATCCAACCCCAAACAGTACATTTACCAAACCATGGCATCAGAGAAAATGAAAATTCTTTGTTGTGCTTTTGAATTTTTGCCCTTATAATCCTTGTATGTTTAATAACTGAGGATTGTGATCCATCAATCATTATTTGTTAAGCGCTGTCTCTGTTATTAACTTTAATATATGTTGTGGGGCAAAAAGAAGGATAATAAATCATAGGAGTTTCTTATAATG
>NW_017731519.1:26736-27751 GCF_001890085.2 Hipposideros armiger | reverse complement strand
TGTAAATTTCTAAATTTTGCAAAAACACACTAATATCTCAAAAGCAGTTCTCTGAGAAACAGGTGGATTTTCTCTACAGATATAGTAAACATAGTGTCATTATTATTATGAGAATTGAATGAGAAGCTGCAACTAAAGTGCTTAGCCCAGGGCTAGGAACATAGTTAGTGGTCAATAAATATTAGCTATCATTTAAAATTATTTTTCATGAGTGGCCATTAACACACTTGATAAAATCTCTATTTTGCTCTTCTTTTTCTTCAATATGGTTATCAGAAAAGGCCTTATTATGAGGCAAGAAGTAATATATAATATCTGTGAAAATGATGTATTCTTCTATAGAAATCTACGAACTTACAAGCAGAAGAAGTACCAGGAAATCCTTTTGGGGAATGGACATAAATGATATTGTCGGAGAGTATTAGAGACCGTGTGGGCAAATGAATGTGTGATGTGTTCTTGAAATAGATCATGGAAATTGCATGGAGCCAAGAGCTAATGAGGCGGGGCTTTTCCTTCTCTGGACATCTATTAGTTGACTTATTCAGTTAAAGTCAGATACTACTCTGACAATTCATTTTTAAAGGCTGTAAGAGTGATCATGTGAGTTGCTTTGCTGGTCCTAATTCTGGCCAACAAGGAGCTATTAGCTGTTGAAGTGAAAATGATTGAAACCTTGGGTTAAAGCAGCTTTTTTATGATAATAATTTTAAAAACTACAGAAAAGTAGTGAGTGACAAACCAAATATCCATGTACTGTGCCAGCCGAGTGGCGCGTTGGTTAAGAGCTGGCTTGGGATGCCAGAGGGCCGCGGTTCGGCTCCCACATATGAGGGCCAGTGACACTGCCCTCTACAGCTAAGATGCTGAACAACAGCTCAACCTGGAGCTGGGCTGCTGTGGGTTGCCGGCGATGGCTAGGCTGCAGTCCCTGCTGCAGTGGGCTGCCATTAGCTACCGTGTGTAGCTGGCAGCCAGCGTGAGAGGCCAGCAGCCGCTGTGAGCGGCCATCCAG
>NW_017731519.1:10120-24781 GCF_001890085.2 Hipposideros armiger | reverse complement strand
GCAGGCCCGAGAAGTAGAGAATAGTTCAAGGGCCATTATTAGAAGAGAAAGTACACTCCAAAGAGTTTGGAGCGGGCTGAGCAGAGGCAAGAGTCAAAATGCTCAAAAGGCTATCATCAGTCTTGAGGAAGTGAATTACGGGGGAGATTCTGTCTTAGGAGAATTAGTCTGAATAGGGGGCAAGACTTGGGGAAGAGGGGCAGAAGAGACTGGTTGTCCTTCATTTCCCTTCTTTCCCTACAGCAGGAGAACCCTGGGAATTTTAGTGGGGTACATGGCCATTCATTTCCTAGCTTTATTTCCACTAAACTGTGGTCATGTGATATGTTCAAGCCTGAGTGTTGTGAGGGAAAATGATATAGATAGAAACTTCCAAAGACATGTCCTTAAGGGGAGAGGCTGTACTATTGATCCCCCCTCCTCCTTCTATCCTGCGGCTGTATGGGTGAGAGAAATTATCTTCTATCTTTTTAAAGGTATGTTAGCTCAAGTTTCTATTTCACGCAGCTGAACCCGTATTTTTAATATAAAATTTGGTATGTGAAAGTGGAGTATGGCGCATAACAGAAATTTAAATACGTGCGTTTGTTTGATAGTTTCAGGATACAGACATTGCAGAATGTAAATGGGGTTGCATTTTTTTGTAATGTCAAAAGAGTGGCAAATATGCCTCTGATACCTGGATAGGCAGATTATGGGCCAAGTGAGCCAATAACTTAAGGGGAAATGGTGGGAAAAATTCAATGTCTAGTGCAGCTTCATACCTCATTTAAAAGACCCTGCAAAAAAAGAGGAGAGCTCAGGCTAGAACCAGCTAGTTTGCAAGTAGAAATGGAAAGAAATTGAACTGTGATGAGTGACTCTGTGTCTGAGGCAATCTCAGAAGACTGGGGTTTTGGTAATTTGGGGGACTTAAAAGGCTGAAAAAGTCAACTGATTCTGTAATCCAAATTCAAGCTGTCAGTTTTAACAGGAGAGAAGAATAGGGCTCCCAATTTGTTCAAGCACCCTTGTCAGCCTGTGGGAACCAGTCCACCTGCAGAGATGCGATTAAGGGTGTTGCCTTGCCACCCAATTCTCAGTTGGCTTCCAGTAGCTGCTAGAGAGTGTTCTAGGCAGAGTACAGAGGTCGCAAGTGAAATGTCAGTCCTCAAGTCTTGAAATGATATGTTGAAGAAATCTTTGTCTGTGTTTATCTCTTGAAAACTAAAAGACAAAAAGCCTAGTAAGTTTTTGAGAGAATGTTATTGTCAAATAATCCACACATCAGGCCTGCAAAAGCCTTTGATTTTTTTTTTTTTAAACTCAAAAGCAACTTGTGAATCTGCAAACCTACATTGGTGAGAAGTAGGTTGTAAAAGCTGTGTGTCCTCACTTCAGATGTGTCCAAGGAGGATACTGGACGAGAAAGAAACCCCTAGAGGACAAAACCAGAGGCCTGTGAGTTAAATGGACAAGTAGACAGCAGAACTGAGGTCTTCTAGATTGGCTAGTGGAAATGCTTATGAGCTCTGGGAATTATCACAATATGGGCCCCCACCCTGTTTTATTTTTTTTTAAATTTAAGATTAATTTTTAATTTGAATATACATATAATATAAAAGTTTTATCTCATAAAACATGCCCTATATTAAATAATTTTAAAGATCCATAATTACTTACATGTAATGCTTTCAATCTAGTTTATCCATTATCATGAATCCTTTTGGTCCCTGTACCTGTCTTTTTTTCCTGTCCTAATGCTTGATGCAGAATATAACTGCCCCCCTGGCCGTTATAGAAATCAAGGTTGCTAGGGAGTCCATTCTTAGTTATCCTTGATGATGCCAAGCGGTCCTCAGCACCATGACCATGTTATTCAAATGTCAATTAGAAAATAAACTGTATGAGCAAGCTGTGTGAGGTTTTTCACATTAAGTGTATTTTATATCAGTAAAGATACTTGGTAATTAGCTTTTATTGTGGCTGTCCCACACCTCCTCTGCCATTGGGTATATTGCGTTTGACAACTGCCTTTTTTTGGTGAATGACTAGAACATACCTGGACCTAATATAAAGGAATGCAGATCGTTGAAAAAACAATTGGATTTTGAACTGATGCAGTAATTGGATAAAGCTTTGAGGTGGTGCTCTTTAAGGTCTGGGTGAGTGTGATGCAAGTATTGGAAGAAGCGTGTTATTTTCTTCCAGATTTCTTTTTAAGAGAGCTTCTGCAGCAAGGAGTGTAGTCAGCTGCAGTGCCTTTGAGATCTGTCCAAGTGTTGGAGCAGAGAACACACTCTCTCTGCCTCTGGGCACCTCTAGCTAATGGTTGAGCATGGTGGGGGTTCTAGGTGCTATTTGTTGCTGCTCAACATGAGACCCATACAAAGGACAATTTTTGCTTTGTAGCTCCCTGTTGGACTGGCCAAGAGTTTTTTTAGAGTGGTTTTTCCTACCCAAGCTTCTTCCTTTTTTCCTTTCCTTTTGCAGATGTCAGACCTACATTGAGCATTGAAAGCTTTTTCTGCCTACTCCTATTCCCTCTCCCCTTTATATTTCACAGGCATCCCTATCCAATAAATTTAACTCTGCCTTGACTACTGCTTCCTAGAGGGCCAGAGATGACACAGGTGCACATGTGTACTGTTACTTATATAGAGCAAAGTAACATGCCAGTATTATATTTTCTTGTCTGTGGGATGCAAGTTATTACCACGGTGCCACTCAATGGAGAATGTTCTTTGTGACAAGTTCAAATAGAGTCTCTTTTTTACATTTCACCTGTGCCTTTGTTTTATCCTAAGGTTTTTCCAAACTCTCAACCATATTATTTGTTCTATTAATTTTTATATTTCCCTGCATCTTCCCAGCACCCTATCCCCTGACTCCAATCTTTATTAGGGCTTTCTAGGACAGCTATGTGGCTATCATCCTGGAATTTCCCTTCACTGCTCTCTTGAGTGAGAAATCACTAGGGGGCTCTAGGACACCTTCCTTTTTGTTTTGATGGACTACTTATTAAAATACATGTTCATTCTTTAGAAAGGGTGCATTTAAAGTAAACTTCTGAGTCCTTGTATGCTTGAAAATGCCTTTGTTATTTACTCCTGAGTGATTATTAGGTTGGCTATATAAATCTGGGATAAAAAATCTTTTTCCCTGGGAATTTTGAAAGCTTTGCTCCATTGCCTTTCCACATCTGTGTTCTGATGAGAAGGCTAATATCTGTGATTTTCATTTCCTTGCAGATAAGCTGTCTTTTCTCCTTGGTAGCTTTTTGAATTGTTTCTTGATCCTCAGAGGTCTAACATTTTGCCATGACATATCAAAGTACTGTGTTTCATGCTCAGCATACAGTAAATGCTCAATAAACATAGTTCCTGTTTCTCCCCTTCATTAAAGAAGAGTGAAGCTTTTCTGTTTTAATGGTTCTCATAGCTGGACTAGTTTAATTACCTGTGAAGTCACACATGGCCCTGTGCTCAGAGGGGCCCATGCTTGGTCTTATACTCTACTGTCACTGTTTTGAAATTATTAATAATTTTATCTTTAAGATTGTGTCATGTGAATGAAGTCTGCTGGGCAGAGGAGCATGTGCATGAGCAGAGGAGGTACATTTAATATGTGTGTCCACCTTGTCTCACCACTTCATTCACATACAGTGCTCACAATGCTCCATGAACACAGAATTCCGGTGAATACATGATACATGGGAGTTCAGTAAGATGCAAACAAATACAAGGTAAGAGTTATGTGTATGACTAAGTTGGGGTGCTGACAGCCCTGACAGGCCACCCTTTTTTTGAGCCAGCATTTGCTTTGAATGTGGAAGATAATGGCATTCTAAGAAACACAAAAATCTATGGAAACCTCTGTTGGACTTCTGTTAGTCAATTACTTATGCTAGAAATGATAATAAAGAAAAGGAAAGATAGTCCCTTTTTCTTTCAGTCCTTCCTAACTTATAATGTAAGCCAAAGGTAGAGTGTGTTGGTAGAATGTGCTGGCACCAAAAATGAAATGAAAACAGTTGAGTTAGTTTCGTGCAGTGTTTCCTCTCTTCTGCTAAGAATGAAACACATATGCATGTATGAGCTATGAAATATGAATTGTGTAATTTCAATTATTCTGCATACCACTTAAATGCTCTTGTATTTAAAAACTTATTGCACAATATAAACATGAACAGTAAAACTCATGTTAGTAATTTAAAATTTTAATTTTTCTTAATTTAGAAGGCCATTAAGTAGCAAATAAAAAAATCACCATAATTAGAGAAACCATGGAAGAAAGGAAGAAACTTTATATTTTAGTAATTTCAACAACACTGTTTTCCCCAGCATTTTGAACAAGGGACTTTGTACTCTCATTTAACACTAGGCCTCACAAATGATGTAGCCAGCCCTGCTCACAAGAACATTGACTGAATTTCTAAGTCTGCTCTTTATCAGCATAATCTGGAAAATGATAGCCAATAAAGTTGGATTTGCAATTTTCTTTTATGACAGATGGAGACCATATCATAGGACAAAATCTAATGTTGCTTCTCGGTAATTCATTGTTTTTGCTGAATTGGTGAGTCTAGTGCCAAATACGCCTACTTAAATGATGGAAGTGAAAAGGGAAAAGACACTAAATCTCTCATTGGGCTTCAGTGGTTTTAGGAGAAGGAATTAAAGAACAAGATTGTGTGGAGGAGGTGCCAAATATGAATGACTTTTGGAGCTATTTTATTCCTTTATGAAAGGTTGCCTGTGAGTGTGCTTAGAAGGTTCTAGAATCCATTGCTGTCTTAGGCTCCTCCCGCATTCCTGATAGTCTGATAGATACTTGGAGGCTAGAGACAGGAAAGAACAAACAGATTTGAATTAAATGTCTAAGCTCTTTTCTTATTTAATCCATGAAAAATAATTCATTTGAAGTTCATCTAATTAAAGACAAAGGAGTAACTGATGACACTCGTATGTCAAATTAAACCCAGTTTTGTATCTTTAAAAATAGAGCTCCTTATATTTAAAATATTTTTTTCCGATAGCATGCTGTAAAAGTGGATAGTGGCCAAGATAAACGCCATTTACAGGAGACAGACAAGAAAGATTAAGGATACTACAAGCTGAGCTGAGGAAGTTTCAGGGAAGATTTTCTTGTGATTACTTACTTAAGAGAGCATAAGGGTGATGGATTGTTTTAGATCTTGAGCCATAATGCCCAATTGTGTGGTATTTGTTTCACTTTAGAAAGGTATTCAAATGTCACAGCAGTCTCTGGTTTGTTTGCTGTAAAATGGGTATAAGGCGACACTACTTGCATCTGTGCAGACCAGAGTTGTTTCAACGAATGCTATTTATTGCATTAAGGATCTAAAGAAAAGGATTAAGAAATAAAAGAAAATCGGTTCTGTTTAAAACCCACACAAACACAAGCTTGCACAAGCACGTCTTTGTTCAGACATCAGTGCTTATGAATATGTAGGTTGACATATGGATAGATCCAGAGTCTCTAGGAAAGGTTAGAAGACAAGATCTAACATATAAAGCAAGCAACAACATAAAATATATTTGCCTATTTTAGATACCACCATCTCCTTTTTATTTTTTTTCTTCTTATTGACAGTTGCCATTTATTACAGTGTAATATTGCTGGCCTGTCCTTAACAGTCACTCCAAGTCTGGAGTCCTTGAAGGGATCTGTGCTTTATGAGACCCCGGAGGCATTTCCTTGCTTGTCTAACTGCTTTAATAATGTGTATAAGTCGTAAGTAAGCAAGATACAAGGTGCTTCAGGGTTAAAGACTTCAGACTTTTTAATCATTGAATTAATACTTATCTTTCTAGGTCCCTTTAAAAATCTCTTAAATTATAGAAATAAAGTCCTTTACTTGTTTCCCACAGGTAAAAACTGAAGCTTTGAAAAAGAAAGATGGGTGAGGTTTATAAATCTCAAAGGGCGATCGATTGTTTCAGAACTTGAGCCGTAATGCCCAATTGTGTGGTATTACAGCTCAAATTTATAGCCGTATGAAATAAAGGAAAGATAATTCATTATGACTATGTTTTTACTCCTGGTGATAATTTTTTCCCCAAAATGCTCATGGACAATATTTTATAATGACAGTGGTAATAATAATAATAACAACAACAGCAGCAATAACAACAGCAAGCATAATTTATGGTGCTTACTATGTACCAGGCACTACTAGGCTTTACATGTATTAATCAGTATAATCCTCACAACTACCCTATAAAGTACTTACTATTCTCATTTTACTTACAAAGAAAATGAAGCACAGAGGTGTTAAGAAACATGCCAAGGCCACATATCCAGTAAGTGGTGTATGCAGAATTTAATTCAGGTTGTCTAGTACCAGTAAACTATGCTGTTTTCTCAACTTTTATCTATAATTTTATATTTGGAATCAATATTTTAAATGCAATGAAGTGATATTGTCATATGATGATACATTTGGATTTAAGTATTTGTATTCTGATTATAATGCATAATGTTTTGAAAATTAGAAGAAGAGTTTAAAAATTTGTTTAAAAATTTGTGAACATATGGAGAATTTATTACATGCTATCTGGGTTTTGAGAGAAATTTAAGATCTTCTTATTGGTTATTATAGTAGAAATGGAATTGGTAACCAATGCTATCAAGACACTGTGATTACGTTGAAATGCTGGGCAGGAAGACTTTGCCTCTTGCTTCTCCATAGAGCAGGAGTTTACATAATTTGATGTGATTGATACCAGTCAGCAATAGGAGAGTCCGAGGACAGCACTTACAGACGTACTACTGTTGCTGGAGAGAGGGCCCTTCTCCTGAGATGTCTAGGTTCTTGGCATCTCAAGCAAAGAATTGAACAAGATACAGAGTTAAAATGGTGAAAGAGCAGTTTATTAGAAGAGATAGTACACTTCAAAGAGTTTGTAGTGAGCCGAGCAAAAGAAGTTCAAAAGGCTCTGACTGCCCAGGACTTGGAGTTTTTATCCCTTTTTCTCTAGAATGGGCTGTTCCTCTCTGGGCATGGGACTACTTGATTGACACCTGTGATTGACAAGAGGTTATTACCTCATTTTTTTAGACTGCGCAGATGTGAGTGACTGGTCTAATCCAGTCGGGTATTTTGTACCCATTTGTTTCCCTGCAGGGGTAGATAATTGCAATGAAAAGGGGAAGTTTTGGGTGGAGAGGGGAGGTCTTTTGGGCAGTCACGTTCTGTGAGTTGTATTGGACATGCAGGAATGCAGAGACCCAATGCTTGCCTTTAACTGCCTGCCTTGTTTTCCCTTGAGAAATGTGATCCCCATAAAATCTCTACGGGGAAGTTGAGGGACAGGAGGTCTTTTCTTCTGTATCTGCTTCCTGCTGGGCAGGGGCGTAGAGCTGTCCCTGCCTATTGGGGGATTCACAGAACTCTATCTGATCTCATGTGAGAGGAAGGGGTCTCGAGATCTGCCTGGAAAACCCCGTTGGCTTCTTTGGTTGCGATCTTGCTGGGGTATCATCTGTATCCCCAAGGCCCCTGAATGAGGAAAAATAGATTTTAATTAATAATAGATTTTAATTAATAAATCTGTTAGCTCTTATGGAGCCTGTGGCCATTCAACCCATCACTCAGGTGGTGTCAGCTGTGCAGGAGCTGGGCCCAGAAAGGGTTTGGAAAGAAACATTAGGCTTTCTGGCCTGGGGAAATGTAAAAACCTATTTAGTCTCTGGGATGGAATTATCCAAGAGTTAGGTGTGGAATGGCTGGGGGGATGTTGGGAAGTCACAGGCTTTTAAGTCGTTATCTGAAGCTGGGGTAGGAGATTTCTGTGATTCAGATTAAAAACAATCTATTGTTTATGATTAAGAAACTGATTTACAAAACAATCCNGACAACCTATTGCCACTTAAAAGGATGTTAAATATTATGTAATATATTAAAAACATGAAATGTGATTGTTTGCAAAAAACCACAAAACAATTTAAAACCATAAATTTGATAGGATTATTTAATAAAATTGTCTGGCAGGCAGGTGGCAAGAGTTTTTGAGCCCAGATTTTCACTGGTATATAAACCTCATGTTGACAATTTATATATTCTTTAATGTTACTCAGGACCTGCATTTATTTAGACTTAGAGAATTATTTCTGCCTACAGCTTCATCTATTTACTTTTTACTTCTATATAAGCACACTTCTGTGAAAACCAAGAAGTAATAGAGGAGACAGACTTATTTACATTTTGTGGGTCTAGTGAGGAAAGTCTTTTATGTTAGGGATCAATGGCAAATGCCGAACACTTAACTGTAGCTAGACTTAGATGCATTATACTTCTCAGGAGAACAGAGGGAGACTGGTAATGACATTTATCACAGGTTAGATGGAGTATTTGGTGTGTGTTTTTTTTTTCACATTTGCTTATTTAAAGTTTCTTAGACAGCCTATAAAGTAGATATTACTATCTCTAATTTACACACAGAAAATGAGGCTCAGAGAATTTAAGTAACTTCTCAAGATTGCACAGCTAGTAAACAGCAGATATAAGATTTAATCCCTTTATGTCTGACTCTGAACTCATGTTTTTAACCATGTTGCCACATTGTTTCTTAGAAATTACATGCCATTCATTTTTTTATTTGCTCATTCTCCATCCATTCATTCATCTTTCATTCAGTAAGCATATGTTGAATAAATATTGAGTGGATGATACTTATTTAATAAAATCTGACAAACCATTCAGATTATATTAGACTATAAAGGCTTTAGTTATGTATGAGGCATGTGGTTTTTTCTTATCAACATCACATACAGATTTCTTCTTCCATCACGTTTCTGATGAATTACTGAAATTCTTGCTATCTTTGCTTTTTTGTGTCTGTATTGAATTTCCATTTAGATTGCTATTGAATTGAAAGGTGATTTAATGAACATACAAGCTATTTTCATGCCTAGGAATGTATTAAAAATTGTACCACTTTTTCTTGACGTTGTTTCAGGTAAATGTGTATTTAATAGTGAAGTGTCAATATAACGATTGTTTTGGAGTTTGTGTGTGGGGGGGGAATCCTTCCACTTTGTAACCAGAGAAACACAGTGTGTGTTTATGCTTCTGGAATTTTGATTTTTGATGGATTGTTTTTCTCATCTATTGTGTTTTAAAACTTCTACAAATAGTATGTTCACAAAGGGCAAAAGATTCACACGTGTAATTACACTTGAGTAAATATTTTGGAAGTCCAGTACATTGGTGGATTAATTGTGTATTCTATTACTTTACCAGAATTTGCTTTGAATGATGTAGTCTTAATTGTCTATTGGCATGGAGGTCAAGATGTTAAACCTCTGTTATTTGCAGTTTAAAAAGACTACTCAAATATCTATTACCAGGAAATAAATTTCTTTCTTAGTCATTAAAATAAAGAAAACACTAGCATAAAATATAACTACAGTTGACCCTTGAACAACATGGGTTTGAACTGTGTGAGTCCACTTATATGCAGATTTTTTTCAATAAATATACTAGACCCTGCATATCCCCAGGTTTTCGCATCCACATATTCAGTCAACTGCACATCAAAATAGTATTTCTGATCAATGGGTGGGAATCTGTGGATGCAGACGGCTGACTTAAGTTATATGCAGATTTTCCACTGTTTGGTGGTGTGGGGTGGGGTGGAAGGGCTGGTGCTCCTAACCCCCATGTTGTTACAGGGTCAACTGTATATTAAAACATGAGTAGGAAATAAGAGTTCAAACTTTCGCTNTTCAGCATCTTAGCTGTGGAGGGCAGTGTCACTGGCCCTCCCTCATATGTGGGATCCGAACCGGGGCCCTCTGGCATCCCAAGCAAGTTCTTAACCATCGCGCCACTCGGCCGGCCCTGTATACACATTTTAAGAAAGGAATACTATTAAAATTGTAATACTCAATATATACCAATACCAAAGATGAATACAAGTCACCTTTGTTTGACTTCTGCAATTAGAAGAGGTGCTCAAAGTGGTTACCAATCAGCATCCAGACACTTCTGATTATGGAGAATTACTGCTTGAGCAACGTTGACCAAAGGGTCCACTTGATACAGTTTAAGAAAGGAAAAAACTGTATTAAAATTACGCTGATGGTAACCACTTTGAGCACCTCTTATAATTGCAGAAGTCAAACAAAGGTGACTTGTATCCATCTTTTGTTATCGGTATATATTGAGTATTACAATTTTAATACAGTTTTTTCCTTTCTTAAAATGTGTATACATTTTTAGCACCCCCTGTATGTATATGTGTGTGTGTGTGTGTGTGTGTGTGTGTGTATTTTAAATTATAATTGACATTCAATATTATTTTATATTAGTCCGGGTATACAGTATAGTGGTTAGGCCTTTATATAATTTACACAGTGATCCCTCAGATAAGTCCAGTACCCATCTGACAGCATACACAGTTTTTACAACATTATTGACTTTATTCCCCGTAGTGTATTTCATTTCCCCATGACTATTTGTGACTACCAATTTGTGCTTCCTAATCCCTCCTCCTTTCTCACCAATCCCCTCTCTCATTTAGCAACCATCAGTTTGTTCATTTCATCTGTATCTATGAGTCTGTTTCTGTTTTGTTTGTTCATTTATTCTGTTCTTTAGATTTCACATATCAGTGAAATCTAAATTTGTCTTTCTCAGTCTGAATTCTTTCACTTAGCGTAATAGCGTCTCGGTCTATCCATATTGTTGCAAATGGTAAGATTTCGTTCTTCTTATGGCTAAGTAATATTTCATTGTATATATGTACCACTTCTTTATCCAGTTGTCTGTCAATGGACACTTAGGTTGCTTCCATATCTTGGCTATTGTAAATAATGCTACAGGGATGCATATATCTTTGTACATCAGTGTTTTGGATTTCCTTGGATAAATATCCAGAAATGGGATTGTTGGGTGAATTATTATTATTTGGTTCTATTTTTAATTTTTTTAGGAACCTTCATACTGTTTTTCCATAGTGGCTGCACCTATCTGCAGTCCCACCAACAGTGCACAAGGATTACCTTTTCTCCACATCCTCTCCAACACTTGTTATTTGTTGATTTATTGATTATGGCCATTCTGACAGGAGTGAGGTGTTTGCTAATTGTAGTTTTTACTTGCATTTCTCTGATGATTAGTGACACTGAGCATCTTTTCATATGTATATTGCCCATCTGTATGCCTTCTTTGGAGAAGTGTCTTTTCAGGTCCTCTGACCATTTTCTAATTGGAATTTTTTTGTGTGTGTGTGTTGAATTGTATGAGTTTTTAAAATAAATTTTGGATATTAACCCTTTATCAGATATATCATTGGCAAATATCTTCTCCCATTCCATATGATGTCTTTTCATTTTATTGATGGTTTCCTTTGTTGTAAAAAACTTTTTAGTTTGATGTTGTCCCATTTGTTTATTCTTTCTTTTGTTTCCCTTGCCTGAGGAGATACATCAGTAAAAATATTATTAAATGTAATGTCTGAGAGTTTACTTCCTATATTTCTTCTAGGAGTTTTATGGTGTCAAGTCTTACATTTAAGTCTTTAATCCATTTTGAGTTTATTCTTGTATGTGGCATAAGAAGATTGTCCAGTTTCTTTTCTTTTCTTTCTTTTTTTTTTTTTTGCATGAATCTGTCTAGTTTTCCCAGCACCATTTATTGAATAGACTATTTTTACCCTAATGTAAATCCTTACTTTTGTCGTAGACTAAATGACCTTATAGGCATAGATTTATTTCTGGACTCTCTATTCTGTTTCATTGATCTATGTGTATGTTTTTATGCCAATACCATGCTGTTTTGATAGCTATGGCCTTGTAAATTATAATTTGATATCAGGTAGCATGATACCTTCAGCTTTGTTGATTTTTGTAGAGTAAAATGCTTTATGGGCTTGCAGTCTAGGAGCAGTAGGCTTTACCATATAGTCTAGGTGTATAGAAAGCTATACCATCTAGGTTTGTGTAAGTATAATCTATGATGTTCACGCAATGATAAAATTGCCTAATGATGCATTTCTCAGGATGTATCCCCGTCATTAAGTGGTGCATATAAGGATAATTATCTAAATATTGTTTATAATAACCCCAAATTGAGAAGCAACCTTATTGTCCAATAATGATAGTTTACTATTAAATTATAACTGTCTGAAACAAAAAAATGCAGCAGAGAAATATTCATTGAAATGTTTACAAAGATGTTTGTAAGATATTTACAATATATTTAAACAAGAATACAAAACTGTATGTATTATAATCATATATTTGTGAAAAAATACTGTAGAGTAAAAATAACAGAAGAATATATATCAAATGATCAACTGGATTTATTTCTGGATGGTAATCTTATGGGTGATATAATTTCATTTTTATGCTTTTCTAATTTTCAAAGTTCTATAATGAACATATATTGTGTTTACAATATGTAAAGTACATTAACAGTTACATTTTTTTCTCAGAATATAGAAATATAACACTTTGTTTAATTACTCTAAAAACTCAATACTTGTTTTGTCAACACTCTGAGAGACTCTTTTTACAAACAAATAGGCCAGCTTTCTCTTCCAGACAAGAAGGTAGCGTGTATCACAGCTATTGTACTTTCCCATTGAGATCAACTAGAAATGCTGGATAAATCACAATCTTTATTTGGGAAAATGTTTGTTTGAAGACATTGGAGAGCTACAAGACAAAGGGCTCCAAGGCCAAGATCTCCAAGAGAAATAAATGCATTGAGATTAGTCCACCATTCTTCAATGCTTGTCCTTTGTGGGCTTTACTCATTTTGTAACAGCAGTTGAGAGGTTGAGAGACTGAGCAGAAAATTGTGATTAAAATACAAAGAATCTCAGCAGAGCTTTCAGTTATTTCTATTCACTGGGGGGACAAACATTCAAATTCAATGCCCATGAAAGACAAGGAGCCTTGATAAACCCTGAAGGTTTTATTTGGGAAGCCAGAAGGACTAAATCCTAAGAGTAATGTTGAACTGTAAAAAAACCATCATGAAGGCTGAAGCTTAGCTTTGAAGTAGATAATCACAATGGAATTAGGTAAACAGCCTCTATTCTTTCCGATTGAAGCATAATTAAATACTCTTTGGAAGCAGATAGCATCTAAAGTCTCTATTTATTTCCACAAGTATTCATTCAAAATGCTTGTTATTGAAAAAAAAAANGTGTGTGTGTGTGTGTGTGTGTGTGTGTGTGTGTGGCGGGCTACTTGCTTGGCAGGTAACAGAGCCTGAAACACTTTTGAGAGAAGGTTGCCTCTTGGCTACCTGCGAAAAATGTAGACTAATAACAGGCATCAAGGGTGGAAATGATGAAGAGCTTTAATAGTTGTTGATTTGATGTTATTTGGTTCTAAATTATTTAAATATTATTTTTGTGTCGCTGTAGTTATCTCTGTCTAAGCTCTTCTCGTGATTAGCTAGTCTCTACGGCTTTCTTCATGTATTGTGGAAACTGTGTTTATGCATATTAGTGATGCATCCTTTGGACGAGAACATGATGAAATGATATTGAATAAATGGCCTTTTAGTTGCAGTTGCGTATTATATGTATTCAAGCATAATGATCAGAAATCTCCAAAACATGGCAGTGGATAATTTATTATATTAACAGATCCATAGGAAATTCTGTGATTAAAGTAAAGTATAAGGGTGATTTTCAATACTAGTATTATAGTATTCAGAATGGTTAGCAAATGAGTTTTGAAGATAATTAAGAATTAAATTATTAAGCATATTTTTCCAGCTACCAAAAGTGCAAATAAAAAAGACCCATTTTTGTCTATCAATTGGCAATAAAAATGGCTTTTATTCAGTGATGTTAGGAAAATGGGTACTCTCATATATGCTTGAAGGGGAGTCAACTGACATAAATTTTTTACAAGGCAAGTTAGCTATATGTATATATATCAAAAATCTTAAAATGTTTGTACTGTTTGACACAGCAGTCCCACTTATAGGACTTTATATTTAGGCAGTATTTTATACATGTATACAGTCATGCACTGCATAATGACAGTTCAATCAGTGAAGGACCGCATATCCAATGGTGGCTACATAAGATTGTAATGGAGCTGAAAAATTCCTATCACCTGGTAATGCTGTAGCTGTCATAACATTATAGCACAACACATTACTCATAGTGATGTTGGTATAAACAAACCTACTGTACTGCCAGTCATAAAAGTTTAGCACCTACAATTATGTGCAGCACTTAATACTTGATAATAAACAACTATGTAATGAGTTACATATTTACTATACTATAATTTTTATCATTATTATTTTACAGTGTACATGTACTCTTCCTACTTATAAAAAAAAATGCTGAGAAACAGTATGCCCCGATACACTAGCAGCAGCCACATACGCACATCTTGTGTTTACTATATCTTTTGATTGCATCATTTTCTCTTGTGCTTGATTTAATCTCATGTTAGCTTTTTTTTTTCAAATTTTTAAATAAGTTTCAGGTGTACAAAACAACATAATGATTAGACACTTACACCCCTCACAAAGTGATAACCCACCAAGTCTAATATCCATCTGACACCGTACATAGCTATTACAATACCATTGACTACGTACTTTACATCCTGTGACCACACACACACACACACACACACACACACACACACACACACACACACACACACACACACACA
>NW_017731519.1:2355-6202 GCF_001890085.2 Hipposideros armiger | reverse complement strand
AGTGAATTGGAGGATGAGTCAGCAGAAAATATTCAGACAGGCATGGAAAGGAAAAATACAGAAACAACACAGGAGATATATAAAACATAGTTAAAAGATCTAATATATGTGTAATTGGTGTCCCAGTTGGGAGAAAGGTAAGAGAATAGAGCAGATACAGTATTTGATGAAAAATTAAGTATTTTTCATCCAAACTGGAAGATATCAATCTATAGATTCAAGAAGCATCAAAAACTCCAAGCAGTATGAATACAAAGAAAACCCCCTTAGGTGTGTTATATTAAAACTGCTGTTAACCAAAGACAAAAAGAAAAATCTAAAATCAACCATGAAAAAGAAAAAGGAAAACTACCTTCAAAAGAGCAACAACTGACTTCTCTACAGAAATGATCAAAGCCAGAAAGCAATGTAAAAAAAGTAATGTTCTGAAAGAAAATATCTTCCCACCTGGCATTCTTTACCAAGTGAAAATACCCTTCCAAGTATATTGAAGGATAAAACAGATATTTGAAGTAAAAAACAAACAAAAAAATCCTAACAAAACCAAAATACCCTCACAAAAAACAGAAAAAAACTTTTTTCCAACAGATGTGCACTAAAAGAAATATGAGCTAGAAAGAAAATTATCTAATACAGAAACATGGTAGTTCAGGTAGGAATGAAAAGCAATGGAAAGTAAATATAAAGATAAACCTAAATGAATATTGTCTATACAATAATAATGTTTTGTGAATTCAAAAATATATGTACAGACATTCACCACTTAATGATAGGGATACATTCTGAGAAATTTATTGTTAGACAATTTCATCATTGTTCAAATATCATGGCATACACTTACACAAACCTAGATGGTATAGTCTCCTACTGTAATTGTATATGCTATACTTTTTATGACTGGCAGCACAGTAGGTTTGTTTATGTCAGCATCACTATAAACACATGAGTAATGTGTTGTGCTATAATATTACAATAGCTACGTCATTAGGTGATAGGAATTTTTCAGCTTTATTATAATCTTATGGCATTGCTATTGCATATATGGTTCATCATTGACCAAAATGTCATTATGTGGGTCATGACTATAGATTTAAGATACATAACAATAAATAACATAAAGAAAGTTTTTTGCATTGTGCAGGATTTATTAAAAGTACTCATTTATGTTAGTCAAGGATGTAGAAAGTAATATATAGGGTAACTACTAAGAAAAATATAGAGAAATCTAAAAAATAAAAGTTAACAAAGGGGAAAATCAAATAAAAAATAATTCAAAAGAAGGCAGGAGAGTAGAGAAAGTATATAAGCAATGGGACAAATAAATAATAAGATGATAAGTTTAAACCCAGATATAATAATAATTATATTAACTATAAATGGACTAAATTTTTCATCCAAAAGACAATGATTTTCAGACTCATTTTTTAAAAACCAAAACAAAACAAGACACTCAAATAAATGTTACTTTAAGAAGCTGAACTTAGAAAGAAAATAAAAGAAAACATAATAAAAAAAAGAAGGAAAAAAAAGAAGCTAAACTTAACATAATGACACAGAAAGTTGGAATGTAAAATGATGGAATAATATATAAACTATGAAAAAGAAAGCTTAATCAGAAAAGGTAGACTTTATCACAAGAAGTATTATTAAAAATACTCCTGGATGTATAAGAGTAAAGATGGATGTTTTCAAGTGATAAAATGTTCAATCATACAGGAACATAAAACACCTCTAAATGTGTATGTGCGTGAAATAACATAGCATCATAAACAATGAAACAAAAATGACAGGATTAATAGGAGATATATGCCTGCAGGGTTGGTTTCTCCAGACCTAATTCTTTTTGGCTTGTAGATGGCTACCTTCTTGCTGGCCTTTTCCTCTGGTACAAGTATCCTTGGTGTCTCTTCTTCTTCTTATAAGAACACTAGTCATACTGATTACAGCCCCACCTTAATTACCTAATTTAATCTAAATTACCTATTAAAGGCCCTATTACTGATTAGTCACGTTATAAGGTACTAGGGGTTAGCACTTCACCATATAAATTTTAGGGAACACAATTCATTCCGTAACATATGTAACAAAGGACTTGTGCCAAGTATCTATTGGCTCGTTTAAGCCGATAAGAAAAAGACAGAAATCCCAATAGAAAACAGGCAAAAGAATTTTATGGTACTTTTCAAAAAAAGAAAATTTGAAGGCCATTAACATATGAAGAGAGAGATGCTCAACATTATTACTCATCAGTAAAATAAAAATTTAAGTCACAAGAAACCCTGTACATCCACTTTAATGAATAAATTTATATACTGATAATACCAACAGTTGGCAAAGATGTTGATTAACTGGAAATCTCACACTGGTGGTAAGAGAATGAATAGGTACAAGAGTGAATTTTAGAAGACTTTTGGCAATACAGGTATTTACTAAGGTTGAACATGAGTGTGTTCAGTATATACAAAACCCCTGCAATTCTACTCATAGTATACACCCATGGGCACACATACACATGTGCACCTAAAAACATGCACAATAATTTTCATAGCAGCACTATGAATCAGTTAATAACTGGAAACAATACAAGTATTCATCAACAGTATAATGGATAAATATATTGTAGTAAATTTATACTACGGGATTCTACATGGCAATGAAAATGAATGACCCATAATTACACAACAGGATGGATAAATATCAGAAAGAAATTTATTGAAAGAGCTAAAAGAATTTTTCTGTATAATTTCATTTTTGAAGTTCAAAAACTAATCTGTCATAGTAGAAGTCAGGATAATGGCTAACTTTGGGAAAGGGGAGAGTATATTGATATCTAAATAAGGGGTATAGGAGCAATGCTTCAAAGTGCTGATGATGTTCTATTACTTGAACTGGTTGATGGTTACATGGGTGGGTGTACTTCGTGAAAGTTCATTAAGTTGTCCTTGTGATTCTCTATATGTAGACTCCAACCAAATGGTTTATTAAAAAATACAGAAATTCCATGAAAACAATGAAACAATACATATATTGACATGTGGTGGTGGGAAGACATGCTTTTGGGTAGGGGGTCCTTAATTTTGCCTCTCAAATCATATTGTCTCATCCAAGTCCCTCCTCTTCTACCTAGCTTCAGACAGTCCTGACATAGGCTCTATTACTATTCTCATACTCTTAATTTTACTTCCCTTGCAGGATTGCTTTAGAGAATCTGACAACCTATTGCCACTTAAAAGGATGTTAAATATTATGTAATATATTAAAAACATGAAATGTGATTGTTTGCAAAAAACCACAAAACAATTTAAAACCATAAATTTGTTAGGATTATTTAATAAAATTGTCTGGCAGGCAGGTGGCAAGAGTTTTTGAGCCCAGATTTTCACTGGTATATAAACCTCATGTTGACAATTTATATATTCTTTAATGTTACTCAGGACCTGCATTTATTTAGACTTAGAGAATTATTTCTGCCTACAGCTTCATCTATTTACTTTTTACTTCTATATAAGCACACTTCTGTGAAAACCAAGAAGTAATAGAGGAGACAGACTTATTTACATTTTGTGGGTCTAGTGAGGAAAGTCTTTTATGTTAGGGATCAATGGCAAATGCCGAACACTTAACTGTAGCTAGACTTAGATGCATTATACTTCTCAGGAGAACAGAGGGAGACTGGTAATGACATTTATCACAGGTTAGATGGAGTATTTGGTGTGTGTTTTTTTTTTCACATTTGCTTATTTAAAGTTTCTTAGACAGCCTATAAAGTAGATATTACTATCTCTAATTTACACACAGAAAATGAGGCTCAGAGAATTTAAGTAACTTCTCAAGATTGCACAGCTAG
>NW_017731519.1:0-465 GCF_001890085.2 Hipposideros armiger | reverse complement strand
TATTATGTAAAGCACCAACACTGCCCTTCCCATGGGCTACTTGTAGTTAATGACTGAATGTGGCATGAATACTAAGTTCATGACAGATAAAGGACTCCTCTGATGGCCAGCTTTGGCTTGGGGACTCCCCAACGGCCTTGCACAGCAGTCTAGGATGCTTTCATTAAACCTCCTCTCAGATTTGCATTGAGATTGACAGCTCTCCTAGTCTTATTTGACTTTCTCCCAACCTCCTTTTCACTCATACAAGCAAAATCTAATACATCAGATTTTGGTAGTTATAAATCAATTGAACATCTGTCCTTGGGAGCTTAGAGACAAGTACCCAACACCTGCCCAGCTATCTGATTAGTCGACTCTTGGCCCCACTGGACTGAATGTGGGGAACAAGGTCTCTGTCAATAAGAAATCTCAATTACTGTCATAACCACCTTGTAGAAAGGCAATTGAGGTTTATGATAATTT
>NW_017733039.1:83843-88345 GCF_001890085.2 Hipposideros armiger | reverse complement strand
GAGACCCAGGGTGATGAAGTAACTTGTGCCATGTCACACAGCTGGTAAATGGCATTGGGATCTGAACCCAGGCAGCCTGGCTCCAGATTTGGACTTTGGGAGCTTTGGGAGATTTGAAGAAAGGGTCAAGGTCAAATGCCTGATTTAATAAGACATTGCTTTTCTAAAGTATGTTATAGTTTATTGTGTTTTTATGTTTCATTTAATCTTCATAATAACTCAGTGAGGCAGGCATTCACATCATTGTCATTTTGACAGAGGTGTAAACTAAGGCCTAGAGACATTCAGGGACTTGCTTAGGAAAGTTGTTGTGGGGTGTTGGTGAAGATGAGTAGAAAAGGGAACCCTTGTGCACTGTTGATGGGACTGTAAACTGGATAAGCTACTATAGAAAACAGTGTGGAGATTCTTCAAATAATTAAAAATAGAACTACCACATAATTCAGCAATCCTTCCGGGTATATATCCAAAGGAAATGAAGACAGGATACTGAAAAGATATCTGCACTCGCATGTTTATTGCAGCATTATTCCAAATAGCCAAAATATGCAAGCATCCATCAATGGATGAATAGGTAAAGAACATGTGACACACACACACACACACACACACACACACAGAGGAATATTATTCAATCATGAGAAAGAAGGAAATCCTGCCATTTGTGACAACATGAATGGACCTTGAGGTCATTATGCTAAGTGAGATAAGTCAGACACAGACAGACAAATACTGTATGTTCTCACTTATATATGGAATCTAAAAAAGCCAAACTCATAGAAATAGGGAATAGAATGGTGGTTACCAGGGGCGGTGGCAGGATGGGGAATGGGGAGGTGTTGACCAAAGGGTAAAAACTTGCAGTTGAATAAGCCCTGGAGAGCTAATACACAGCAGAGTGATTACAGCCAACAATACTGTAGTAGACACTTGAAAGTTGCTAAGAGACTAGATCTTAAATGTTCTGACCACAAAAATGAAATGATAGTTATGTGATGTGGTGGAGATGTTAGTTAATGCTATGGTGGTAATCATTACAACATATAATTGTATCAAACCAACCCATTGTGCTCCTTAATCTTACACAATGTTAAATGTCAATTATATCTAAAAAAAAACGTAATACATGTGGAGAAAAAAAAAAAAAGAAAGCTGTCATGGAGCTGCTCTTGACCCTTCTGACTCCACAGTGGTCCCTTGTCCATCATCCGGGCTGGGCAGCAGGGTTGGCTTTGGCGCCGCCAAGGCAGAGACCCTGCTTCCTGCTTGCAGCCTCGGCAGCTTCCTCAGCCCCGGGTCCTCAGCGCCACTGCCTGGCATGTCTGAGCAGCTCTGGCTGCCTGGTCACCACAGTGGGTCTGAGCTGGTGAACACAGCTGAACAGAGGAGAGTTCACAGAAGGGGTGGAGGGTTCCTGGGGCCAAAGCCAGAGTGTAGGAGAAGCTCAGAAGCCCACTGGGCTGGGAAAGAAAGTCGGGTGAGCAGGGCCTTCTTATCCTGGGTGCAGGAGGAGCCACTCACGGCTTTTGAGGAAGAACGTGGCAGGATTAGAGCTGGGCATTAAGAGGCTAAGTTTAGTCTCTTTGTGACCAATGGCTCAGGGCCTCACCTTGCTGAGTCCAAAGAGCCTGTCTTCCTAGTCTGCATATGACTTCCTTCTGCAGCCTGTCAGTCTGCCTGTCACTGAATGTGGCTATCTTAGCAGCTGTCAACTCTCAGAGGTCACTGTCCTTTGTTGGCATTAGTTTCTATGTTTAGTTTGCAATCCAAACAAGCCATTTGCCTTGTTTGAACCTCTCACCACATGCACGGCAGGCATCTTGGTGTCTTAGTATCTGGAAGTTACAAGAGCCGACTGGGCACTGAAACCTAGGTTTTCTCCCTGGGAAGCTTCCTCCCTCTTCTTCCTCTGGAAAACTCCTACTGACCTTCCCAGACCCAGCCAGTGCTCTCTCTCCTGNGCACTGGCATGGGGCGCATTCTGGTCGTAAGTTGCTCCTCATGGCCACAGGGGGTCACTGTTGGTAGCCATCAGGAAATGCTGGCAGGACAAAGATGGCTGACGGCTGACTCCGGAAGCCTTGGAGTCCCTGCCCTTGGCCAACGTTTAGGTATGGGTGAACCTCACTTGATTTCCTTGAGGTCCATCTCTCAGGACTCACCATCTTGGTGCCAAACACACCCATTCCCCAGGTGACGGCTGCTCCAGCAGACTGAGCCACCTGAGACCTGTGTGCACATCCTTCAATATCTGGACTGCCTGTTTCCCTTTTCCAGGGGTCAGGAAACCTCCCTTTTCACAAAGGTTTCATTTTTCCCATTTTCCTGACAAGAGCTTCTGACTACCCAGCCCCCACCTGCCACCACTTCCCTGCCACCACTCATTTGTGCCTCTCTAAAGGTGGCATTCCAGTCCCCTTATCTCACAGCAAACAGAACAACAACAGATAATATTTAATGAACCCCTATCATGTGCCAGGAACTGTCCAAGCCTCTTCTATGTATGATCTCATTTATGTCTCAAAGCAATGCTAAGAGGCCCCATTTACAGAGGAGGAAATAGTGTAGATATGGTAGATAATATTATACAAGTTGCCCAAGGTCACATGGAGCAGAAAATGGAGCAGAATTTAAACACATCTGTACCTATATGCAATTTAAATCTTTATTGGTGCCTTTCCTATATATAGGATTATTCACTAATTTTCAGAAACATTATACTACTCATGCAAGGAGTTACTACAAATTGATACTGCTTTGAAGCATTTGGTTTCTCTGTAGGATGTAACTTGATCATCTGAGTTCCATAAAGCACTACGCTTTTTTTGTCTGGGCAGAGGCAGGGGGAGGGCCAGGGAATGTGGGCAAGTTCCCTGCTCTCGTGAAAAGCAGCAACGAAGGCTCTTCCAGGACCTCGTCCCCACTGGCCCTTTCTTCCCGGAACCTCACAGACACCTCTACCTCAACATGTCCAAACTCAATTCTCCTCTCCCTGTTCCTCCCAACCTGCCTTATCACCTGGCTGTCAAAGGCAGAAACTTAGCTGTCATTCTGGTCTCTCCTTGCTCACTACCAATCCCCAAACTTACCACATTATAAGGATTCAGCCTCCTTAATATTCTTTGCATTTACATCCCTCCTCCCCGTTCTCCTGGCGCTGTCTTAACTTTGACCCCCATTGCTTTTTGGCTAGATTTCTCTTTTCCAAGCCTCATTCTTGTTCCTGTCTGATTCATTTCCAACACAGGAGCCAAATCAGTCTTTGAAAAATCCAAACAACGTATTACTCTGCTGCTTAAAACCTTCCAGTGGCTTCCAATCACCCTTTGGTAAAGTATTTGCATCCATTAGCTAGTGTCTGTTGGTCTCCCAAATGGCCCTTTCTGTTCCTGCAAACTCACCCCTTGCCCCTCCCTCTGAGATCTTCCCTCCAGCCACGTTGACCCATTCCAAGAGGGACGCCTGAGCTCCCGCTCGCCTCTGTCCCTCTTCCCTGAGCTTCCTCTGCCTAGAATACCCTGTGCTCAGGCCTCTTTTGGTTGGGTTCTGTGTGTCCACGAGGCATCAACTTAGAGGTCCTTCTCCAGAGGATTTCTCTGCCTGAATCAGGTGCCGCTTCTCTGGGGCCCCACAGCACCCTGTGCACAACCAACGGCAGCTCCATTCACCATTTGTTGGCACGTTTCCCTTAATAGACAGTAAGTTCTCTGAGGGCAGGGAATGTGTCTTGCTCATTGCTGTGTCCACATCTCCTAATACCAGCCTGACAGCCAGCTGATATGGTGTTCTTGTGAAAATTAGAAAAAGGTGCCCCTTCCTCAAGACGCTGCATTGCCATCTGCCAGAAAATTATTGCATCTGTACAAATGTATGGTGATCACGTGGTGACTGTGCCCCCTGCAGTTGTGCAATGCACAGCCCTGTCCTGCATAGCACAGAGCTGGTACAAGGTAGGCACTAAACATACCTGTGCTGAATAACTGTGCACACCCTGCCTGAGTGTGTTACTTCAACTGTTAAAAACCCTGCCTCTTGCAATGACAAGCCTGGCTGTATTTCTGGAGCTACGTAAATGCTCAGAGATTCTGCCAAGAGGAAAACCAACTCCTGTCACCCCTTCAACGTTAGAGAACTGAGTGGGAGCCTTGAGCACAGATAAGGACACGATTCCAGAACAGTCTGGCAGTTTTGGCAGCCCTTAGACGAAGGATGGTAGTGTTTCTATTTTCCGTGGATGGAAAACTAAGACCCAGAGAGATGAAAACTTGTCCGAGGCTAGACAGAGAGTTAGGAGCCAAGCCAAGCAAATTGCTCGGCTCTGCCCTGCCCCACAAGTCCTTTTGTGACGGGTTTATTGCACTCAGCATAATGCCCCCTGGGTTTATCCTTATTGTAGCAGGTGTCAGCGTTTCCTTCCTTTTAAGGTTGAATAATATTCCATTGTATATTCATACCATATTTTGTTTATTCATCCATTGATGGACATTTCGGTTGTTTCCACA
>NW_017733039.1:79114-80508 GCF_001890085.2 Hipposideros armiger | reverse complement strand
GTTTTCCCAATTAGGTTCTGAGTGCCTTGAGGGAAGGGTCTGGTCTTTGCTCTCTCTATAGGCCTGGCACAGGTTAAATATTTAATTGGGCCGTCATCCAAGAGTGTGTATCGCCTGCTGATTGGTGCATATGCGTATGTATTCTAGGCACTGGAATACAGCAATGAAGAGACCAGAGGCTCCCAGTGGAGCCTCTGTATGTGACCCCCACTTCCATAATTACCAAGTGAGGGACAGACTTCATGCTGCCTTCCTCAGATCTGGGGGATGTTATGTTTCGAAAAGGGGTCTTCACCAACTTTAGATTAGAAGTGCTTTCTTTCAGGACCAGAGCTATTGGCCTTGTATCCTCCAAATACTAACAGAACACAGTTCTCTGACATCGGTAGGTTGTTGGGTGCTTGCTGCACATGGACTGAATGGAGTGGAAGTAGAAATAGCCTCTGGGTAAGATTTTACTCCAGGAGGGGAAGGTGACCTGCTTGGGTGAGGGCTCACTAGGTGTACACAATTACAAGAACGCGGCCAGCTTCCACGAGTTCTCTACAAAAGGATTGGATTTTAGAGGCAGATAGGGGCCTTACAAGATGCAATCAGACTACCAAATAGTTGGTTTTAATTTTAGACCTTGCCTCCAACAGGTTTTGTTGCCTGTCTTGGCATTTTCCCAGTTCTACGACTCCCTTTCGTGTTTTAAAGCAACAGCACTCAGAAGGCTTTTGAAGGCCACTTGGTTGAGACAGGACCCTACCTTGAGGAACACAAAAAGCTGGAAGGCTGGGCAGAGGGGTGTCTTGGAGTTTGTAACCTATGGAGCGACAGGGCTATCAAAAGACCTTCTTCTCCCTTCCCCAACACACTCACCTACCAACGGTCAAGGCCACAGGAAACCCAAGAGAATGGGCACCAGAATTGGAATACCAGTGCTCCCAGCAGCTCATCCTGGGAGCAGAAAGGATGGCCCCTGGTCCAGCTTGGCTACTGACCCAGCTGGACGAGTCACTGTTCTTCCTTGGGCCTTAGCTTCCTATGAATAACATTTGGAGGTGGTACTGGCTTGCCTTAAATGCTCTTTTGTTTTTTTTTGTAGGAAATAGCAAGTGCTGTGGTATCCAATACACCTGAGTTTTAAATGAAGGAAGCTTGAGAGGTGGGGTCCATGTGGTGGAAAGAGCTGCATGGGTTTTAGAGCCAGTCACACCTGGGTTCTGTCCTGGCTCTGCCCCTTATTAGCTCAAATAGCGTAGCAATAGTGATGTGCCCTCCTCGCTGGGTGTGTTGGTGAAGTGTTTATCATGAGACATTGCCTACAGCCCAGGGCTGGGCACAGAGAAAGCCTACAGTCAATGTGGTGATGGTGGTGGTGTTTGGAGAGGCTGGGCATCTGGGCACAG
>NW_017733039.1:36539-76804 GCF_001890085.2 Hipposideros armiger | reverse complement strand
CTCCACTTAACTATATTTTGGAGATCTTTTCATATCAATTCTTAACTATTTATTTTAATTTAGTTTTCTTATAGCTGCATAGTATTCCACTGCAAGGATGTGCTATAATTTATCAAAAATTCTATTAATGGACATTGGTGTTGTTTGAAATCTTTGGTTATTACCAACAATGCCCTTAATGAATAATAACCTTGTAGTGCTTAATTTGATACATATGCAACTACTACCTACAAGAGAGATTCCTAAAAGTGTCATCCTGGGGTTAAGGGCTGTGTGCACTCACAGTGATGACAGTTATCAGCTTGTTCTTCACAGGGGTGGCACCGATGAACACTCTTACATGTTACCAGTATGTTGTCAAACTTCTGTCTAAGAAATAATATCTCAGTGAAAGTTTAAATTTGCACTTTTATTTATGAGTGAGATTTAGTATTTTGTATATATTTGAGGGCCATTAATATTTCCACACCTGCCTGTTCATTCCTTTGCCTGTTTTCATTGTGTTATTGTTTTCTTCATCTATGAGGTGGGATCAAAATATATGGTGAATGTTTAAATAAAAAAAATGTATTACAATAAAAGACGCATTATTAATCCCCATCAAAGTACTCCTCCTGGCTTTGAACATACTTATCCCATCGTTCTTGCCAATTTCTGAAGCAGTTCTGGAAATCCTCTTTCATGAGTGTCTATACTTCATCCTCCATCATGACAACACTTTGTGTCACACATTGCTTCTGGTATATGGCAATTTCTGTCAAATAAAACATTACGGTGTGTCCTCATCCACCTTATTTACTGAAGCTGTCACCATGCCACTTCTGGCTCTTCTCCAAAGTCAAAATAATTCAAGACATCGAGGCAGCCATGACAGTGCAACTAAAGACACACACGAAAGAGGACTTCCAGAACTGCTTCAGAAAGAGGCAAGAATGATGGGACAAGTGTGTTCAAAACAAGGGGGAGTATTTTGAGGAGGATTAATGGCCATGTGTCTTTTACTGTAATAATTTTTTTTATTTAAACATTCACCATATTGTTTGATCACACGTTGTATTTCTAAGAACTCCTTAAATATCAGAGAATTCTTTTGTTTGTGATAAACACTTTTTTTCCTGTTTGTCATTTGTCTTTTACAATGAAGTTTCTGTCATGCAGAAATTTTTGATTTTTATGAGGTCAGACTTTTCTTTTTTAATGTTTCCTGGATTTGGAGATGTATGAGTAGTAAGAAAAGCCTTCTTGGCATTTTTCCATGAAGATGATAATTTGTTATTTTAAAGGAAACAGATAATTTGTCCTCCAGGCCCACGTGATGGAGCTGCATGGATTGTGGTTCAGCCTGGCTCCAGACTGGCTGCAGGTAGTTGTCAGTAGGGGACCAGTGACAGCCACAGTGAGCCATCAAGTGACCAGGGGTCATGCAGATGGGACAGCAGACCCAGGCACTGGAGAGGCCTTGCTTTAGCCTCCCTCCTGTGGGTGCCCCGTGCTTCAGACAGGTCCCCAGAGCCCCATTGCCCTCAGCTCTGTGGTACTGGCGCTGGCCAGCACACCCTCATCTGACTGTGTCGAGGGGCAGACATACTCTGTTGCTGGCAGAGAGTTCCAGGTGCGGGCTGGAGGCTTCTGGCCAGGTGGCTTCTTGGAGCACCATCCTAGCATTTACATTCTGATGAATCAGATTCTCTGCTTAGAAACAGGGACAAGAGTGAAATAATTTTTCTTGCTGTTATTTAGAACCTCCTCTTGCCTTGTAAGGAGAAGGAGTCCTAGAAACCGGGGTTTTTCCCCCTGAGCAGTTATTTATTGGGAAATGCAAGTGTGAGGGAAGAGGCTGGGGCAGGGCTGCTGTGTGCTGCTTACTAGAGAAGAAAGGCACCTGAGGCCGAGAGGGGGACCACAAAGGGTGGATACAGTAGGAGCAAAGCCGGTTGTGGGGGGCAAAGAAGAGCCCAGGGGAGCAACAGTGGGAAAGAAGGCATTTAGAGAGCCAACTCCACCACTGATGGCTTCAAGCCACGCAATGGAACCGTGACATCTTTTCTAAAGTCCACAGTTCACTACAGTGATACCTTGGTTTGCGAGCATAATTTGTTCTGGAAACCAACTACTCGTATTGTGAGACACTGCTTGTTTACCAAGTTAAAATGTGTTAGAAATGTTTGTTCCTCTTGTGGAACACTCACAAACCAAGTTACTTGCAATTCAAGGTTTTACTGTACTGTGTGTGGGTAAGTGGGTTCATTTTAGGGCAAGTCAAAATATGTACTAATGTTGGGGTTTGCAAGGAAGTGCTGAACTCCACCTTACAGTGTTGGGGTGCATGGCAAATACGGAGGCACCATGAGAGGCCAGCTGACATTCGTTTTATAAAAAATGATGGCGACATTGGTGAATTCTAAATGTCATTACTATTAGGTAGATGCAGTGACAAAGTCAGAACTTACTAGGTTTCTGTAACTCAGACAGAAAGGTGAAAAGGCTGTGGTTACTGAAGCTGGGCCGAAGGCCTGCTGTCCACATGTTGCATTTTCATGCCCTAAATTAATGCAATGTGATCTTGCTGCATATTCATTCAACAAATAGTGGGTGTGTCCCCGTTAGGTGTCACGCGCTGTTGAACTCTGACTGTGCTTCATGTTATTGTAGCTCCAATATAACAGGGGTCATATGCAGCCCAGTCTCTGTATGCATTCAAGAACCACAGTTCAGACACAAACACAATTAAAATCTTGGCTTCTTTGTGAGAAAATATCAAAAAGTATCTAATTCATTACTTGTAAATTATTCAAGCGCCTCTACTCATCTCACTCTCAGTATGGTCAATCCCTCACCAGAACCCCCATCAAATCCATCAAAGGTCAACCAGTGCAGTGCTCCGTTCCCTCCCTTCTCTCTTTCCTCTGTCTTTATCCTTTTTTATTTCATGGTGGCGAATCTCAGCCATGTCCAGGGCAAATCGAGGTTCTCCTATGTCTCTCTGGTTGCTGTCCTGATTTCTGATTCACAGAAGTACGGAAGGAAGCTAGCTGGCAAAGGCACATGGCCCCTTAGGAGGCCAGGGAAGTGGCCACACCAAGGGACAAAACCAGAATTCTCTTTAGTGGGGATATAGGGTGGGGGACGGAGGACACCCACACTCCCGTTACATTAGGATCCTTCTTCCTGGATGCTGATGTTAACTCCCTGGCCATTCTAGAGGGAAAATGTGCCTTTTCTTTCCCTCAGACATCCCTTCCTCCTCTCTTTTCCACTCCTACCTGTGTGGCTTTTATTTCAAAGCAAGTGAGAACAGTTTTCTTTTGGGAGAAATAATAACAGCTGGTACATTATAATCGGCGAAGTGCCTTCAAGTACCTGGACTCATTTAATCTTCTCCACAGGCATGAGAGCGGCGCCGTCCTTATTCATTCCCACAGTGGCCTCCCTCCCTCCCTCCCTCCCAGCACCTCCTCTTCCTCTTCCCCCTCCTGCCCTGACTTTCCCACACTCCCTCTCTTCTCAGCAGGACTTGGGAGCGCCCCCTGCGTCCTGTCTCCAGAGAAGTCATAGTCCGCTGGTTTAAGGAGGAGCAGCTGCCTCGCCAAGCTGGCTTCGAGAGGAACACCAAGTCCATTGCCCCCTGGTTCCATGGTAGGATGGCTGTCTGGGACCCTGGGGCAGATACTTCCCACCTGTCCACCTCTCTCTGGGGCTGGGAAGGAGGTCCTGAAGGACTGTTATCATCAGGGTTGTAGAGGATGTTGGACTAATTCTGCTCTGCCCCACCAAGAATCTCCCAGGGTTAAAGATCAGCTCTCCTGGCTCAATTGGCTGAGCCTAGAGTGGCAAGAGGTCCCATGCCTGTCATTTACTTGCACAGTCAGTGTGCTGAGCTCAGGGCACAAGTTTTTATTCCCCTGGGGAATGTGCTGAAATATGGAGGTACCTTCATCGAGGCCCTTGGAGACCAAGGCATGATATCTCTGAGCAAGAGCCCAGGAGCCTGGAGGAACCGGGAATTCTGAATGTGCACTCCCTCTTTCTATGGGGAGGGGATGAACAGGACTCTCGCATCCCAGCATCCCTGGCCATCAAGGGCTCCTCGGAGGCATCTTCTCTGTACTCACGAGACAGTGAGCTCTCAGTGGACCACGAGCTCCTGGTGGGCAGGGCCTGCATCTTGTTGTCTGAGCCTGCATCCCCCTATCCTGGCCATAGCCTGCCACACGGCAGGCTCCGAGCAAACACTTGCTGGTTAGATGACAGAATGGCTGCTTAAAGATGTCAGAGTTATCCAAACATAGAACCTTAGAACTTGGAGGCTCTCTGGAAGTATCTTATTGCTTCATTTTACAGGTAAGTAAACAGGCCCAGAGAGGGGAGGAAGTTTTCATAAGGTCACCAAGTTGTAAAGTCAACTTCAAGAATATATCTCATGGCTCATGACCCAAGTCCAGTGGTCTGAACAAGTAGAGGCCTCAAACAGGGGAACAGGATTGTGATGGCAGCAGAGACATGCTGCAGGGAAGTAGGAGGGGCTACTGGCCATCACAACCCTCTGTATCAGTTAGTGATTGCTATATAACACATCACCCCAAATCTCAGTGGCTTAAAACAAATAAGCATTTATTATTTATTCATGAGTTTCTGAATTAACTAGGCACTTCCAAGGGGCCAGCCTTAGGTGATCTGAGCTAAGCTTGCTCATGTGTCACCAGACAGCTGGCAGGTCAACTGGGGCTGGCTTATCCAGGATAGACTTGGCCGAGATATTCCCTGTCTGCTCCGTGTGGTCTCTCATGCTCCAGCAGCCTGGCCAGACTGTCAGATTTCTCTGGATAAGCAGTATCTTGTTGGCCTTGCTCTCTGAGTCTCCCTCCCTCGTCAGTGTCAAGTCCAGGTTTGCCTGAGGACTCCACTGGTCAGCATTGATCTCTCCCACTCCAATTAGCACCCACCTGTATATTACCTGTTGGTTTCCCTTCTGCGGGCCTCCTGGGAGCTTGACTGCCCTCCACCTTGGCCTGTATTTCCCCTGCCTTTGCCCTGGCGATGTGAACTGCCCACGTGCTTCCTGGCCAGTTTCCAGGTGTTCTCAATTCCACCCAGCTGGAGAGATGAATCCAGTGTCATGGTGGGCACTGCAGACTCTGGGATCTTGAGGGCTGATAGCAAGGCCCTTATGGGCCAGTACTGGGCATGGCTTTAGCTCCAGGCAAGGCAGCTGTAGTGATAAACAGAAATTATGCAGGGGCCCGCAAGGCCATGCGCACCTTTATGCCCACCTCCAGGAGCCCAGAGAGCTTGTGAACTATGAAGTGCAGGCAATAGCCATACTCTACAGATTCCGGGATGACTGAACCATAGCACTGTAAAGGGGCTTTCCAAGGTTAGAAAGATCACACTGGCACCACCCCGTCCAGGCTAGGCTGCAGCAGTGTCCTCATTGATCTCTCTTGCACTTTGTCCCCTGTACAGTTCATCCTCCACACAGTAACCAGAGAATCTTTTACATATAAATCAGACTCTGTCACTCCCCTTGTTCAATACCCCCTGCTTCCCTTTATACTGACAATGAACTTCAAGCTCCATGCCAGGGCCCACAAGTCCCAGTTGATGGGTCCTGCTTCCAGTTTCTTGTCACAATTCTTCCCTTGCCCACCTTGCTTCCACAGCTCTGCCTTTTTCTCTGTTCCTGAAACAAGCCATTTCCTTTTCTGCCTCAGGCCCTTTGCACTTACTATTGCTTTTTCCCTACCTTTATACATGGCTGACACGTTTCCATTTTTCATCTCAAATATCCCCTCCTCAGAGAGACCTTTCATGAATCCCTTACCTAAATTCACCGTGTTTATTTCTTTAAGAGAACTCACCCATCTGGTATTTATTTATATGTTTAATGTCTGTTCTCCTACCTGAATGTAAGCCTGTGGAACTAAGGCCCTTGTTCATGTTCCCCAGTGCCTCCCATAGAAAGTATCCATGGGAAGAATGGATGAAAGCAGAAATGAAGTGTCAGTGTAAGGATTAGACCTGTCTTTCTGATTCCAAAGAAGAACCATTGCTTCTCTGCACTGGACCCTGGTGGGCGTGTGAGTCGTCTCAGGGCCTAATGAGTGAGGTTGAGCTGGGAGCAGTCAGCACACCCAGAGCCACACATGGGAGGTTAGGCTAGACTTCCCAGTTGGTCCTGTGACCCCAGTGGGGCCAGGGCCCTGTGCCTTAGGCATCTCTGTATTCACCCCTCACCTCTGCTTTTCACCTGCCCAGGGATCAGGTGCAGAAACACATGCAAGGCAAGCTCAGTGTTTTTCTCTGTTGCCACTGTTGTTGAGCTCTCCAGCTCAATTAATGGCATCCCCATTGTGTCAGTCACATTATGCTTAGTTATGTCCCAGTGACAAATGATCCCTAAGTCTCAGTGACTTCCACCAACCAAGACTTATTTCTTGGTTGCATGCCCACTGGGAGTTGGTGTTGGACCTTCGTCTGGGCCTCAGACAGAAGGAGCTGCCTCTATTGGAAACCCTAACGGTCTCATGACAGGGAAAAGAGAGGCATGGCTATCCACACACTGGCTCCTGAAGCTCCTGCCTAGAGCTGACACATAGTACCGTTGCTCACATGTCTACCTTTGCTTGTGTCTGTGGTGCAGGTGGGTAATTTTGAATGATAGTAGAGTCTATTATAACCACCATCTATTATAGACCCCTTCCTATTCCTTGGCCTTTGCATATCCAAAGGAAGATGGAGTGACTCTTTATGGCTTAGAAAGAAGGCAGTCACCATTCCTGGGGCCTGAGCCACATGTACCTGGAACTGGTCCCAGGGAATCCTGGCCTCTCACTTCCGTCCCACTTGTGTGTGCCTATAGCCCCTGAGAGAGTGCCCGTGTGAATCACTGCTTTCTTTTTCATTCATACATTAATACAACCAAGGAAGCATAGCACTAGCATCTCAGGCACCTGTGGAGTGCAACTCAAAAGTTCTGTGGAGTGGGGGTTTTGGGAGGGGATGGGTTGCTCTGTCATGCTTGTGGCAGCCAATGAAGAGTACATACCAGAAGTGCTCAAATTTATCTTTAGCTTCTATTCTTGTGAAAAACAACAACAACAAAACATTTAAGTTTTATATTGTCACAGAACAAACAGAACCATGATTTCAGTCTTGCAATTTATATAACTGATTTCATGTTCTTTTGACAGCTCTACCATATAACACGCCGAAAAGTTGCTACTACATGGACTAGAGCTCGTTAGTGACAAAGTTTTCATTGATCTGTGACAGAATGAAAGAAAAAGGCTCACATATGGAGGGTGGCCAACTATCTTTGCTTGGAAAGGACCATGTCATATTCTAAGATGATGTTCTTTTCTCAATTTACGTGTCAAAATGTCCTATCTTTGAGGACTTAATGGTGATAGTAAGCAGTGGTTAATTTTATATATTGCCTTTGCTCAGAAAAGTGAAAAGGTAGCATTTCCATGTTGGTTTCCAAATCTTAAAAGTAACTTTACTCATACCTAAAAATCCCAACATCTGGAATGATGGGTGTGTTCCACTTCTTTCCCAGCATTCCCGGACAGTGTTCGTGGTAGGACTCCTCTATACTCATCCCTACAGAGAGACGGAGCCCCCTACCCCACAGGCAGCCTGCACCAGTCTAATTGTTAGGGAGTCTTTGCTGCAGGTTGACTGCGAGCTCTGCTCTCAGGTGGGCTTGGATGGGCTCTTAGGCTGGGGCAGCTGCTTTGTGTGTCTCTTATGCTGTCCTAGGCCCAGCAGGCTAGCCCAGGCATGCTCTTCTCAGGGACCAGAGAGTTAGTGGCAGCATGCTAGCCTCTTGCAGTCTAGTCTTGGAACAAGCACATTGTTCCTTTCACCTCATGGCTTTCGCTATGATATGTCACATAGCTGGGGGTTGGGGGGAGGATAAATTCTGCTCCCTTGAATGAAGAACTGAAAAACCATATGCACAAAGTGTGAGGACAGGGAGGAGAGGAGACTTTGAGCCAATAATGCAATCTATCACCTTCCTAATATAAATTCTGTTTTTTCCCTCCTGGGTAAAAAAAATTCCTAGTTAATTAGCTGGATTTTAGATGCAGGTTAGAAATGAATTGTGACTGCTATTTCCTCAAACACGTTTGGATGCATTGTGGCCAAGAGCAAGGTGAACAAGGAGTCTGAAGATATGGGTCTGGGATTGAGCAGCTCTGTGACCTTGGGTGTATCCTTTAAACTCCCCATGTGTGAAATTAGGATTATAACGTCGACTTCACAGGATACATGTGAAAATCAAGCCAACAAATGTGCTTTGTTCACTATAACAAGCCACATGGGTGTAAGTGCTGATGTCTCCTGGGGTCTGAGGTCAACTACCAGAGAAACAGTTTAGGGAGACGAGCTCAGAGCATGGAGGAGCCGGGAGAGGGAGCTGGCTTCCCTCTGCCACCACAGGGTTCTCGATAAAGTCTCTTTTGTTAAAAAAAGAGATAAAGTGGTAAAGTCCTTCCTCCTTTATCCTCTGTTCATTGTTATGTTCCAGCCGTTAGAAGAGAGACTTCTAGTTATCCAAAAATACTGCTGAGGAAAGCTAGTGCATATGAGCTTGGCTGTGGGAAAAAGAAAAAAAAATCTATTTTTGGACTTTGACATGTATCTAAAATTGTTAAGAACACTCTCGGTCTGCACATTGGCTCAGTTAGAACCTGTTTCTCTTCTGAGCTTTACTTTTAGAAAACAGTCATAATGTGGTCCATGGTTTACTGTCTTGGCAATGACCTACTGGCTATCTTGCCTTCAGGGCTTGGCAGGGAATGGGGCTACCCCATGGATGATGTGGTTGGTATCAGTAAACTTGCTCAGGTGCTGGGAGTGGGTCTCAAGCATGGCCTCACCTGCACTCTGGTGGGGTGGGATTGTCATGCTCTTTCTGACCAGCATGAGGTGGGAGTTTAATCAGGGAGAAGGCACCCCCCATCCATATAGACAGTGCGATCCGTAGGGAGCCCAGCAACTGAGACTGAGAGTTACTTTCCGGGAAAAACGAGAGCTCCCCAGTGCATTGGGCTGCTTCCTACCTTCCTGCACTACGACTTCAGAGTATGTTTAAAGGAGAGGAATTTTGCAGGTCACAGAGCTGTGAGGTTCTAGAATGGGCCCATGCCTTCAGACTCCTTGTCCACCTTGCTCTTGACCACAATACATCCAAATGTGTTTGAAAGAGGAGAAGGAAATAGATGTCAGAATAGTCATCTTTAGTGATTACTTGGGTTATGTTTGTCTTGGACAAGAGAAGCCTTGCAGTGTGGTGGATGGGGGAGCAGAGCCACTAATTCTCAATCTCTGGAGTCCTGTCTTGAGAAAGAGAGATTGTTAAAGAGGACATAACCAGGGTTCAGGGCTGGGAGTTCTGAAGAGACGCAGTTCACTTCAGCAGAAGGAAGGGCTTTTAGATGGTTGCAACTCCCTATTGCACAGTCTGGATGGCTCATGGCCTCTCCAGATGGGGGAGTGGGGACCTTGGAGCTTTGTCCCTGGTGTCTGTCATGCAGTGGGATTCTGAAAACATGTTCTGCTGTCATCATTCCAGGATTACTGGCGCTGCGTCTGCTGAGCCTCCAAAGTTTTCTCAGGTGGTCAGGAGCAAGGGAAAGTTTGGCTAGGGCGTGGGAGTCTGTGGGCTGAGGATTGCGGGTGTTCCTCTCCCGACAACTGTTGGGCTTCTCCCCCTGGCTAGTTTCTCTATTGCTGGTGGTGGTTTTGGTCCAGGAAGGCACAGAGGTGACCTGCTCTGGATGGCCCTTCCAGGAGTCCTGCAGGTGAGGGGCAGACACACCAGGCTGTTTTGCAGGGAGGCAGCTCCTGGAGAGGTGGGAAGCTGTGTGTGCTGGGAGGCAGAGGCTGAGCGGGAATGGACTCTAGGCTTGGCCCCTCTTAACTGTGTGCACTGGGAGGTCACCTCTTCTCCGAGCTGCACAGAACAGGAAGGGGTTGGATTGGCTGACCAGTGCTGACCATTGGCGAGTCTTTCACACGATGCTGCCATGCAGTCTTGTGTGTTTGCCTGGCTGTGTAGATGGAGGGTTTGAAGTGCACCATCCAAAGGGCACTTGCAGCTGCTCCTGGAGCTGGGCATGGCTGGCCCTTTAGAGGGGACCATACTGAGGCCCAGAGAGCTTGAGAAACCAAACCCTGTTTACCAGCAGTAAGCATGGGAGCTGGGACAAGATGCAGGGCTTCTAGCTCCTGGTTTTCCCTGTTGCTTTCTGGTGGCTCCTGGAATACATGGCTATCTAGGAGGGAAATTGGCCCAAACTATCCCCTCTAGATTCACAGTCCCTCACTGTATATGCATTTGGACTTCCTTTATGCACAGCCTGAGTTCTTCATTTTAAATCTCAGCCCTCCTCGTTCTATGACCTCGCAGGGCAGAGCTGCCACCGGGCTCCTGGCCCAGCTGCAGGGAAACCTGGGAAAGCCCTGTTTGGCCTTTGGGGTTATTCTCAGGAGCTAGAGTGTCTGGGGCTGAGCTGGAGAGTGTGAGCCAGCTCAGGCGCCTGTCCTTGGCTTCCAAGATCAGTGGGAAGTTAGAGAACTATGGTGAGGCTTTGGAATGTGATAAGAGGTGGCAGCCAGAATGGGGGACCTGGCAGTGTGACCCAGGCACTAAACCCATGATTAGCAAGGAATAGCTGAAGAAACCAGAAGTAGAGAAAGTAATAATATCAACTTCATAGTGGTGTTATGAGGGTTAAGTGTATTAATAAAATGTTTAGAACATACCTGGCATGTAGTAAATGCTTCCATTTATTATAATACATGGAATAAATAAACATGGTGCCCTTTTGAGATGCATATCAGGATTTGAAGCTTGTGAATTGTGGCTTCATACGCTCTCACTAGGAAGTAAAGAAACAGTCAACATCAAATGACTCTCCACAAATGGAGGATGGTACTTATTTAGCCTTTCAAAACAAGTGCAAGTCTGAATTTTCTTTCATTATGAATGTGATGCTCATCTAGAAATGTTTTTTTAAAAGCTGTGGGGGTAACCCAGGGGTCATTTGGAAGGGTGGTTGGCATGTCACGATCCATCATGTCAAGTCAGGTTGCTAACTTCCCTTTCCTGAGCAGTATTTGGAATGGAAATTTTCCACTAGCTTTGATCCCAAATGCAAAAATTTCTAAAGAAGAAAAAAGTAGGTCAGTCAACCTACTTTCTTCTTAAGTTCTTGCTTAAGCTGTTCCAACTGAAAAATAAAGGAACCTTTTACCTTCTTTTTAAAAAATTGTGCCCTGGCTGTAAAGGCTCAAAAAGGATTACGAAGAAGAGCAAAATTGTTGTTTTGCTTTGAGAAAGCATCGATGGTAATGCTGTTTGTAAGATTTTAACTCTTTCCTTTCAGCTGTCTATAGTTCTGTGTTCTTGGTTTCGGGTCCTCTGTCTCCTGTCTACCTAACACTTTTACTTTGGATGTTATGAGATCGCCTTGATTTCTGGCACACAGGTGTGGGTAACTAAAATATGTGGGAAGGGACAGGGGTTGGGGGGACCTAAGGACTTGGATTTGATAGAACTGACTTTTAAATTTTCTATCTGGATGTTGAAAAGCACAGGGTAACGATAAACAGAACTGTGATTTCTGATGATGTAATTGATTCAGTTATCTTCTGATAGTCCCATCATATTTCTGGTGATTACTCCTCTTACCTCCCTGGTTCCAGGAAGTGTGTATCATAGGTTGGACCCCTCTTCAACTCCAGAAAGCTGCCTTTGGGTTTTTTTTGCTCCAGGTCCTGGAGTCTAGTTTCCCACAGCTGCCCAGTTCCATGCTCACCCCAGCCCTGGCACCCCGGGTCCCAGCTGGTCCACAGTCGTTGGTCTCATGATTTCATGAGGGCAGGCATGGGGTAGAGAAGGAAGGCTTGGGGTGGGGGGCACAGCCACTGTCTTTAAACCACTAATGTCCCCCAACCTATAAGGGGCCTCAAGGCCAGCACCTGGAACACTTGGTTGAAAATCACAAGGTGCTGACTTTGGTTCATGTGACTTTTTAGAAGTTTGTTGTCCTGAGATGGAATAAGCTCCTCTAGGAGTTGTGAGCACCCACCGCTGGGGTGTGTAAACTGAGGCCAGGTAGCCACTCAGTCAGGACTGTGAATGTGTGGATGGTCCTATCTGATGGGATTCGATCAGATTAAATGATTTTTTTCCCCTACCTCCCCACCAATAGCCATTCTTTCTCTGCTCATCTGAGAAACAAATATGATGGCTTTGACATTTGCTAGAGGAAAAAGACTCATCACTATAGAGGTTGAGAAGCCTTTCTGAAAGTGGAGACTCATGAAATAGTTATACTTAATTATTAAAAGTTTATCAGAGTCAAATTACCTTCTGTTTAGTAATTAAGTTCTTCCTAGATTAACATGCCAGAGTCACTCGCTTACAGGCTTCATTTCCAATAATGACGCTTTGGGGCCTTATGAGTGACAGTCCCTCTCACCAGCCCCCAGGGGTACACAAGGCAGGAGGGAGTGCCTTCCCCAGAGATGCTTCCTGTAGGGGTCAACATAGCTTGCATAAGCAATTTCTCCTTTAAGCATCACAAATCCACTGTGTGCCTCCTGTGCTACCAACATCTGTGCAGCCATGTTTCAAGCTTATTTAAGTACACACAGAAAACACAGTTCTACAACTTTTCTACAATTTCTCCAATCTTATGAAGTAATTACCACCCCATGTCCCCTCCAGGTAGTGGAGGAAAAACTAAACTCGAGTCCATTTTAACTTCTTCCTATTCAATGGTTCAAGTTATTAACTTAGTCTTTTTGGGGAAGACTAGGTCTTTAGGATTCCCTCCCCTCTGTCTCTTGCTTCTCTCCAAGAAGGCATCTGAGTATTTGGGGCTCCCCTTCACTTGTGGGGAGGTGGTCAGGGGCCAGGCTGCCATGCAGATATGCAGACTTCGTCCTACATGAGGGTGTGTGGCTGAGGGGAGGAGAGAGGCTGAGATCTGGGTCCCTGTTCTGCCTCCAAGTCCTGTACCCTGCCTGGGGCTATGTCCATCTGGCGGTGCACAAGGCACCCCTTCGATTGGTGGCATCTCTGGGCAGCGGTCACGTGACCTTATTCCACTCCTCAGGTGTACGCTGGTTGGTATCCATGAGCTGTGCTTGGTGGACCTCACCTGTGGGGTCATGCTGGCTTTTATGTTTTAACTGATCATTTATTGAACATTACTTTGTACGGGCTTTGTGTCAAGCAAACATTGAATATCCAGTATTTTATTTACTCCTCACACCACTCTCTGGAAGAGGTAATGATACTAGCAATTAAGTACACAGTGCTTATAGTATGTGGGCGCTCTTCTACGCACTTCACATAAGTTAACTTATTTAATCCTCATGTCACTGTGTGCTGGCTACTAGCATTAACCCAGTTTCACAGATGAGGGAGCTGAGGCACAGAGAAGTGAGGCCACTCGCCTGTGGTTCACTGTTAGTAGGCAGGGGTGGTAGGATTCAAACCCTGGTGGTCTGGCTCTAGCGTCCATATTCTCATCCACAATGCAACACAGCCTTGTTGCAGTCCCTTAGGTGAGGAACTAGAGGCCCCAAAGGTTAACTGACTGCCCTGGGGATGCCCTGCTCGGGGAGGTCAGTTCCTCTCTAGTTCAGGATGTCTCCTTGAGGATGAAGAGATGGCTGTTCCTTTAGTAGGCATCCAGCCATCTCTAGATCATGGGGCCAGCTGTTTTAGCTGCTGCACCTTATTCCTGGCTGAGGCGAGTGTCTGCCTCTCTTGAGACTGACACCACCCTCCCACAGAATTCCTGAAGGCCTCTATACAGTCTGCAAAGTCCTTGTTCAATAAATGGAATAAAACAGGAAGTTGTCAGTGTTTGGGCTTGTTGAGTTGCCTGGGAAGGGACACTAGGAAGCAGGCTCCCTATGTAAGGCATTTAAATAATTAATTTGCTGATTATTAATGTTATGCTTGTGTTGTGTACTAGGCACTACGTTAAGTACAGGGCATGTGGTGGTGATCAAAACTGACAAATTCCCTGCTCTCATGGAACTTATATTCACTTGCAATTAACAGAAAAGCCAAACCAATATAGCAAAAAAGATAATTTACTGGCTCATATGACTGAAAACCCCCCAAAGTAGGGCCAGCTTCAGGCTTTGCTTAATCCAGGCAAAGGACTGGCTTCTCTTCATCTCTCAGCTCTGTTGCTCTCCATGTTGTTTTCCTTCTCAAGCAACACATCCGCCGTGGCTGTATGCCTGCATTCTCCTGGTTCCAATCCAGCAGAAGAGAGGGCATACTTTTCTCTCAAGAGTCCCAATGTTAGTCCCAATATTTGGCCTTGTAGGGTCTGGTTTGGTCACATGCCCATCCCGGAACCAATCACTACAGTCAGAGGGATGAATTCTCTGATTGGCTAGGCTTGAGTCACAAGACCATCTCTAGAGTGGGGTAGAGTCCATCCCATTGCAACTGCATAGACTGAATGAGAGCATGTGGCTTCCCCAAAGACGGGAAAGTGGTCCCGAGTGAGCAAGACCAATCGATGTCCACCATAGAAAGGAAAATAACCTGTTCTCTCTTCTAGTGAAATTGTCAGCTCAGTCAGCAAGACTGGCATGGATCAAATAATAGATTTATACTTCCCGTTGAGGTTAACGCTGCATAGGATCCTGCGTAGCCAGTTTTAGAAGCCATTTTGCTGGGTGGTTGTAACCCTCTGTCATGAACTGTGGCATTAGATTCAAACCTGGCATATCAGCTTGGAGCAGACAGTTGTGGGCATGGGATATCCTCTTGTGCATAAATACATCTGGAACCAAGAAGCTTGTCCAGTCAAACCCTTGTCTCAGCCGTTAGCCATGGTTAAATTTCATTTGGAGTTATAAAAAATGAAAGCATTTATTTGAACTCATTCATCACAATCTCTGTGGCTTTAGGATGCTTTGAGAAACTCTTGAGAATGAAGAGCTTAATAATTCCAGCCTCCTTAATGATATCGTCTGGAAAGCATGGCAATAAGAAAGGGAAGTCACAAAAAAGAATGAGAAATAGCTAAGCGGTAATGGAGGAATTGTCAGCTGGTGAGGTGTAGCTGCAGTGAAAGCTTTAAGAAATATGCACATCAGATAAATTGAGACCCATAAAAAGTAAAAGGTCGTGTCTGGCCTGCTTGCGTTTTTTTTTTTTTTTTTTTTTTCTTTTCAGGGAGAAGCCCTAACAGAGAAATAAAAGGAGCTCACTTGGCTACTCTGGTTCAATTCTGAGCTAATGATTTCAGGGACCGGTGTGGAGGTGGAGGAGGGGCCGAAAACTGAATCGTGGGTTTGCTTTCAGGGTTTGCTAACACGTGGATTTATGGATCCATTATAGCAGAACATCTTTTGGAAGTATGCTTAGAGTACCTTTCCTTTCCTGGGGCTGCCGCTGATTAGCACCGATGAAATAAATATTTTGATAGCAAATGTGAAGTTGTTGGCGGTGTTTGAGAGCATCTGCATGGAATGCAGAGGGATGAATAGGCAAGGTGTCAGGATGAACACACCATGGATTTGTGCTCACGGTGCAGAAGAGAGAGGAGTGGAGAGCTGCTGGCTGCAAACAGCCTGCCTGTGATATTAACGTGCAAAATTGGGAGAGTGAAAGCAAACCTGGGCTTCTTTCCCATGCTGGCGTACATCTTCCCGTCTGTGTCCCCTGCCTTGTCACTCTCACCCAGTGCAACCATGGGGAAAGGGGTTGCTGCCCTGAAGGACCTCTGTCCCCTGACCTTGACCTGTCTTTTTCTGCAGAGGCCCAATAGGGGGCGCTGCATTAGTCAGATTGCCTCTGGCACCCAGTTCCCAGGGATCCCCTGTGGGCTAGCTTAGGTGCAGACCCTCCCCATTGCTTTAGTTCTTCAAGGGCCCCGATCTGTATGCTGGCCTTCTGCCTCAGTTTCCAGATTACAGCTCTTTTTGCTTCTGCCTCTGACCTTCAACCTGTGTGGCTTAGGCCAAGGCTGGGCTGGGTTTGTACCTAGCTTGGCAGTAGCCGCCACCATGATTGAAGCCGCCACTGTTTTCCTGGCATGGTTTCACTGGATATGGGTAAATGACTTTGGGTAATACTAATGTGAATCCATTTTACCTGTCAAAGAAAGAAAGTCCAAACCTAAGGAAAGGTTTAAAGAGTTTATTTGAGCCAAGAAGGGCCAAGGACCTAGCCCAGAAGCAAAATCTTAAAGGACAGAGAAAATACTCCAGGGAATAGCAGTGTTACAATTCTTTTTATACATTTAGAATCAAAGGAGAAAATTTAAGGAGACATGAAATCTGTTGGTTGTGAACTAAGGAGGCAGGTGGGAGAAAGCAAAGCATTGAAATATCTAGGATTGGATAAAATAGAAAATGGAGAGAGATACATACTTTTTTTTTGGTAATTTTTTATTTTTCAATTACAGTTGACTTACAATATAATATTAGTTTCAGGTGTACAACATAGTGATTAAACATCTATATAACTTAAAAAGTGATCACCCCAATAAATCTAGTACTCATCTTAAGCCATACATGGTTATTAGAATATTGTTGATTATATTCCCTATGCTGTACTTTACATCCCCATGACTATTTTGTAACTACCAATTTGTATTTCTTAATCCTTTCCCCTTTTTCACCCAGTCCCCCAACCCCCCTTCTAGTTGGCAACCATCAAAATGTTCTCTCTATCAATGAGTTTGTTTCTGTTTTGTTTGTTTCTTTATTTTGTTCTTTAGATTCCACATATAAGTGAAATCATATGGCATTTTTCCTTCCCAGTCTGACTTACTCCACTCAGCCCAATGCCCTCTAGGTCTATCTATGTTATCGCAGATGGCAAAATTTCATTATTTTTTATGGCTGAGTAATATTTCATTGTATATAGGTACAACCTCTTCTTTATCCATTCATCCATTAATGAACACCTAGGCTGCCTCTATATCTTGGCCACTGTAAATAATGCTGCAATGAAAACATCGATGCACATGTCCCTTTGAAGTAGTGTCTTGGGTTTCTTTGGATAAATGCCCAGAAGTGGGATTACTGGGTCCTTCTTTGTCTCTGGTTATAACCTTTGATTTAAAGTCTATTTTGTCTGATATAAGTGTTGCTACTCTAGCTTTTTTGTTTGTTTCCATTTTCATGAAATATCTTTTCCCCATCCTTTTACTTTCAGTCTGTGTTGTCTTTCAATCTGAAGTGATTCTCTTGTAGACAGCATATGTAAGGATCTTGTTTTCTTTTTTAAAGATTTTATTGGGAAATTGGTGGAGGGGAACAGCGCTGGGGAATCGGGAGAAGGGGAACACACAAGTTGCTGTTGGTTTGTTCTTGTCTAGTTGTGGAGGATGTTGCTTCACTGGCCCAAGCTGGCACTATCATTGCGCTCTTCCCAGGTGAGGCAGATCAGTCGCCGGCCTCTGGATAGCTGCTCACGGTGGCTGCTGGCTGCTCACGCTGGCTGCTGGCTACACATAGTAGCTTATGGCAGCCCACTGCAGCAGGGGACTGCAGCCTACAACGTTGCCGGTGACCCATGGCAGCCCAGCTCCAGGTCGAGCTGTTGTTCAGCATCTTAGCTGTAGAGGGCAGTATCACTGGCCCTCATATGTGGGATCCGAACCGGGGCCTTCTGGCGTCCCAAGCCAGTTCTTAACCATCGCGCCACTCGGCCGGCCCAAGGATCTTGTTTTCTTATCCATTCAGCCACCCTATCTTTTAACTGGAGCATTTAATCCATTTACATTGAAAATAATTGTTGATAGATATGTAATTATTGCCATTTTATTATTCATATTTTTTATCCTTCTTGCCATAAAGGAGTCCCTCTAAGATTCCTTGTAATTCTGGTTTGGTGGTGATGAACTCTTTTAGCTTTTTCTTGTCGGGGAAGCTCTTTATTTGTCTTTTGATTATAAATGATAGCTTTGCTGGATAGAGTAATCTCAGTTGTAGGTCCTTGGCTTTCATCACTTTGAATATTTCATGTCAATCCTTTCTGGCCTGCAAAATTTCTGTTGAGAAATCAGCTGCCAGTTTTATGGGAGCTCCCTTGTAGGTAACTAACTGCTTTTCTCTTGCTGCTTCTAAAATTCTTTCTTTGCCTTTAACAATTGACATTTTAATTATGGTGTGTCTTGGTGTGGGCCTCTATGGGTTCATCTTGTTTGGGATACTCTGCATTTCTTGGACTGTATGTCTATTTCCTTTGCCAAATTAGGGGAGCTTTCTGTCATTATTTCTTCAAATAGGTTTTCAATCCCTTCTGGTACCCCTATGATACAAATGTTGTTATGCTTGATGTTGTCCCAGAGGCCCCTTAAACTATCCTCATACTTTTGGGATTCTTTTTTTTTTTTTTTCTGTTCTGATTGGATGTTTTCTGCTACCTTATCTTCTGAATTTCTGGTTTGATCCTCTGTTTCATCTAATCTACTGTTGATTCCCTCGAATATATTCTTCATTTCAGTTATTGTATTCTTCATTCTGACTGGTTCTTTTCATGTTTTCCACTTCCATTTTTATGTTTCTTATCTCTTTGTTGAGGTTCTCTCTGAGATCACTGAACATCCTTATAACCAGTGTTTCGAACTCAGTGTCTGGTAGGTTGCTTGTTTCCATTTTGTTTAGTTGTTTTTCTGAAGCTTTGTTCTGTTCTTTCATTTAGGACATGTGTTTTTGTCTTTCTATTTTGGCTGCTTCCCTGGTTTGTTTCTGTTTATTAGGTAGGGTTGCTATGTCTCTTGGTTTTAGTAGAGTGGTTTTTTCTGTAGTATGTGTCCTGTGGGTACCAGTGGCACAGTCTCCCTGGTCATCTGAGCTGGGTGCTCCAGGCATGACCCTTGTGGGGATTGTGTGTGCCCTCCTGTTGTAGTTGAGTCTTGGTTGTTGTTTGCACATCCATGTGAAGGATTGACCTCAGGTTGATTGGTTGTGGGACTGGCTGTGACGACAGTGGAGGAGCTGTTGGGCAGGGGCTGACCACAGCATGAGCCCAAACAGGCTGTTTGTATGGAAAAGCCATTGGAAGCAGCTTGAATGGGCCTGAAAGCTGGGTGGGGCAGGGTCTCAGGCAATCACCTGAGCTGGGCGACCGTTCTTGGCTAGGTTGATGGAGAATCAGAGATGGCCTGCATCTGCACTCAGGCAGGGAGGAGGGCTAACAAAGAAACACTGGCTTCTGCCAGCACTTCTGTCTTGGAGAAAGGTTCCTCTCCAGCCCTTGCCCTGAAGCTAGACAATTCACTTCCTTCCTGTAAGAAGCTGACACCCCAGCACTGGAGCTCAGAGGAAGTGAGGCTGTCAGCTAGTAAATACATTTGTGGGCCCTTTAAGAGGAGCATCTGGGACTCCAGCTGCCTTCCATCTCACTCAGCCACAATCTCCACTGGTTTTCACAGCCAGAAGTTGTGGAGACTTCTCTTCCTCACACCAGAACCCTGGGCTGGGGAGCCTGGTGTGGGGCTGGGACCCCTCACTCCTCCGGGGGAACTTTGCAGCCGAGATATCCCTTCTGATTTATAATCACCACACATGGGTGTGAGACTAGCCGGTTCTGTGTCTCTGCCCCTCCTACAACTCTCCACGTGGGTTCTTCTGTATGTCCTTAGTTGTTGTATGACTTCTTTTCAGCTAGACTTCAGGCAGTTCTCAATATGGTTATTCTGTAGTTTAGGTGTAATTTTGATGCGGTCACAAGAGAAAGTAAGTGTAGCATTTACCTACTCTGCCTTCTTGACTGGAAATTGATACATCTTTTACATTGGTGGGTGCAGGACACTTAACATTGAACAGCTACAACAAATAGAGATCCTACGTGGGGAACAAGATAACAATGAGGAGTTTTGGTGATGTTGTGCTCTGTTGCCAGTGGGTCTGTTTCTGAGGGGTCTGGAAAAGAAAATTACCCTGAGATTTTAAGTTATTCTAGATGTAGAAGAACAATGGATAGTGTTCTCTTAAGTTAAAGATTAACTTTTTACTAAGGAAGCTATAGGCCTGGGATGTGACCACTCACCATGATCTTCCCAGGTAGGAATTAATGATCAGAGTGCCTTGTATGGTTACTTTTGGTCACTGAGCTTGTCAAGCCTACCATGTATCCCCCTTTTTGTTCACATACTGTTGAGAGATTTACTTGCTCAAGATCAGGCCATAAGTGGCAGACACCTGAGTGGAAACTCAGATTTGTCTGATTTGGTATTGCTTTCAACAGGATAGTATACTGAATCTTGCAGCTCCGGGGGACAGGCCTATCCAAACTAGAAAGGTCTCTGCTCTGGAGATAGGGCACAGTTTCTGTTTGCAGAGCTTTGTGACTGTTCCCACCCTCACACCATTTTAGGTACAGCCCTGACAAAACCAGACCTCTGGGCATTGCTTCTTTCCCCACTCTGCCACTTACTAGTGTGAGACCTTGGGCAAGTAATTCAATCTCTATCGGCCTGAGTTTTAATTCTGTAAAATAGGGAGAATAAAAGTGCCTACATCAAAGGATTGTTATGAAGTTTGAACGAACTAGTGTGTATGAAGCCCTTAGCACTGTGGTTGGCATAATGTCAGCATTCCCTAAATGCTGGAGGATTATAATTTTAATGAATTAGTGATTTATTCAACAATATTGGGGGCCTAGTAAATTCCAGACATAAGAATATAGTAGGAACAAATTAGACAGAGTCCTTGCACTCATAGACCTTCTGTTTACAAAATTATGATAATTTTTATATAAACTCTTGTGAAATCTACCTTTCTTGCATAAATTATATTATACACTACTATTTTTCAACAACTTTTTTTCCAGTTACCAATTAGAGGTTTTTTTAGGTCTATCTCCACATCAGTGGTTCTCAAGGTGGGAGTGATTGTGTCCCAGGGGACAGTTGCCAATGTCTGGAGAAAATTTAGGTTGTGGCAGCTGCAAGGCATTATTGGCACCTGGTGGGTAGAGGTCAGGGATGCTGCAACACATCCTACAGTGCACAGAACACCCTCATGACAGATACTTATTTGGCTCAAAATGTCAATAGTGCCCAGGTTGAGAAACCCTGGTCTGTGTCTGGATGTGTATCTATATCTCCTTTAAGCTTTAACTTGTTACCAGCAGGATATGCAAAAGGTACAACTTTACTTGTTTTTATAAGTGATTTCATGTTACTCTGGATCTCTATTTCCTGTTAATGGCTAAAAGAAAAAACAAAAACCTTAAAATTTCCAGTTAAAGATAATCCCGTCTTCTCTGATCGAAGTCTGTTTTAGTTTAACTTGGTTACTTTCTAGCAAATATTCAATCATTTTAAGCTCAAAGTCTGGCCTCACACTTCTTGAAGTTTCTTTCCTTTCCCCCAAATGGTGTCTGGGTGCAGGGAAAGCTCGTGACCTTGGGAGGAACCCAAGGAAGGCGCTGCTCTGGGGCTTATCTCTGGACCTCGTCCTCTGTTTTTGCTGATCTCCCAATGGTGACGGCTGCTGGGACCACCTGCGACTGTCAGATCCCAGGCACAGCCGGGGCCTGGGCACCCCCTCACCCACCTGGATCATCCCCCAAATGTGACGTGGCCCTACCTTGCTTCCCGCTGGGGCTTCCGAGTTTCAGCAACTCCTATCAACTCCTGTTGGCCAAGGCCGGCCACCCCCAAGCCGAGATTCTGGGGTCACCTTGCTTCTTTTCTTGGTGGCCCCTTAGGGAGCTGGACCATGCTCTTACAGATCTCTACCTGTTTAACAACAACAACAACAACAACAACCCTAAATCCTGAGGGTTGAGTTAACTGGTCACCTCTTCCCTTCCCTGCCCCCATAGTTTATCATTATTGGAAGAAAAAAGCTATCCCTTGTTTCTTTGTTTACTTATTCTCCTTTATCTCCACTCTCTCCCCACATTCTCCTTCCTCCTCAATAAGCAGCCTTTCTGGTAAGTTTAACCTATATCTGTTGAAAGGGTTCTCGTGTATGTATTTACAGGAGATAATATATTGTATATGTATCTCCCGTAGGGATGTTATTCTGCTCTTCCTTTTCTTTTTATTTTTCTCTTGAAAATGTTTTATGTGATTTGACCTTGATGCTTTTCTGTGGCTAATTTTTATGTGAAAGTAGTTTTCCTGACCTGTTCAAAGAAACAAGGGCCTGGAAAGTGTTTTACACTCCACAGAGCCTCCTACTCTGTTGCGGATGGGAAGTCTTCACAAATCCGGCAGCCTGCTTCCTGGCATACCAGCTTTGCTCCCGTCCCCCGTGTGGGTCTGGAACTTCTTCTTCCTTCTTTTTGCCCCTGTCTTGCTCAAGTTAGATTCCATTCCAATGGTAGAAGGTGGCCCTGGAGGGTCTCGCCGTGGGCTTCTCATACTCTCCAAGGACTGGGGAGGGCACATCCCTTCTTCATTTCAGCTGCTGTTCTCACGTTGGCTTCCTGCTTTCCAACAAATTCCTGTTCCCTGCTCTCAGGTCCATTGGTCATCCTTGTTGCTTCTTCTTCCTCTTGTGTACACACTTGATATCATAAAGGTCTTGTGTTGATCGTTTGTTCCCACCCCCATTTGTATTTGGGGTTCCTGGGGATACCTTGGCATCTAGTTTTGTTTTAAATATAGTCCGTGCACTTTTGATTTTGCTCTTTAGTTGCTCAGCCTGATTTTTATTCTGGGATTTGGAAAGAGTAATAAATGCTGCTGCTGCCACCACCAATCCCAGAATCTAGCCCTCCTACCCTGTACTTATGTACCTGTGCATGAAAGGTGAGGTGTTCTAAGTATCACTGGTGTTTCTTACTTTATCTCACTGAGCAGTCTGCTATGAGATCCATGCTCTGTTCTGGTCTATCATTTCTAATTGCTGCCCTGTACTCCATGGGGTGTAGCCACTTAATTTTGCCCCTCCACTCCCCGAATCGTGGAAAACCAGATGGCCTCCAACTCATCACCACACGAATTAATCTAAGAATCAGTTAATTTCCTTGCACTGGACTCTTATGAATCTACATAATGATTTCTTTATAATGTATCTCAGGATTGGAATTGAGCCAGAAGGTACACATGCACTTAAGTTGACCAGGGGTGCCGATGGCTCTCCACAAGGCTGATCCAGTCTCTGTTCCCAGCAGCCAGACGTGAGGGCTGCTCCACCTCCATGTTCCAAATCCCACACGAGAACCTGGCAGAAGTCCTGGAACTCCTCCCGTGCCTCGCAGGAACTCAGAGGCTGGAAGCCACCATCTCTAGACTGTTCTCTCTCCAAATACACCATTTTTGCCTGGCCGTGTCTACATGAGGCAGGCACGCAGCACCTGCTAAATCTCCACAAACATTGCAATACAGGACTCCTCTACTTTCAGCTACCTTCCCAATCTCTCTGGGCGGTGGGGTGCAGAAGAGTGAGTGAGAGCATTTTTTTCTGTCCTTCTCCCCCTCTCCTTCAGCCCCAGCCCAGGAAAAGCTCTTTTTTGTCTGGCAGGGACTCCTCATAGGATCTATCCTATATCTCTCTAGAGAAGGTCTATAAAACTCTGTGTTCAAACCTCTGACTAGTACTCTGAACATACAGGGAGTTTCTAGAATGTAAAAATCACTGTGTACGTCTTTGTCAGTCCTGGCTTGTAAGACTACTCTCTAGCTCAGTGAGTCTCAAATTTCGCTACATATTAGAATTACATGAGAAGATTTTAAATGTTGCTGATGCTTGGTGTATCCAAAATGATTTAAACTAGGCTCTTTGGGAGTGGGCCAGTGCTTAGAGTCATGCTCTAGAGACTCAAGACAGCCAACTTTGACAGTTATAGTGATCAATTTATTTCTTGGTGATAATCTCCCCATTCCCTAAAGGACATTGACCAATTTTGAATGAAGGTCATAGCCGTGATGTGTTTTATTGCAGAGCAATAATATTAAAATATTTTAAAAATATTAAACACTGAATATATTCAGTATATGCACATATATATGTGAAGGGCATAAAGGAAGCTTAGAAAGTGAAAACACCACCAGCCCTTGAAAGGCCTTGTATGCTGTTCACCATGCTAGCCTCCTCCTTCTACCAGATGTGATCCCCATCCTGAATATTTTGTCCCTCATTTCTTTGCTGTATTTCTTAGTCTCCAAATACTATAGCGTTTTTAGCTTTGTGGGCGTTTCAATTTAATATAAGTGGAACCATAGTGTATTTCTTCTTCAGTTATTAGCTTGTTTCATGCTTTATTGAAAAAACATTTTTTTTTCTCATTGTATTTTTCCACCTCTGCTGTTTGGAGGTTATACCACTCTCAATGCCTATCTTTTAGTGGTTTATTTAGATGATTTAATGTGTATACTTAATGTATTTTTAAGATAATATATATCTTTACCATCTTTCTAAATGGACAGAATTTTTTAGTTCCAATCATATTTCTCCCGATAAGATGTCCTGTGTTATGGTTCTACTTTTTTAAACCCTCAAATTATCCATTATCATTATCATTTTGTAAGTCAATATATTTTTTTAAAGTTGACCTACAGTGTCTATGCTCATAATTCTTTCTAACATCTCACATTCTCTATCCAGGATCATATTTCATCTACCAGAAGTGCATCCTTTAGAATTTCCTTAGTCGTCAACTCTGAAAATTTTTTCTGAAGATGTCTTTATTTTGCCCTTCTCCTTGAAAGAGTTTCATTAAGCACCGTTATTTTTCTCTAGGCATACTGAAAATATTATCCCATTGTCCTCTGGCTTCAGTTGTTGCAACTGAAAAGTCAACCATTCGTCTAATTGTTTCTTCTTTGTAGGTAAACTGCCTTTTCTCTCTGGTTGGCAAAATGAGACATGGAGTAGCTTTGTGCAGTTTCACTGTTCTGTGTCTCTGATTAATTCTCCACCATTTGCTCTTTAAATATTCCTTCCTCTCCATTCTCTCCTCATTGAGATTCAGATTATACATGTGTTAGACCTTTCATCCCATACTACATGTTTTTTAACCTCCTGAGACTAAGATTAAACTTCTCTTATGCTATGTTTAGATAAATGTCCCATGGATGTGTCATTCCATGTGTCATGTTTCTCTCATCATATCCCTTCTTCCCCTCATCAGCACTCCTTACTGCACACAGAGTCTATCCAGCCTTCAAGGTCCACTTCACACCCCACTTCATTGTCTATACGAAGCCCGTCCTGACTTATACAGGCCTCATCCATCTCCTTCAGTCTTTCACAGCACTTACTGTCCTCTGTGTGAGATAACATGGTGTAGAGCAAAGAGCACTGGACTTGAAGTCTGAGGACCTGAGTTCCAATTCTGGCTCCACCACTTAATAGCTCTGTGACCTTGGGAAGGTCACTTCTCTTGCTGACCCTCAGTGTCTTCAGTTATGAGGGTTGTTAGGAGGACTAATGCAATGAGGCCACAGGGCTGATGCCCAGTGTTGGCTCTGGCAGGAAGCTTCTCATGTGACCCCCTTTGTGTCCTTTTGCCTCTCTGCCTCAAAATGGAAGCCATTTCTGGCAGCCTAGTGGCCTGGGGGCTGCATTTCAATGCCATAACTGTGGAAATGTAGCTGTGAAGCAATATTTAGAAGAGGAAGCCCTCACGGGGTTGAAATCCCTGGCTTGTATGCCTCCAATTTGTACCCCTTGAATCCATTTTCCACCCTTGAACATTCACATATTCCTCTATTTAGGAAACATCAGTAGCTCCCGATTGCCCTCAGGATTAAATCTATAATTCTTTTAATGGTATGGAGAGTGCTTTGGGGCCTGACCCCTGCCTACTTCTATGTACCTTGCCACTGCCCAGCTGCTACGTTAGCCCTTCCTCCAGCCACAAAGAACCATGTGCTAATTCCTTTTGCAAACTGCCTTCCTTGCCTTTCCTGTCTTTTAGTCTTTGTTTTCAGTCTAACTGTCACTTCCATTTCTGGGCTCCAGAGCTGCGTGGGCACCTTCCCTAGGTGGGACCATAGCAGCTGGGGCCATACCCCACGTGGCCTTCATTACTACTGGTTACAGTGAGCCTTTTTTTTTTTTTATAATTTATACCAATCTTTATTTCTGTCCAGAGTCAGAGCTTTCAGAAGGCAGGAACTATGTCTCATTCAGTGCTGACTTTAGATGCTCAGCATGGGGCCTGGCTCCTAGAGAGTACTTAATAAATATTTGTTAAAGGGAAGAAAGAAAAAAGGAAGAAATAAAGGAAGGAGAGGAACAATAAAAAAACTACATTTCCCATTGTAAGGGATGAGAATCAGCTTAGAAAGGACCTGTAGTTACATTCTCCAGTGATCATTCTAGAACAACTACCCTGGACCATCTTCTGGTAAGGCCATGCCTCAGCCAACCCTGGTCATTAGCAAAACTAGAAAGTTTTCGTGGTCCCAATGGTGTGCTCTCTCCCCAACCAGAAGCGGCGATGTGAGGCCCTCTCCTCTTTCTTTAGCCAGGAGATTGTAGAGTGTTTAGAAGGGACAGAAGTGGGATGGGGTGGGATATGATTAATGCTGTGTTTTCAGAATACTTGGCTTAGAGGCAATCCAGGGGGAGAGAGAGAGAGAAGGGGAGGGCAGAGTGAAGGGGGGCAGGAAAACATAACAGCTTCTTGCAAGCATCCTACATGTCTCCTAGCCAGTAATCAGTTCTCTCAGGGGCTGGGTTTTCTGTGAAGTGGTCTTTGCCATCCTGAACTATATGAGAATGTGTCACCTTTGGTCTTGGGCCAAATAGCAATTTTGATTTCTAGGTAAGTATCGAAGAGGGGGCAGAATACACAGATGTTTACTATGGAGATACCTGAAGAGTCTCCTAGGAATGGCCCATGGACTGTTCCTTTCAGGGGAAGTCACCCTCAGCAGCCAGTATTTGAAAGGACTAGGTGGGGGTGACATAGCCTGGCAGTACTGTGACCATTGCTACTCCCAGCAGAAGGTAGCACCTAACACTAGCACCCATGTAGTATGCTTAGTGTATCCAATGCAGATGAGTGACATTGCATTAGACAGGCATTATGTTCTCAGGCACTGTGATGAGCACCTTCATGCATTAATTTAATGAATTCTCAAACGACTTCATGATGTAGGTGTATTATTAGTACCTCTTCATACATGAGGACATTGAACTGGGTTTCAGAGGGACTTAAGTACCCTGCCCAAGGCCACCTACTGATCAAGCCCCTAGCTGTGATTTTCATCCACACACTTGATCTCTGCTCCAAACAAACCCCATGACATCTCAGGCACTTGGGGTACAAAGATAAATCTTTGGTGTCCATTCGGGTCTTGAAGGAAGCAGAAGTGCAAGAGATTTATTGGAGGAAATGCCTGTGAAGGATAAAGGGGAGATAGCGCAGAAGAAGGGGGGAGAGTTTGCAGATGTGGTACAGGCCTGACACCTGTGAGGGGAGAGGGGGAAGGAGGGACGATTGGGAGGCAGAGCCTGGTATTGGAGTGCAGCTCAGAGAAGATCTCAGTCTGGCTGACGGGAAGCCCCTGAGCAAAGGCTGCTCACTAGAGGAGCCCCACACTGGGTAGGAATGGTGGCTCTGCTACCCCTGTGCTCAGTCATTGAACCTCCTGAGTCAGGGGGTACTCAGTCTAGCACTCCCTGCACTGGCAGCAACCTGAGGAGAGCGTGCCTCAGCAATGGATTCTGAAGGTGCAGTGGCTGGAGGCTGCCTGTCCCCATGCTGCTTTTTGCAGCAGGGGTCTCTCTTGAAGGGAGGCCTGAGCAGCACGCTTGCATGGCTGCCACAGGCTCTGTTCACAGCCAGTTTACTAATATACTGTAGAGTCGGGGCAGGATGTTATGAAAGCCCCAAGGTGGGATATCCCCTGTAGCCTCCTGAGAGAGAAACCATTTCCTGGTAGGGTTGAGCAGGTTGTACACTGAAGAAAGGGACCCTGTCAAGGGGGCTAGTTGGGGGAGGAGGGAGCGAAATGCAGAAATGTGAGCTTTGCCAATCTGGCCCAGAGAGCCACCCTTTTCTAGTTCAGCCACTCAGAGGGACATCGTTTTCTAACTTGCACAAAGGTGGAGTGTAGGTGACCAGCAGCCTGTGATTCCTGGGAGAAAAGAGGAGTCCTTCTGTGAGCACTCAGGGCCAGCTGAGACACAGGGGGCTGGGAATGAGGATGAAGCTTCTGAACAGGGAGGCTTCTGGAGAGCAGGTGGTTAGGGCACACGAGGTGAGCCTAAGAGGTGGGCAAGGCAGGCAGGGGCCCAGTGTCCATCGTTCCCAAGGCAGACTCTGCTAGAGATCAGTGGGAGCCCATTTGAGGGCTTTAGATGGAGGAGAGACATGACATTGTCATGTTGGTGTTACTGGTCACTTTTAGATATTAAAGAATCAAGTCACATTCAAATATGACTGTTGAGTCTCCCACCCAATGTAACACTCAACTTCTCCCCAAACCCAAGTCTAGGCTGGGCTTCAGCTTGAGGTGCGTGGGGTGGGGACGGGGGTGACATCTTCTAGTTCTTCTTCCTCCCAGCCTCTACTGTGCCTCTGTCTCCCCTTACTTATCTCCCCACTGCAGCCATCTTTTAGGTCTAGGTCCTCTGGCGTTGGGGCTGGGAAGTGGGTGAGGGGCAGTGCTGAATCTTTTGACCGATTCCTGATGTGCCCTTTCATCCTCTTTTGTTCGCCACTGTCTCTCTGGCTGAAGCCACTAAGTCCTCCAGGGAGCAGCTCCAGGGGGTATCCTCCCCCCTGTGTGGGACGTGTGTGTGATTCTTCATGTGTTCCATAGTGGGGGGAGGGCTTCCATTTTCTTCCCTCTCTCTCTTTGCCTATATAACTCTTCTTATATGTTGTAGCCTGGATGGGGAGGAGTTGGCTGACTTGATTGTCCCTTGGCAAGTCCTGGGCAAGGAGGAAAGAGATAGCTTCCAATTGTGCTGGCTGTCTTTAAAAGGGGGACAGGTGACAGAGTGCTTGCCTCTGTCCTCTGCTTTGGGCACAAGGGACATCCTGTTGTGCCTCCTGTTAAGGGGAGAGAAAAGAGGGGAGGGCCTGCAGGTGGGTAGGGAGTGGCATCGGGGACAGTGCGGGAGAAGTCCCAAGTGTGTGGCACCTTTCAAAGTCACGGGGGTGAGCAGCCCAGCGTCCTTCTACCCTCTGCTACCTCACTGGCTGTCAGTAACCCCACTGGATGTATGTAGAGGGTAAACAAGTGAGTGTGTAAAAGGACCATTTGTTGTAATTCACCTCTCCCCACAAAATAACAGATGATAACAGTAGCCAGCTTTTCCACAGCTCTTCTCAGTTTATGAAATGGTTTTAAATTATTTATCTGCCTTGAAAGTCGTAACATACCTTTGAAGTAAATGGGTTAAGATTACCACTTAAATGTCAAGGATATTGGAGAAGTTGAAGGCTGGGCTGAAGACTATATAGCCAGGTGAGGGCAGAGCTGGGTGGGTCATCTAGGTCTTCTGACTACGCCCATCTTCCCACTGCCCTGCCCTCCAGAGCCCATCCACTAAATGCACACTACCCAGATGAGAGTGGTGCCCTAAAAGCCTTTCGGGGGAGAGCTGCTGACAGAAACCATTCCAAGGCCAGACCTGCTTCCACACTGGGGTGAAACCACATTGTGTATAGTGTAGGACTGCAGAACCTGAGAACATTTTGTTCTTTGAGCTCAGGTGAAGCCTAGCTGTGTGCCTCTATTAAGAAATTGTTTGCCTAGTGTCCACAGGTAGACAGAGGAAATCTTGTTACGTCTTAAGAGGAAATACTGTTTTAAGGTGTTCCTTTATGGGTACCAGAGAAGTACTGAGGCAGGAATCATAAGTCACACTGGTCTCGTTGTTAAAGCAAGTCTCTTAAGGCTCTCCACAGGGCAATGCTTGTTGACTTCTATTTGTGATCGATAAATGCTACAATTCCAGCTCATTACTAATTCTTTGATTACCCAATTAATCCAAATTAGTGTGGCTTAATTTAGAGGAAAGCTAAATTCAGGTCCTTAGTAGAAACTGTCCCCAGGCTCACAGCTGGTTGCTTTGGGCCAACACGGCCCCTCAGTGGACTGAGGCAAATGCTGGATGGCCCCCGAGACCCCACCCTTCCTTGGACAGAGACTGAGGGGCAGGGATGAACAGGGATGGGGGCGAGTGGGGGCAACTGACATTTTTCTTTTTCTTTTTGAAACCAGGAATTATTAGCCGAGAAGATGCAGAAGACCTTCTTGAGAACATGACCGAGGGAGCATTTCTAGTCCGGGTCAGCGAGAAAATCTGGGGTTATACCCTCTCCTACCGTCTGCAGAAAGGGTTCAAGCACTTTCTTGTGGATGCCTCCGGAGATTTTTACAGCTTCCTGGGAGTGGATCCCAATCGCCACGCAACACTCACCGATCTCATTGATTTCCACAAGGTATCGCTCTTAGAGGTGCTGATTGGGGGGTGAAATTGGTAGAAACTTGAGCTCCAAAGGGAGAGCCAGGCTACAGGCATTCTAAGAGATGGGGGTGGAGAGTAAGCAGGCAACCCTAGGTGGTCCTTAGAGTCACAGGATGTGGCACATCGGGGTAGAAGAGACCAGAAGGTGTGTAGACCAGGCAATCTAGCTCTTCTCTCTGGCTTACCCTCTGACCCATGCGGGCACCGCTAACCCTGGTCCCCAGCCCCCTCTCACCTCGAGTACCTGAGTATTCCCTACTGTCAACACTTATGGACTTATTGACCAGCTTTCTGTCCAAGCCCATGTCTCACCCCCAACTCATTCCCGAGATGTCCCTCTTGAGGCCATTCTGGGCAGGCTTCTGGCAGCTTTGTAGAGTTAGTTAAAGCATACCAAGTAACCCTGTGGTTAGAGAAGCTTTTCTCATGGCGTTACTCTGTCTTGTTCCAACGACAGCTTTACCACGTAATACATGTGTGACCTTGGACAGACTCCATAGTCTCACTGAGCTTTACTTTCCTAGCCGGGCAAATGGTTGTAAATAATGCTTAGCTCAGATCCTACGAGCATTAAATGAGAGGATGTGCATAACAGTACTTGGTACCTGTAAAGTGGTATGGAAGTTCTTGATTCTCAGAACTCCTTTTGTTATTTGTTCCCTGGCCATGGACCTCACATTGAGAAAGATGTTGCCTTCTAAATAATGTAAGTAGAAAGAAGCAATTTCTGTATTAATATGGCTGTTGGCAGGAGTGGTAAGTGGGAGAAAGACAAAGTGGAACTCGATGACCTGGAAGGATGGGACCCAGGGATTCTGAAAGACAGCTCAAGGGTCCACCATCTGCCTGAACTTTGCACAGGTAGAAAGTTCCACGGAATTACTTGACTGTCTCATTGGGCTTTTGCTCTAATAGGGACTCTTGGGTTTTCCTTCATGGATATCCCCAGGGATCTAGGGACAGTTAGCTCTTAACCTGATCTTATAAGTGAAGTACACAGAAAGTCACCCATTTACAAATACCTAGACACTGGGAGAAGAGGACTGCTTAGAAAGCTAGACGAACCAGGATCAAGACAGCTTTCTCCTTGTGTTGGGAAGAGCTTTCTAACAACTATAGGAAAGAGAGAGGGAGGGGACGTGTGGATATGGGGACCTTCTCTGTGTCAGGAGCTGTACTTGTTGCTTTTAGGTCCATGTTCTCCTTTACCGTATTTCCCCATGTATAAGATGCTCCCATGTATAAGATGCACCTTAATTTTGGGGCCCGAAATTTGAAAAATTTTACATAAAGTTATTGAACTCAAGTTTTATTCATCATAAAGTTCATACAACTTTTCATCACTGTCAAAACTCCCAACCATTAGCTTGTCCTCATCTGTGTCTGATGACGAATCAGTGTCTTCATATATTGCCTCGTCCTCAGTTCCATCTATGGCATTTGAAATCTACAACCACTATATAAGATGCACCCAGTTTTTAGACCCCAAATTTTTCAAAAAGAGGTGTGTCTTATACATGAGGAAATATGGTAATCTTCACTATAGCTCTGTGAGGGCGGCAGATCAGCCCTATTTCACAGATCAGGAAAGGGAGCTTGTGTAACTTGGCTAAGTGTTCATGGCTGGTCCAGGAGTTAAGCCTCTAAAGCTTGTGCTTTTCCCCTAAACCACATTGTTTGTTGTCCCTGTCTCAGATAAGCTGCTTTGAGCAGTGACAAGCTCCCTGTCCCTGTAAGTACTCAGGCAAGGGGTAAATGTCCGTCTCTCAGAGATGCTGTGGCAGATTCCTGCATAGGAAGGCTAGACCAGATGTCTGTGAAGGTCTTTACTCTCTCCCAAATCTAAGCTTTGAGATTGCCAGTTTCATTTCTAACACTAAAGAGAGAGCTCATCTGTGCTCATGTGGATGGATATCTGGTGGCCAATTTTATAAGTTAAATTTTTAATTACACAATTCATTTATGATTACATTCCAAAAAAATCCAAATACAATACAAAGTGAAAGCCTTGTTCATTTCAAATCCCCATTTCCATCCACCTTAAATGATCAGTTTGCCCTGTACCTATCCAACTATTTTCTGGGTATTCATTAAAAAAAATGTATGTACATAAGGAAATACATAGTTTTATTGTTTTTCACATAAATTGAATAATCTCCTTTACCAACAGCTCAGCAATTTGATTTTTTAAACATGCTTAATATATCCTAGAAGGTATTTTATAAAAACATGTCTCTACAATCAGGCTGCCCCATTTTAAAGCCTTCCTTCATTATTGTGTATGACTTTGGGCAACTACTCAAACTTTTGTGCCTTACTTCCCTCCTCAGTGAGATGGGTTTAATAATAGCGCTCACCTCTTTGTCACTGTGAGGTTTCAGTGAGATATCACTGCAACGTGCTAAAACAATGCACCTGACATCTACGTTATTAGGACTTGGCTGTTACTGAAATATGTCTATGAGATCTTCCTATGTGAATACATGTGCTGCAGCCTCGTAAATGCCTATGGCGTCCCACGGTATGGATGTATATTGCAGTTTAGTTATTCATCCTCCTTTTGATGGCCACTTACATAGATAGCTTCCGGGTTTTCACAATCACAAACAGTGCTGCAGAGACTTCTTGCATAGTCACTTTGGGCATACATACGAGTATTTCTCTCAGACGGATCCCTCACATTGGAATTGCTGGAGAGAAGACCATGCACATTTTAATTTGCAAAGATCTGCCAGATTGCCCTCTAAAAATGTAGCGCCGATTCATACTCCTGCCAAAACTATATGAGGCTGTTTCCCCGAACACTGCTGCCAACACGGGATTATCAGTCATTTTAATTTTTTCCCATCTGATGGGCAGACACTGAATCTCACTGTTGTTTAGCTTGCATGTCTCTGATTACCGCTGATGCTGAGGCTCTTTTCATACATCTAATGGCCACTTGGATTTCTTCTGTGGATTGTCTGTTCACATCCTTTGTCCTTGTTTCCACTTAGATGTCGCTTTCTTATTGATGTATCAATTCTTCCAGCGACTACATTGCTCTTCAGCCACGTCCATTCTGCTCTTCCACTGAAATTTTTCTTGTAATTTAAATGGGCACCCTTTTCATTTCCAGCTTCTTTATTGGTTCTTTTTTTTTTCCATAATAGCCCATTCTTGTTTCATGGATGATTTATCATCTTATTCCACTGAGGAGATTAATACACATCTTTTAAAGTCTCTTTCTGTATTAGAAACTTGATATTTTCTTGGGAGTCAGCTCTGTTGTTGAGTTTGGCATCTTTCTTTTGTGGTAATGATTTTTCTTAAATATTTATAAATTTTGAGCTAGGAGGTAATTTTTAAACTTTGAATTTCTTATTTATCCATCAGCAGATACAGTTCCTGTTCCCCAAATCCAGTCTCTTTGTGCTTTCAGGGTTGGAGTTGATAGTGAGTAGCTCATCTTTTGGGCATGGGAGCATCTGAACTTTGTGGGTTTCTTTGGCCTTCCAAGAAACTGTGTGCCTCTCCTTACTTTCTGACATGCCTGAGGCAAAGACCTCTGCTGTCTGGGGGTCCCCAACCTGTCTCACTGATGCTTGTTTTAGCCCCGCCCCACATTAACTCCTTTGATGATTTCATCTTGTGTATCTTTTGGTTTTCAAGTATCCTTCAACATTTTTGCTCTGTTGACAGCTTTCTTCTTATACTCCCATACTTTTATAAATTTTTTTTTAAAAGCAGATTTTTTTTTTAATTTCTAGAAATTTGAGTGAGAAGGAGGCAGTCACATATTCTTAGTCTTTCTATCTTGAACTGGTCTCTGTCTGGTGGATGCTTGGGATACTTGTTTTCCTTTCTTGATTATAAGTGAATATTTCTATTTTTTTTAGGAGGAAATTATCACTGTTTCAGGGGGAGAGCTGCTGCAGAGACCCTGTGGACAGAGGGACAGCCCGCCAGACTACCATCTGTTGTTCGAATGACTTTTATTCCCTTGTCAATTGAACTCCTTTGGGAATCCTTTTTTTTGAACTCAACTGAAGAACTTCCAAGCTCAAATTCTATGGCCTTCTGGAAGATCCACCCCCATCCAGAGGATTAAGTAGATTATTACATCTCAAGGGATATGAAATATACGGTGTATGTGCTGCTGGTCCTCAACCCAGGGCCCAGGACAGAAATCGCTAATAACTGATGCAACTCTTTCATGAAGAGTTCAGACATGACCTCAGGAGATGAAGCCTGCTTGTCATGGCTGCTCTAAACTCAGCTTCGAGAGCCCATGAATCATGTTTTTATAATCCAAAATAATTCCAGTGCCGAACTCTGAGTATAACATATGCTAGATATTCAATAAAATGTTTGTTGAATAAATGCACTTCTGGAAGTTTTCCAACATTGATCACCAATGATTTCTAGTAAGTTATTTCCTACCTGTCACTGTTCATAAAGTCAGGGAGATTATAGAAGAAATATTGTAAAGGATTCATATGGAAAACATTGAAGATGCATCTTTAACGATGCTCATTATTACCCTCATTGATATTGTCATGGGAATTACTAAAGCTTCCGAACCCCAGCTTCCAGAACAGGTGACTGACACTGCCATACCTTCCTCATCTGCCTTTTCTTCTGCTATGCCTCTTCTGTCTTAAAATCACATCTTGGTCCTCATTTTGCAGTATTGAGGCAGTGGTTTCATGCATCCCTATAGATGTGCCCCAAACCTGGGGCGAATTATAAATCCAAGGATGGTTTGTAGACATCCGGTAAGTCCTTTGCTCTCTAGGATTTGGCCCTCTTTATGCAGATTACTCAAATGATTACCTTCATAGGCCTTTGATTTTGATTCTACTGTCCTGAGTATGTTCTTCCTATTAAGAAGAAGGTTCTCCCACTAACTCTCTATAACTCTCAGGGATGGTGTCTGTTTGTGCACATTCAAGTTTCACATTTATGGACATATACATAAGAGACAGCTTGCTATGAAGAAAATAATATAGGCTCTAGGATCAAACAGACTTGCTTGCAACTCCCCACCCTGGAACTTACTAGTATTTGAATGCTAGCAGCATTGTATGTGGTAAAAGTAAAAGGATGAATGGACTCTGGGATGTCAATGAACTGGTTTACCTTACGTGATAGTTGCATCAAACATCTCTGATGCTCTACTTCACCTCTGTGTTACCTGTTCTTCAGATCCTTGGCCACTTGTTTCACCCCAGTTGCAACGACTGCAACCAATTTTGCATGGGCTCTGCTCTTCCCCCCTGTGTCGATTGGCTTCATGTGAGCATATTCCACTGACACCTGGCCACGTGTGGTGCTTTGGGCTTTTCATCTTCTGTTACTGCAGAGGCATAAAACCGAGAAGGCTGGGAAATGAACTCTCCATGTGGTGAACCTTTGATCTGTGGGAGACAGTGGCTGGTAGATCAATTCTCCCTTTCTCCTCCTGGAGGGACTTCTCTGAGAGGCAGTTCTTCATATGGCCTCTTAGAAGACAGTCCTGCAAGATCAAGCAACTAGTAATAATGAAACAAAGCATAATGGTCATTCAGATCAGCACCCACCCCTGAATGTCCTTCCCCCTTCTTTTCCTCACTCCCCCTTCTCTTCTCCTGCTCCCCTGGGATTGCACTTCTGACTAAAGCAGCAGCATGTAAGTATTTGCCACAGGCTCTGCCTTGTGGGGAAGCCAGGGTAAGGAGTGTTCTACAAATGTGCTCAATAATATCAAGTGTGCAACCTGCCTCCATGGCTTCCCTCCTATCTGCCTGTCTCCTAGGGTCCCTGAATGACTAAAGTGCAGTGGTGTAGGAAACCTGCTTTCTGAACTCTAAAGTACTTTAACACCACAACCGATTATTATGAAAATTACCTTCTTACTTTTGGACTCAGAGGAACCGAATTTTAGCTGTGGCTGTGCTACTTTTGAACTATGTGACTTCGTCCAAGCCATTTAGCTGCACTAAAGCTCCGAGAAGAGCCATCACTAGGTTTTTTGGCAGGTCATTTAAATGATAAGTATGAAATCTCTGTCCAAGTGAAAGGTATTGCTGACAACCACCACAACAACAGCAATGAGTATTTCGTGCTTAGCAGTCACATGTCAAGGGGATATGATGTGATGGTTTTTCATGGTGTTAGAAACAAGTTTTAATTCCTAGAACTAGTAGCAGCTTTGAAAGCAGACCAAGATAGGCTGAGAACCTGAACCCCTGAGCTGTTGTCCCTGTCACCCTAATTAGTATGTGAGAGACAACAGCTGAGGTTTCAATACCTAACACATTTATTTTATTTGGGGCCTGCACTTTCTGTATGTGTCATATATTTTAGGTGTTACCTGGCCTTAAAATAAATTCCTTGTAAGTTGTCCTGTGAATGAAATTACTGTCTGGAAAACTGCAATTTCATCTGGAGAATTTTATTATGCTAATAAATGTCAGGATTCGCAAATAAAGGAATTGTCTTTTTTTTTTTCCCTGAGCCCTACAAATATAATGAAAAACAGTCAGTCAGCTACAAGACTCAGCAGAGGGAAAATTTACAATCTATAACTAGAAAGAAGTTGTAAAAAACACTGCACAGCTTCATGGAAGATAAATTTCAAGGGAATGAACATGTAGTTGGGGGTACAGATTCAGGGAGACCCTTGTGCAGCAGAGTTGGGGAGCTATCCACTCAGGAGTGGGGGACTATCTCAGGAACGTGGCTAAAAGAAGCTGCTGAGAGTGGACTGTTAGAAAGGAGATGTGGACATGAAGACCTGGGCTCCTGGGGACTGTGTCCTCTTTTGTCCTCTTGAACCTTCCCTACCTTTGTTCTGTCACCCTAGGCAAGTGTCCCCAATTCCCTGGGCCACAGTTTCTTCCATGAAATGGGGTAAACAGTGCTTGTCTAGAGGGTGGCTGTGAAAATAACATAATGTGAGGCTTTGTAATAGTACTGACAAATATTGTTTCAGGTGTGTGTGTGTGTAATTCTCACAACCATGCTGAGGAAGACAATGCTGTCAGCTCCATCTTGTTCATGGGGAAAGAGGCACAGAGATATTCAGGACTTTTTCAGGGCCACTTCTCTGAGAAGCTATATTATAGCACTGGGACTCACCAGTCTGGCTTCAGCATCTGTGTAGACCTTAACCCAGTCCTTCTCACACTGGGATGTGCAGATCAAACACAAGGTGATGTTCCTCAAATGCAGATTATCCTTCTGTGGACCTGAGGTGGGGCTTGGGGTGCTGGAATTTTGACAAGCTCCAGGGTGCTGCTGATGTTGCTGGACTGCCGGCCACTTTGAGAGGCAAGCCTTGAAAGCAGGGCTTTGGCAAACGATAGCTGCAGGCTGGTTCAGCCGGCTGCCTGTGCTTCTGAGAGCCAAGAATGGTTTTTACACTTTCAAATGATTGGAAGGAATTAAAAAGAAGAATAATATTTTATGACCTGTGAAAATTGCATTCAAATTTCAGTGTTCATAAATAAAGTTTTATTGGAATACAGCCACGCTCATCTGTGTATGTACTATCTTTGGCTGCGAATGGCCTGCAAAGCCTAAAATATTTATTAACTGGCCTTTTACAGAAAAAATTTGCTGACCCGAGCTGTAGATTATGGCACATGTGCTGGGAATCACTTTGGTTTCTTTTTCTGCTCTTTCTAAATCTAGTCCTAGGAAAGATTCTAACACCCTCATTTATATGTCAGAGAAACCTAAGTTAATGTGTTTCATTTTCTAGCAGTGTTCCTATTTTAAATTTGAATCTCATTCCATTTCTAGCAGCCAAAAAGGAGGCTTGTTTCTTTGTCAAAGGATTTTAACCAAATGTAAGCAAGTACCGTCACAGATATCGACACTTTACCTGGCCATCATTTACTTTCTAGAATTTATCATTTACCTGTGTATGTATCTGATGCCCTTCAGTATGTGAGGTCCTAAAGGTCTGACTATGTCGTGTTTACCTTCATGTTTTATGGTGCCTACAGCAGTCAATGCTGTTGCATTGCATTTGTTAGAGATGAGGGACGACGGACTACGCCGATTGCAAAGACCTGCTTTAACCTATGGAGGATCCTTGCAATCAAAAGCCCAGGCTGAACATACGGCTGCTGAGGGTTGGAATCCCAAACCCACTACTTTTCGTGGTTAAGTAAGTGTAATAAACAAATGAACAAATAAACAAAGGAGATTAAAAAAGCCAAAGACAGCTCTGCTAACAGCTAGTCTGAGATGCGTGGAAACTGCGAATTGAAACGGAAATCACATCATGACAAAACTGCTTTGTGACTAGCAAAACAGATACAGTAGTGCCCCCTGCCCTCCACCTGCCTTTGCTTTTCAGAGTTTCAGTTACCAGCGGCCAACTGTGGTAAAACCAAACTTGGTATATGGAAAATTCCAGAAATAAACAATTCATAAGTTTTAAATTTCACGCTGCTCTGAATAGCATGATGAAATCCCGCCCGCACAGGACGTGACTCAGCCCTTTGTCCAGCATCGCCACATGCTCCCTGCCTTTTAGTCACTTAGCTGTCTTGGTTATCTGATCCATTGTTGCAGTATCACAGTCGCTTGCATTCAAATAACCCTATTTTACTTAATAATGCCCCGATCACATAATTTTACTACAGTATATCGTCATGATTATTCTATTTTATTGTTAGGTATTATTAATCTGTTACTGTGCCTAACTTATAAATTAAACTTCATCATAAATATGTATAGATAGAAAAACACATAGTATATGTAGGGTTCGGTACTATCTGTGGTTGCAGGCATCCGCTGGGCGTCTTGAAAACGTATCGTTTGAGGATAAGCGGGGGCTACTGTAAACTGAGCTAAGCCTTCAAGAGAAACTGTCTAGGCTGAAGCCTTTTTAACCAGCTATGCAGACCCATAGGTTGTAATAGCACATCAGATGAACTGATCTAATAGTAACTCTGCATGACTTTTTTTTTTTTTAAGATTTTATTGGGGAATTGGTGGAGGGGGACAGTGCTGGGAAATTGGGGAAGGGGAACAGACAAGTTGCTGTCCTTTTGTTCTTCAGTCTAGTTGTGGAGGACGTCACTTCACTGGCCCATGTTGATATTATCATTGTGCTCTTTCTGGGTGAGGCAGATCGGTCGCCGGCCTCTAGACGGCTACTCATGGCGGCTCTTGGCAGCTCACGCTGGCTGCTGGCCACTCACGGTAGCTTTACAGCAGCCCACTGCAGCTCCACTGCAGCCTACACTATCACCTGTGACTCAGAGCAGCCCAGCTCCAGGTCAAGCTGTTGTTCACCATCTTAGCTGTAGAGGGCGTAGCATCACTGGCCCTAATGCAGGATCCGAACCAGGGCCCTGTTGCTCAGAACTGGCATCCCAAGCCAACTTTTAACCAATGTGCAACTTGGCCAGCCCTGCATGACTTTTTTTAATGTAAAATATACATAACACAAAATTTACCATTTTAACGTTTTTAAGTGTACAGTTCAGTGGTATTAAGTACACTCCCATTGTTGTGCAACCATCACTGCCATCATTCCTCATCTTGCGAAACTTTATTAAACAGTAACACTCCCTCTCCCCTCCCTAGCACCTGGAACCAGTATTCTACTTCCTGCCTGTATGAATGACTCTAGGTACCTCATATAAGTGAAATCATACAGTATTTATGGTTTTGTGACTGGCTTCACTTTGCATAATTTCTTCAAGATTCCTCCATGTTGTGGCATGTGTCAGAACTTTTTTCCTTTTTTTTTTTTTAAAACAAAGTCACTTTTTTTAAAAAAGATTTTTATTGGGGTATTGGGGGGATAGGAACAGTGCTGGGGAATTGGGGGAAGGGGAACAGACAAGTTGCTGTTGTTTTGTTCTTCAGTCTAGTTGTGGAGG
>NW_017733039.1:3194-36384 GCF_001890085.2 Hipposideros armiger | reverse complement strand
ACACGGTAGCCCATGGCCACAGGGGCTGCAGCCTACGCTGTCGCCGGTGACTCAATGGCAGCCCAGCTCCAGGTTGAGCCGTTGTTCAGCATCTTAGCTGTGGAGGGCAATGTCACTGGCCCTCATATGTGGGATCCGAACCGGGGCCCTCTAACATCCCAAGCCAGTTCTTAACCATCGCGCCACTCGGCCGGCCCAGAACATTTTTCCTTTTTAAGGCTGAATAATATTCCATTGTATGTATATAGCACATTTTGTTTATCCAGTCATGTGACAATGGACATTTGGGTTGCTTCTACCGTTTGGCCACTGTGACTGATGCTGCTATGAACACAGGTGTATAATCTGTATGATTTGTGTTCTAAAAAGAGCTCCTAGGTGCTCCAGCAATGCCCTACTTCACAGATTCTGACCAATCCTGCCCAGGCCATTCTGTGGTAAACCCCAGCTCCGCAGTCTCAATAAGTAACTTTTCTTAACTCCTGCCCTCTGAGACGTTCCACGATTCCCCTGGTATGTGCTCCCCCTTGCTGCAACAAGCCAATTAACCTAGCTTTGGTTACATGAGTGTTCCAGGTGGGCTTTAAAAAGCTGGTATCTGTAAAGCATGGGGTCCACGGTAACCACTTCGGAAGAGCTGAATGTCTCCTCTCCATCTGCCATCAAAAGCAGCTGTGGAAGTCCCTACAGTAAGTAGTATTCTGTGCCCATTTATGTCCACATCTTAGAAAATGAGTTCACAAGCCTGCTGGGCTGTAAGGTCAATTCCCAAGAGACAGTGTAAGATAGAGGATGATGAGGTCGCAGAGCCAGAAGCAGGCTAGAAAACGGTTTGGGTAGGAGCTCTTCTAGAGGGAAATTTCTTATCCCAGGGACACCCAATGTCAGAGGCCCAGCAATCAAAGGGGCCCTCAGGGGGAAGCTGCAGGAGAGGAGTTGTCAGGAGTTGTCTGTCACGTTCTGCAGAATGAGGGGCTGGCAGAGCTTGTGTGCGGTGGACCTTTAATACACTGGTCATGGGCTTCTGTGCTTCGAGACAGCCCTCCTGCTCTCCCTGGCAAGGCAGGAGGAGGCAGCAGAGGTAGTGGGAAGAGTCATTCTTTGGGTGCCATCAGCATAAATCTGAATTTAAAAGGCAGAAAAGAGAATAGAAGAGGCTTCTAGGAAGAGGAAACAACTGGCATAAGCAAAGGTGTGGAGGCAAGAAGGTGCATAAGTGTCTGTGTGTGTAAACTCCAGGGCAAAAATCCTTCAATACGATCCACAGGGTTCATTCAGGTCCACTGTGGGCTGTGTGTGTGTGTGTGTGTGTGTGTGTGTGTGTGTGTGTGTGTGTATATCAATGATGGCCTGATATGGGCTTGTTGGCTACTGTATCCCTCTCTTACCACACAAACTAAACATTTGCATAACCCGATTCATTCACCATTCGGCTCAGATTCTCAGCCATCAGCCAAGTGTCTGGGACTCTTCTGCAAGCCTGTGGGGCATCAGCAATTTGTGCTGATAAGTTGGGTGTTGACCAAAAATTCATCCTAGACCTTCCATAACTTAGTTTGTTTCCCACACATCTTCTCCTGACTACCTTTTATGTCTTTTTAAAAAAGATCCTTGTTAAAAATATAGCTAGCATGCAATATTATATTAGTTTCAGGTGTACACAATAGTTATTCAACATTTATATACCTAAGGAAGTGATCACCATAAGTCCAGCAACCATTTGACACCATACCACGCTATCACAATATTGTTGACGATATTCTTCATGCTGTACATTACATCCCCATGACTTATTTGTTTTATACCTGGAGATTTGGACTTCTTATTGCCCTTCACCTCCCCCCACCCTTTTTAATTTTGCAGTTACAGTTAACATCCAATATTATTTTATATTAATTTCAGGTGTATAACATATGGTTAGACATTTATATAATTTAAGAAGTGATCCCCTGACTAGTCTAGTACCCACCTGGCACTATATATAGTTATTACCATATTATCGACTATATGCCCTCTGCTTGACTTTACATCCCCATGACTATTTTGTAACTACCAATTTGTTCTTCTTAATCCCATTATTTTTTTTCTCCCTGCTCCCCAACCCCCCTCCCATCTATCAACCCGGTAAATCTGGTACCCATCTGATACCACACATGGTTACTACACTATTATTGACTATAATCATTATGCTACACCCTATATCCCCATGACTACTCTGTAGCAACCAATTTGTATTTCTTAATCCCTTCCCTTTAGCCTGGAAAGGATGAGGATTGGAAGTGATGAATAGGGGGCTTGTATTTAAGGCACTACTAGGATCACTGCCATGGTTCTCTACCTCAACAGAGGTTTGACTAAGGGGAAATAAACTTTGACCCCCTCAGCTCCCCTCCATCTGGCAACCATCTAAATGTTCTCTGTATCTATGAGCTTGTTTTGTTTGCTTATTTTGTTCTTTAGAGTCCACACATACGTGAAATCTCATTGCACCTGTCTTTCACTGTCTAACACTCCACTCAGCACAAAACCCTCCAGGTCCATCAATGCTGCTGCAGACGGCAAGAACACATTCCCTTACCTGGCTGAACAATATTCCACTGCATATATGTACCAACTCCTCTTTCTCCATTCTTTTATCGACAGACACCCAGGTTGCCTCCACATCTTGGCCATTGTAAACAATGCTGCAATGAACATATGGATGCACAATCCCCTTGAAGTAGTGTTTTGGGTTTCTTTGGATAAATACCAGGAAGTGGGGTTACTGGGTCCTTCTTTGTCTCTTGTTATAGTGTTTGTTTTAAAGTCTGTTTCATCTGGTATGAGTATTGCTACCCTAGGTTTTTTTTTTTCTGTTTCTATTTTCATGAAATAACTTTCCCATCCGTTTACTTTCAGTCTATGTGGTCTTCCAATCTGAAGTGAGTCTCTTGTAGGCAGCATATGGTTTTGTTTTCTTATCCATTCAACCACCCTATGTTTTTGATTGGAGCACTTAATTCACTTACATTAAAAGCAGTTGTTAATAGATATGTAGTTATTGTCATTTTATTATTTATATTTTTGTCCTTGTTTTTCATCATTTGAATATCTCGTGCCAATCCCTTCTGGCTTGCAATGTTTCTGTTGAGAAATCAACTGACAGTCTTAAGGGAGCTCCCTTGTAGGTAACTAACTGCTTTTCTCTCTCTCTAGTTTTAGGATTCTCTCTTTATCTTTAACCTTAGCCAATTTAGTTATGATGTGTCTTGGTGTGGGCCTGTTTGGGTTCATTGTTTTTGGGACTCTCTGCACTTCCTGGCCTTGTATGTCTATTTCCTTTGCCAGGTTAGGAAAGTTTTCAGTCATTATTTCTTCAAATAGATTCTTATTCTCTTGCTTTCTTTCTTCTCCTTCTGGTAACCCCATTATGCAAATGTTGTTACGTTTGATGTTGTCCCAGAGGTCTCTTAAACTGTCCTCATTTTTTTTTTATTCTTTTTTGTTTTTGCTGTTCCGATTGGGTTTTCTGCTACATTGTTTTCCAAATTGCTGATTGGATCCTCTGCTTCATCTAGTCTGCTGGTGATTCTTTCTAGTGCATTCTTCATTTCAGTTATTGTATTCTTCAGTTCAGACTGGTTCTTTTTTATGGTTTCTATGTCCTTTTTTATGATTGTTATTTTTTTGTTGAAGTTCTCACTAAGTTCCTTGAGCATCCTTATAACCATTGTTTTCAACTCTGTATCTGGTAGGTTGCTTGCCTCCATTTCGTTTAGTTATTTTTTTCTGGCGTTTTCTCCTGTTCTTTTATTTGGGATGTATTTTTTGTTTCCTCATTTTGGCTGCCTCTCTGTGTTTGGTTCTATGTATTAGGTAGATCTGCTATGTCACCCAGTCTTGCCGGGTGGCCTTAAGTAGTAGGGGTCCTGTGGGGCTCAGTAGCACTGCCTCCCTGGTCACCTGTGTTGGGTGCTCTTGGAGTGACAGTTGTGTGGGTTGTGTTTGCCCTTCTTTTGTACTTGAGCCTTGATTGCTGTTGGCATGTCAGTGGGTGGGATTGACCCTCAGGCAGACTGGCTATGGGGTTTGGGCACATCCACAGCCTATGTGCTGCTGTGCTTACCCCCACAGAGTGGGATTTGCCCCCACTGTGTTCTGGTGCCTGTTGAGATTGCTCTTTGTGTGTGCTGCTTGTGGGACTAATTGGGTGGTGCTCTGCTGTGGTCTGAAGCCAACCTCCAAGTGTGTTGGTTCTGGGGCCTCTAGGGAGGGTCTCTGGGGCATGCCCAGGTCAACCACTACCTGTGACTGGCCAGGGAGTGCCTGGTAGGAACTATGAAGTGCTCCATGGTTGGTAGATGCCTGTGCTATACCAGAAGGTGTGTGGGAGAGGCCATGCTGTGAACTAGGGAAAGCTGCCACCAGTACTGGGTCTGGGGTAGCTCTGCAAAAAGCCAGCATGCTCTGAGGCCTGCTGCCACCTGCTGGCTCCCGTTAAGTTTAGCTCCTGATATAGCCTCATGTGGTAAGCAAGTTGGGTGAGGCAGGGCCTCAGTAAGTCAACAGCGTGGAGTGAGTGGAGCTCACCAGACAAATCAGATTCAGATTTGACCTTTGGGGGTGAGCTCAACACAGGAAAGATGGTACCCACCTGCTGGCTGCCCAGGAGGAGGGCCGAACATAGGGAGAAGGGGAACAGTCCCTCCAGTCCTTGCCCTGAAGTTACACAACTCTATCTCTCCCCATATGTTTCTGACACCCCCAGGGTCACTGTTCCTCCACCGGAGCCCAGGGTGAGTGCCTACACGAGCCCTTTATAAGGATGTCTGGGTTTCCTGCAGCTTTCCATCCCACTGGATGTTCGGAATCTCCACTGTTTTTCACAGCCAGAAGTTCTGGGGGCTCTTCCTGGCACCAGTACTCTGGGCTGGGGATCCTGGTGTGGGGGGCTGGGGTCTCTTGCTCCCTTGTAGAAAACCTCTGTGGATGATTTTCAACCACCATACGTGGGTGTGGGACCAGCCCGTTTTGGTCTCCACCCCTCCTACCAGTCTTGACGTGGCTTCTTCTTTATATCCTTAGTTATAAAACTTCTGTTCAGCTAGACTTCAGATGGTTCTCCAGGTTGATTGTTTTATAATTTAATTGTAATTTTGATGTGTTCATGGGCAGAGGCAAGGACAGTGTTTACCTACTCTGCCATCTTGGATCTACCTTTTATGTCTTATGCTGGCATGTCTCTTAGTAATTTCCCTTTTATTTTCACATTTTCATGGATTTTTGGTGGGTTTTACATTTGGCTTATTCTGACTGGCTACAATTATTGCCTTTCATTTTTGCCATTCTTGAACAATTCTTTTCCCTCTGGGAAGCTGCTGGGCAATTTGATAAGGGGGACTCTATTGTATGTGGCATGTGTATTCTTTTCAGCCTCATATGTCTACTGGTAGTTGGTTGTTGGACAGAATTCCAGAAAGTTCTTTGGGATAATTAAGTCTCTCCCCTCACTTCTAGTTTCTAAGGATTTATGAACAGTAAGAAGCACTTGTGGCTTATAAGCAAACAAAATGTACAGAATAACCAAAATATTGTAGAGAAATACAAAAATTAGTATTCTAGTAAATAACAAAATCCATAAAAACATCTATGAGTCAGTAATCCAGAGTCTGATTCTAGCACACTGTTTTAGGAACAAATCAGACACCTCCCCAAATCTGCCTAACAAAATATGGTTTCCCATTAACAGCTTAGCAATTTGCTCAAGAGGCATGGAATCCCTGAACAAATGGGCCATCAGGAAACAAATTAATGACACTCTGCTTTTGAAACATTCTTAACCTTAAAAAGCAGATGCTAACTCATAGATGTTAAAACAGAAATGCAAAATCATTTTAGGGACAACTTAACTTATATTACTTAGTACATACCAAGGGAGGAATACTTTGTATTATAAGCACTTACCTGACGCGTCTATAAAACAATAGAGCCCAGGCTGATCAGTGTAGCGCACAGAATGGTTAAAGAGAAACCATCAGTATTCACAATAGAGACTTATGTTCTCAATTAAGCAATTCAATTATTGGTTTAAGGGAGGTACCATTTCTTCCAGCAATTTTAAAAGCCCCTGAACACTAATTTTTAACCAATTGTACTCAAAAGTACAATGGTGACTCAAACAGGAGGAAAAGTTACAGACACATTTCATAGGCTCTTACAAGCTTTTCCTCTTGTCTCTGTTTCTTACTTCTTCAGATGGAATCATTTTTCTGTCCTATTGAATATGTAATCTGTCTTTTCCCACAGATACCTGAGAAGGCCAGGAAAAGATCGTGGGGCTTTGCTGTCTATATTAGTCAGGACCCTAATAGAAAGGAATGGGACCCTCAACAAAGGGCCATTTGATGAGGTTTCATTCACAAAGGTGGGGCATGGGAGCCACAGTGCAGTGGCCTGTGGCCTAGCAGCATCCCAGTTGTGACCCCTGAGGCCCTAATAACAGGGAGGGAGCAGTTATGGTGTGAGGATACACATACAGCTGGTCATTCTGAGAGGGTCAGGACTGTGTCTAGGGACAGAGTCAGCTTGAGGTGACCTTGCAGGGAGGCAGGCAGGGCAATAAGTAAATAAATATCCTGACCTCACCTCCCTCCCTCCTTCTAATCTCTGCTGGGTGCCCCAGTGGCTGAACCAGCCTTAAGCCAGAAGGTCCACAACGCTTGTGTAATCTACACAGGTCAGCCTCCCAAGGTGGCGCGGGCCAAGGGCACATTTGGAAGGGGACAAAATTAGTCTGATGGTGTCCCAGCTTTTCTCGCCAAACTTGAGGGCTCTCACATATTCAGAGATGGTCTCTGCCTGCTCTCCTGGTCCATCCACCACTGTCACCTTTCTGGCTACCTTGGTAAAGTCTGTTAATGGGCCTTTCTATCTATCTAGCTTTGAAGGCAGAAGCCACATCTCATTACTAAGCCTCCCAGGAAGCATGACAGTGGTCATTGAACTCTGAGATGGCAGGCTGTCTCATTCTTTACACTCTGACATCCCTTTGATATGCCAATTTTAATCAATTTTCCAGGATCCCACTTAGTGTCATTGTTAGCAATGAGCCCGTTCTTGGGACATTTCTACCCTGGCTGTGACTATTTGAATAGTCTCTAACTAAAGGTTTATTTCACTTCTTTCTTTACTTTTTCCATGGAGTGGATTCTCTCCCTTTTTTGAAGTGTGTGTGTGTGTGTGTGTGTGTGTGTGTGTGTGTGTGTGTGTGGTATCTCCAAAGACAAAGTGACAATTGAAGACTTGTGAGACTCATCAGAAAAGGACACAATTGGTGTCAGCACTCAGCATTCCCAGAGGTTCTTCTTCTGAACCTGTGGCTCGAGGTTCCTGCAGGGGTCCTTGCGGAGCTGAAAGCCAGGACTCTGCTTCTGGGAGAACACAGAGACGCTGGGTCCCACCCGCGAGGTAGCTCCACATCAGTGCTCTATGGTTGTGGCAGAATAAGGAGATGGCCATTTAAAATGGCTATAGTCATTTCCTCACTGGTTAATCTGAGCACAGGGTGAAATTACTAGTGTAGTCCCTGGCAAATTAGAAGGGAGAGATAAAATTTAACTATAGTTTGGACTTGTGGCTGAGTCTGATATGGCTGCATTTGCAACTTTGCAAAAACAGAAGGACAGAAACCATACTAACAAAGAGAGACGAGATCCTCAATTTTCTGCTTATGTCGGCCCAGCCAGTAATTGTCTATAAACAGGATTACGTGGCAGCCATGAACAGGAAGATTTAAAGTAGTTTCTGATTACACGAGACTCATCCAGGGACCTTACAAACAAACAATGTTCCTACTCTAGAGATGCGCATAGCACCTGGGCTGGGACCTCTGCATCTATATTAAGGTCACAGGAATTCTGTGTTTTTGAGGTTAAGTGTCCCCTCTGTGGGGCACAGGATAGTGTGGACATTCTGTCTTTTAGGGATGATGACATACGCAATCTTCATAATTCAGGTAGCTGTGCAAGAAATGCAACTTTAATTTTCTGTGATTGAACATAATTTATATCAAGTTCCCATTCTGCTGAATAAAACTTGGTTATTTCAGGTGAGAGTCAGTCTATCCACAATCCCCTCTTCTTCTCAGGGTGGATTTACAGCAGTGGAGGCTTTGTGACTTATCCATGTGTGTGATTGAGTGGGCTAGGGGTCTACTTTCCAGGAGATGTTCTATCCTAGTCAGTAGCCACTGGTACCTGTAGACCTATCTGATCTTCTAGCCAGTGTTTATTCACTTTTTGGACATTTCGTGGATGCCTACTAAGCTCCTGCTCTGTGTTGAGTGCTGGGAACCTGGTGACAAATCAGCCACAGGCAGTGCTTTCCAGGGGGCTCCCAGTCTAGTGGGGTCACTGGAGCAATGCCAGAGCTCATCCCATCCGCTGGGCCCCACTTTACCATCACTACTGTCGATGTACTCTCAGTAGCTTGCACCTGCCGCTTTTCTTGGAGGACGGTGCTAGGGTGGCTGGAGCCACTTTGCAAAGCCGTGCGTTCGAGGTTATATTTCCACTCTCCTCCTTCAACCCTGGCTGCCATTAGTCAGGGCCTGCTGGACATGGAGCTTGGGAGCCCAGCCCCTAGCCTTGGGTTGGGGCAATTCTGAGCTGTAACTACCCTGTGGTGTCAGCCGGAAACCACCCTCTGGGGCACTTTTGCCCGAGATCCTCTCCTTGCTTGGCTTCCTCCTTGTGCTGCCTGCTTCCCTGCTCCCTCACTGGTCTTCCTGGAGCATTTCCTTTCTACGTCATTTATATGTGACTCCTCCTCTCAAGGTCTGCTTTTGAGAAATCTCGTTAGAAAAGTATAAAATCACATGTTTATGTTTCAGGAGTTCTGGGAACACAGCTCAGGGATTGTGTGTGTAACACACACACACACACACACACACACACACACAGAAAGTGTGCCAGGGAAGTTTTGACACCACTGTGATGCTCATGTAGAGTTGTAGTGTTGGTCTGTTATCTTTCTGGCTGCCTGGCATCTGAGCCCTTTACCCGAGTAGGTCCGGCTGGAATGCAGGCTCCATGACTCACTACAGGAGGTGAATAGCCCAATTTTCCCATCCTGTGCTCCCCTTGTAAGAAGGGCAAAATCCCCCAGACTTGCCCAGCTGGACAGATCCATCTGGGAGTTGGCATTGCAGCTGAAAAGTCTCATTTCCCGGGTCAGTGACGGCAGCAGTGTGGGGGCAGGGCCAGCCTGCATGGCTGATGGCACTGGCAGCACACAAGCCTATGGCTTCTAGTGCTTGCTGGTGGCAGTAGAGGGGTTGTGCCTGAAATGCTTTGCACTGTAATCCTGGCTGTAGCTCTGACTGCATTTTCCTTCATTCCTGTCCCCGTCCCCGGCTTCTTTCTCTGCCTTCCTGTAGATCCTGTGAGCTCCCTGGCACCCTCTGATAGACTATTTTACTGCTCACATCACCCCGAGACAGATTGTGCTGCAATGAAAAGTCTTCACTGGTCCTGAGTTCCAAGTTTGGGGAAGACTGAGGGGAGAGGCGTGCGAAAAAGCACAGGGGTGTAAAAGGGCACCAGGATCTGGGAAGCCCCAGGACTTTGGTGTTAACAGGAACAGAGCCAGGGATGAGCTGGAGAGAGTCAGCACAGAAGGATCTCTGGGCTCTGCTACGGAGATGGGACTTACGTTGTTTTCCTCATTCATTGCTTTAAAACATAACCCATATGGGGAGATGGGTCTTCAACACTTAGTGACCTAAACTCTTTGATCATAAAATATGTTGCAGTATATTTTATTTATAAACAAATATTTCTGTAACATCTACTGCCTCTAACTTCCTGGGTCCTTGAGTCCAGAACTACCTGTGCAGAAAGAGTCCCAATTTATCTGAAATTCCAACCCCTCTTACACAAGAGGAACCCAGGAAAGTGGGAGGATCATTTTCAAAGCACTTCACATTCTACGTGTAATCTGGATGCATTGTTTTCACCATCTCATTTTACAGGTGGGAAACTGAAGCTCAGATACCTTACAAGGTTTGTGGAGGTGGCTCAATGACTGAACACCGATACTGCTTTGTAAGCCCAGACCTTTTAGCTCCATAGCAGCAAGCCTCTCCCCATGCGCTCTCTGCAGATTTCATTTGCAGGTCACGTTGCAGTGTCTACCTAGAGCACATGTGAAATACAGCTCGCCTCCAGTGTGGCGATGAGGCATCCATCTTATTTCTTCTTTATCTTTCCAGTTTGGGTGTGAGAGAAGGTGTACATTCATCAGGGACGCCTGGGACCACTGTTAAGGATGCAGTTATAACTGACCGAAAGCTTCAGGGTTTGCAGTTACAGGTGGATCTAACCTTGGCAGCGAGGGGCTAATAAATGAAACTAAGATGTCCATATTTTTGAGATGCTATGATTTACATGTTTGTGTAAATCAAAATCCTTTACTAGTGTCCACGAACAGTGAGCTGCTGAGAACACGAGCCTATTGGGAGAAAATTCACATGATGTTTAATATTCACCATTTCCTGTGTTTCCATTACATGCTGTATAACATCCTACGTACTTCTATGTGGTACCGTATTTGCCGGTGTATAAGACGACTGGGCGTATAAGATGACCCCCTAACATTTCCACTCAAAATACAGAGTTTGTTATATACTCGCCGTATAAGACTACCCCCTCTTCCGCACACCTTCCACACACCAAATAAAAGGTAAAACAATATCAGATTTGATTTGGCCCACTGAAGTGCAAACAAGCATATTGTATTTCGTGTCACCACATAACCGTTTTGGCGATGTTGAGCCACCATGTCTGCTACATGTTTTTCGAGTTCTGGCCAGTGTGGGGTGCCTCTTCTTAATGCACACTTACCCCTTGGCATACTCTTTAATGCTTTCTCATTTGATTTCCAGTCCCGAACCATCTTTTCTGTTACTCCATATTGTCTTGCAGCAGCACAATTATTATTTTCCTTAGCAAAGTTTATAACTTTCAGTTTAAAATTTGCATCATACTTCTTTCTTTTGGCTGGTGCCATGATAGGGATGATAGGGGTTTGACTGGTCGACATTTTCTATGCTGTACTGTACAATGGTGCAGTATTGTGGTTGGCTGTTGGCTGTATACAAAGCCTGATTTGATTGGTCCCTGCTCCCTGTTTGCCCGCCCTGTCACTATAGCAGTCTGGTCCACCCTTGCATCAGTATCTCCCTGGGACCTCACTAGTGCGCAAGTGCGAGCTCTTCAACATTCTAACAGGCACCATGATAGCGCAAAATCGCGAATCTTCAATGCATATGTAAAGAAATATACGGTAACCTGAATTTACCACACTCGCAAAATCGCACACAGCCGACCATACACCCAGTATGGTATCGCGATTCGCGATTTTGCGCTATCATACTGGGTGTATGGTCGGCTGTGTGCGATTTTGCGAGTGTGGTAAAATCGCATAACAGCAAAATCGCATAACAGCCGAGCGTACACCCAGCAGCGCTGCTGATGCCTGAACGGTATGTGGAATGAAGTGGGCGGGCATCGGGAGGCCACTATGGCATGGGGCAAGCACTATGGGCAGTCTATCTGAAGTGTACCTGGCGTATAAGACGACCCCCCACTTGGAGGCATATTTTTCAGGGCCAAAAAATCATCTTATACGCCGGCAAATACGGTAACTGTACAATCCACTCAGAATGCAGTGAGGTAGGCGTAGGCATCCTCGTTTTCCAGACTTGGAATTCAAGGTTCAGGATGGTTAAGTCCTTTACCTGAGATCATACAGCCGGCAAGTAGAAAGGTTGGGGTTCAGACCACTCTGCCTCTAAAGTCCATACACTTTCTTTCCTTTCCTTTTAGAATTTTTTTTTTTAGTTTAGGTGTACAAAACAACATAATGATTAGACATTTATACCCCCCACAAGTCTACTACCCATCTGACATCATACATAGCTATTACAATACCATTGGCTATATTCCCTATTTTACCTTCCGTGACTATACATATATATACTCATACATATACACTCGTATTAGGTGCTCCTATTTTAGGTGCATAAGTGTTTACTAGGGTGATGTCTTCTTGCTAGAGTGATCCTTTTATTATTATGTAATGTCCTTCTTTGTGTCTTATAGTCTTCATTTTAAAGCCTGTTTTGTTTGATATAAGTGTTGCTGCTATCTCAGCATTTTTTCATTTCCATTTGTGAGAAATACCTTTTTCCATCTCTTTACTTTCAGTCTGTGTGTGTCTTTCAATCTGAAGTGAGTCTCTTGTAGGCAGCATATGTAAGGGTCTTATTTTCTTATCCATTTAGCCACCCTGTCTTTTAATTGGAGACTGTAATCCATTTACATTTAAAGTGATTATTGATTGATACATAGTTATTGCCATTTTATTATTCATATTTTTTTGTTTGTTTGTTTCCCCCCTTCTACTTCTTAAAGAAGTCCCTTTAACATTCCTTGTAATACTGGTTTGGTGGTGATGAACTCCTTTAGCTTTTTTTTTTATCTGGGAAGCTCTTTATCTCTCCTTTAATTCTAAATTATAGCTTTGCTGGGTAGAGTAGTCTTAGTTGTAGGTCCTTGATTTTCATCACTTGGACTATTTCCTGCTACTCCCTTCTGGCCTGCGAAGTTTCTGTTGAGAAATCATCTGATAGTCTTATGGGAGTGCCCTTCTAAGTAACTAGTTGTCTTTCTCTTGCTACTTTTAGGATTCTTTCTTTGTCTTTAACATTTGCCATTTTAATTATAACGTGCCTTGGTGTGGGCCTGTTTGGGTTCATCTTGTTTGGAACTCTCTGTACTTCCTGGGCTTGTATCCCTGTTTCTTTTGCCAGGTTAAGAAAGTGTTTTGTCATTATTTCTTCAAATAGGTTCTCAATCCTTGCTCCCTCTCTTCTTTTGGGATTCCTATGATGTGAATGTTGTTACACTTGATGTTGTCCCACAGGTCTCTTAAACTATCTTCATTATTTTTTATTCTTATTTCTTTTTGTTGTTCCAGTTGAATGTTTTTTGCTACTTTGTCTTCTAAATTGCTAATTGGATACTCTGCTTCATCTAATCTGCTGTTGATTCCTTCTAGTATAGTCTTCATTTCAATTTTTTATTGTTGTTGTTGATAGATACATAGCTATTGCCATTTTATTATTCATAATTTTGATTTTTTTTGGTATTCTTTATTTCTGACTGGCTCTTTTTTATGGTTTCTATGTCTTTCTTTATGCTTGTTATCTCTTTGTTGAGGTTCTCACTAAGTTTCTTATGCATTCTTATTTAATAGTTAAACTCTGTTTCTGGTAGGGTGGTTGCTTCCCTTTCATTTAGTTTTATTTCTGGAGGTTTCTCCTGTTTTTATTTGGGACATATTTCTTTGTTTCCTCATTCTGGCTGCCTCCCTGTGTTTGTTTCTATGTATTAGGTAGGGCTGCTACGCCTTCTGATCTTAGTAGAGTGGCCTTATGTAATAGGTGTCCTGTGTGGTCCAATGGCACAACCTCCCTGATCTCCTCTGTGTGTGTTCCAGGAGCGTCTCTTGAGTGTTTTATATGTGTTCTGTTGTAGTTGAGCCTTGATTGTTTTTGGTGCATCAGTGGGATAGACTCCCAGGCTGACTCACTATGAGAATTGGCTATGCCCACAGTGTATGACCTGTTGTGTATGGGGTGACCCCTCAGAGGAGGCTTTGCCCCAGTGGGCTCTTTTGCCTGTTGAGACTCCCCTTTGAGAGTGCCCCTTGTGGGGCTAACCAGGTTGTGCTCTGGTGTTGTCTGATGGTGGCCTCTGGATGTGTTGTTTTTGGTGTCTCTTGGGCAGAGCTCCCGTGCAGGGCAATGTCACCCTTCTCTGTTAGTGGCCCATGGTTGCCTGGTAGGCAACCACAAAGCTATACGTGGTTGGCTGCTGCTGTGCTGGACCCAAAGGCATGTGGTGGTGGCCTCGCTGTGAACTGATGCTGGCTGCCAACAGTAGTGGGCCTGAGGCAGTCTTGCAAAAGGCTCAGGACCCCCTAGACCTATTGCCACTTGCCGGCTGCCCATAAGGCCCAGCCATAGAAAGAGCCCCCTTAGGTGTGTGGGCTGGGCTGGTTGAACCGGTGTTGAGAGTGCCCTCAGCAATGCAGCAATAGGTAGAGTCCCAGGGAGTCACCAGGTATGGCTGGTGGTTTTTACAAAGTTAATGCAGATTCATTTCTTTTGCCAGTGCCCAGCCCGTTTTCACTTCTCACAGTGCCCCAGGAACACTGCAGCTAGCCACTCCTTGACTTGGGGCAGTGCCTGGCCTGTGACTACCTCGCGAAATGCCCTTAGAACATTGTAGCCAGCCACTGCTTGCCTTAGGCTCACATATTCCCGAGAGCTGTTCAAGAGTGGCTGTGGCAAAGGTTTTGGGTCCCTGTCTACCACCAAAATCTCCCAAGGCCATCTGCTGATGTAAAAGGCCTCTGTGGTTTGTGGGGCGGGGCTGGCAACCAAGGCCCCCAGAGTGTCCCTGGCAATGCAGCTCTATGTGGGCAGGGTGGTGTTCCAAGAAGTTAAGGGTTGTGGTTGGTGGTTTCTACAAAGTCAGTGCAGTCTTGGCTCCTGCACTGGTACTGGGCCTGCGACCACTCTGCAAAAATTCCCTGAGAACACCATGGTCAGCCATCACCTGTCTCAGGCTTGCAGGTTCCTGAGAGCTGCCCAAGAGATGCTGCAGCACAGGTCTTGGGTTACCTCCCACGAGCAAATGTTTCCTGGGCCATTGAGGGCCCACAGCTGTGGCAAAAAGGCTTTTGCAGTCTGTGGGGTTGGGGCCAGCAGCCGAGTAGTCAAGGGTGTCCTGGATGATGTAGCACCAGCTGTGCTTGGGGGCAGGGACCCAGGGCATCACCAAGGCATGCACGGATTCCACCAGACCAGTGCAGCCCCAGACTTGGCCCTTTGGAGGAGGGCTTAACACTGAAAAGATGGCACCCTTCTATAGGCAACACGTGTGTCAGACTCCATACAGGGACAACAATGGCTCCTGTCCCTCCAGCTTCCACCTTGAAACCACACAACTCAGTTCTTCCCCTCACATTCTTGGGATTTCTGAGCTGCTATCCCTCCACCAGAGACCAGGTGAGTGTTCCCAAGTGAGTGAACCTATGTGCAGGCTCTGTAAGAGGGTGTCTGGGTTTCCAGCCAACTTTCGCCCAATCAGGACAGGCAAACAGAGTCCTCACTGATTTTCACTGCCAGATGCCAAGGGAAATCCTTTTCCCAGCACAGGACCCCTGGGCTGGGGAGCCCAGTGTGGGGCAGGGACCCCTCCCTCTTTAGGGGTGACCTCTGCCACCAACGTGTCCCTCTCGGCATTTAACCACCAACCATGTGCTTGGGATCAGCCCACTTCACGTCTCCCCCTGACAAATCTCGATGTAGCCTCTTGTTTATGTCCTTAGTTATAGGGGTTCTGATCAGCTAGTCTTCAGGTGATTCTTGAGGCTAATTGTTCTATAGTTTATTTGTAATTTTGGTGTGATCCTGGGATGCAGTAGGCTTAGTGTTTACCTAATCCATTATCTTGGAAAATTCCCAGAGTCCATGCACTTTTATTTAGAATGTTGCTACTCAAAGTGTGGTCCTTAAACCAGCAGCATCACATCACCTGAGACCTTGTTAGTAACACAGGGGCCCAGGATCCACTCTAAACCCAGATACTCAGAAGTCACATTTGAACAAGATCCCCAGGTAATGTCTATTTACATTGAATTTCAAGGCACTGCTCTGGGCTACAGTACCCGGGCTTCATCCTTCCTAGATCTTGTGGATGGAATTCTGATTGCCATAGTCAATTGAGCATGAACAGAACAAATCTCACGGAACATTTCCTTTCCTCTCTATGTGCAGAATTGTTCCACTTTAGCTCCATATCTTATGTACAGGATTTAAACCTCTGGAGACCAAGCCAGAAATCTGTAAAAATGAGGGCAGCCAGGCCTGTGATATCCAGTTTGGCCAGCAGGGGGCCCCTGAGGCATCTGCTATAGCAGCTTCTCTAGCTGCAGGAAAGGTAGTGGGAAGTTGAGACCCTAGAGATATGGAATGTGCATTGTAGGGAGTAAATCACGCCATGATGAAAAAGCCCTGCTCTCTGCTGGCTCTGCCTGGGGAACCTGGCTTTGTAGCGCTGTGGTACAGAAGTGGAGGGGGTTTTTATCACTGTGTGTGTTTCAGACTAAGTGATGGGACTAACCTCCTGCAGACGCAAATGCATCTCTCCAGTACATGGAGGCAGGAGCAGGTGCACAGGGGGCAAGGGGCCTGGGTTTTAATTCTGCCATTGCCATGAACTCAGTGTGATTTTGAGACTTGATTGCTTTTCTGGCCTTTGTTCCCTCAGCTATCTTAGGAATAGGAACATAGAATCACCCCCAAGGTCTTTTCAAGCTCTAACATTCTATGAAGCCATAATTAAAATGCCCTGGAAGAACATTTTCTATTTAAAAGAATTTTTTTGTTGAATCAAACTATGCAGAGCTAATTATTACTCCTTAATTCATCTATTTTATAGCTTCCACTTTTTTTCTGCCTAAGTTTTTTAGGTACAAAAGTGAATATTTAAAATGTGAAAAGAGGGCCAGCTGAGTGGTGCATTGGTTAGGAGTTGGCTTGGGACACCAGCTCTGAGCAGCAGGGCCCCGGTTCGGATCCCACATGAGGGCCAGTGACTCTGCCCCCTCTACAGCTAAGATGGTGAACAACAGCTCAACCTGGAGCTGGGCTGCTGTGAGTCGCTGGCGACGGTGTAGGCTGCAGTGGGCTGGCCAGCAGCTGGCATGCGTTTTATGAGCTGCAGTGAGCCACAGTGAGCGGCCACCCAATGGCCGGTGAGCGATTGCTGCTCCCGGGAAGAGTGCAATGATAATACTAACATGGACCAGTGAAGCGATGTCCTCCACAACTAGACTGAAGAACAAAAAGGACAGAAACTTGTCTGTTTCCCTTCCCAAATTCCCCAATACTGTTCCCCTCCCCCAATTCCCCAACAAAATCTTAAAAAAAAATGTGAAAAGAAATCACAACAAAATACAAATGTGAATAAATTGCCAAGTACCACAAACATCCTCCAACCCAGAAAGATGGCATAATAAGTTTGCTAAATAATTGCCTAACACATCTCTATAGTACTTAAATCTTCCTACTTTTTTGGCTTTATACTCTTTGGTCATCTCTTCATATAACTGTAATTTTATAATATTTTCCATACAAAGAGTTAAGAAGTTAAGCTATTGTTTCCTCTAACAGAGTTGATCAAAATTTATGTTTTCTTCTTGATATTTGGGATGTATAAACTATATGACTCCAGACATAGACATAATCATTGTTTGCGTATTGCTACAGGATTGTGCTTTTCAAATGGGAAGCCTGAAAAAAATTGTATTTCATCCAATTCCCATCAACACAGAAAAATATATGGTGCATTTGTAACTTTGTACACTGCATTCTTCAGTATACTCTTGAGAGGAGAGAACTTCCATTTTGACTAAATGTCAATGAGAATTCCGGCTTCCACCATCAATTGTATACACTTGATGATTTGAAGGCTTTTTCACAGATTGGCTTCTGGCTGAGTACATTTTACACCTGGTTTCTCCTCCATTCTCAATTTACTTCTGGTGCCAGGCGCAGTAGGACACATTTCCAGGGTGTTAGAACTGATGGTCCTATCCTTTCATGAGAGGATTTTAAATGAGTCAGCGTGTAGAGTATTCCTGGAAGCCACTCCTACACTGTTGGTTCTCCAAGGCTCTGGAGGAAACCCAGGCTCCGTTGTTGCCGCCGAAGGATTTTCACCTGATGGGGTAATGCAGGCCATTGGCTATGGATGAGCAAGGCTTTGATCTTCCCCAGGGAAGGTTTCAGTGGAGGATGGGGCAACTGGAAAAACTTCTTTCACTGTCTTAATTTTTCTTCACCTCTTCTGAGCTGGTTCAAACCTCAGTGTAATTTCCCTCCTATCTGATGTAGTCTCTCTTCTCATTAACAATTTTTTTCACCACATTCCAAGAGTCTGGAACTATGAGTATGTTTGGGATGGAAACAGTTGCATCCTACTTTCCCCCTCTTACTTTGAACCACAAATTGAAGGATTAGTATGAAAGGAAGCTAATGATTTGGTTATTCTATTCATCTAGAGAATATTTCTCAGGTAGGTCTCCCGGACTGTCACCTGTGCTGGTGATTCTCTGCCTAATTGTTTAATTAAACCTCATATAACAAGGTAGTGACCCAAATTCAAAATGAGGAAAACTCGGTAGGGCCAATGACGTATTTCTTCAAAAACTAAATGGCATGAAATAAAAAAGGGGTGGGGAAGCAATGTTAAGATGAAAAGAAACTTAAGAGGCAGAGCAACCCAATGCAATGTGTGGACATTGTTTGAACTTAAATTTGAACAAATCACCTATAAACAGGACATTTGTGAAACACATAGGGATGTTTAAACTTGGTCCTGAAATTAATTGATGCTGAGGAACTTTTGTTAATTTGGCTCAGTCCAATATGATGAAAGTTTGGATTATGGTTCAGCAAATGGTCATCCCTCTACTCCCTACTACTCATGTCCCCCAACTGTAGGGACATACAGGGAAGGAGGAGACGACAATGGCTCCAGTCAAGGTGGTGGTGACAGGGTTAGTGGGAAGGGATGAGCTACAGAACCATTTTTATCTTCCCATTTCTCCCACCACCTCCTCTCCATACAGTTATACCTTTTCTTTCCCTCTTCTTTATAGCCACAAAGGTATAAGAGTTATACATATTCTGTAGCTTCTTCCTAGAGAACCCTCCTTTTGGCCTAACCCGTCTCTGCAGTCCATCCTGCCTTTGTCCTGCCTCCTCCAGGAAGCTGTCTGTACCACAGCTCACCTGTCAGCCCTTCTCTGAAAGCCACTGCACACCCTGAATTTACAGGCTTCAGTGTATAGGTCAGGCCTTGGTCACTTGCTCATCTCCCCAGTTGGACAAGGGGCTGGGTATCTTGTGTGCAGTACCCCTCTTATCCTATGTACTCAGAGAAGGTTTGCTGATTGAAAAGAACACTAGGTAGAGATAATTTATCCTGGGAAATGTATTTACATAGAGACAGGTGGCCTCAGCAATGCCTGTACCAACTGGAGGTGAGTTTGGAGGCAGTGAGAGTACCAGGCGGGAACCTTCAGACTCCCTGTAAGATAATGAATGACATGGCATTATTTCATCATGTCCCATACCGGGTCATGGCACTTCAGTGATGCTCTCCTCAATGAGAAGGGAGGACTCCTGGCAGAGAAGATATTCATTGATCTGCTCCATTGCAGTGCTTCTCAACCCTGGTCACACATTCAAATCACATTGGGGTGAGTGGGGTGGGTCTTAAAAGCCAATCCTCATGCATGGCCCTTCCCACCTCTTGCAGACTAATTAAAATAAAATCTCTGAGTGGTCAGGACCATGGCATCTTAGTTTTCAAAATCCATGCAGATGATTCCAACTGCAGCTGAGGTTGACAAGCACTGGGCTGTGGAAATCTTTACCCCACTACAGAGCTGGGATTTAATGGAGTCATTTACAAAGCTGCCAGCTGTTCCTTGTTGGCTGTGCCAACAAAGAGAACAAGCTTATAGTTTTTTACTTCTATAAAATACAGTCAATAGTCCCAACAGTAAACAAGGGGAAGGTTCTTAAAGCCATACGCTTCAGGAGAAAACTGGGGTCTGGGCTTAGCTGCCAAGAGGAGAATTCAGAGGGATGGGATAGGGGCCTCCTTGCAAAGGAAAAGGGGTGGGACAGTCATTTCAGATGCTTTAAAATTCCTTGTTTTGGGAAGGAGGTTGGAGCATGGGGTGGGAAGGACAGAGGCCAGAGGACAGGAGGAAGGCAGGCCTGAGGAAGTGTATCTCCCTTCAGGTTCAGAGTCAAAGGAAAAGCTCTGACAGATTGAATAGGACTCATCTGCCTGGAGTCCATTGTTTCCATCTACCACTTCTCTCCATCTTGGGGTTAAAGTGTCCCTTTCTCTGGGCCCTGCTGAGGTCTCTGTACCACTAGCAGCCCTCGCCAGGAGGACATGACCTGCTGGGGCGTGGCCGGGAGCTGAGTGGAGCAGATGTGGGTGGTCGAGGGTGCTGGTCAAAGGAAAGAAGGACTAGCCAGCTTGAGGACCCTCCTCTGTGCTCCCACAGCAGGGGTCTCTCTCCCTTTTAGCGCTTCCTACTTTGTATGACCACTGAGTGGGCAAAAGGTATGAATTATTTACATGATGCTTGTACAAAAAAGGACACATTTCCTAATTTTTTGAAATAATATAAAATCCAGCTCTGAGATTCAGCTCATGAGGAAGCCAGGTCCAGTCATTTTGGGGCTTGGCTTAGACAAATGCTCAGAGGTGAACACGATCCACAGTGGCTTCCTTTGTTTTGTCTGCTAACAAGGTCATTGCTTCCCTGAGAAGGCCACTGTGGTGATGTCCTGAAGCAGAAAACCAAACACTTTCCTCCTGCAACTGATTTCAGGAATTGGAATAACACTCCCTTCAGTCCCCAGTACTCAAAGCTGCAAACTCCTCACCTTAGACCGTTCTCATTGGAGTCACCTTGGGAACCTTAAAAACTAATGACTGGCTCTCACCTCCAGATTTTCCGATTTAATTGGCCTGAATGTAGTCTAGGATAATGACTTTTAAAAGTTCCAGGTGATTCTAACCCACGGTCAGTCCAATTCCTCATCATCAGACAAAGAGAAGGTTCATAAACCCAGCTGCCTGCAGAGGGTGGGTGGTAAACATCAACACAGAATGTCAAGTCTCCCTTCTTCCCAGATCCAGTATGTTTAAGAGCCTTGTGCAGGCTGAAGACAATGGCTACAGGGTGGCCTTCAGTAGCCAGCATGGGACCACTTGCCTGGACTTTAGAAGACAAAAGCTTACTCACATACTCACCGAGTGGGTAAAGGAAGCCCAACCCTTCAGGACTGAAAGCCCTGGCTGTCTGTTTGGGGAAAGAAGACACAGTTATTTCTAAGTCAGGTTACAGTATATCTCTAAGAAATCATCCTGCTAAACTAGTTTACTTGTCTGTGTCCACCTTGCATGCAAGTTCCATGAGACCAGGGACCATGTCTGTGAGTTTACTGCTGGATCTCCACTTTATAGGACAGAGCCTGGCACTCAGCCAGTTGCTGGTGCAAGAACAGATGAATGCCTAAATGGATGGATGGATGGATGGATGGATGGATGGATGGATGGATGGATGGATAGATGGATGGATACATAATGAGTGTATGGATGGATGAACCAGAATCACTGCCTTTTGAGATACTGGAAAAGCAGCCTCTCACTCAGGGTTTATGGTTCTTTTAAAAAGCCAGAATTGGCAAGGGACATCTAAAAGCAGAGCAACCTATAAATTCAATTTTTATAAAGGCCAGAACCTCAGAGCCCTGGGGAGTTTTATTTTAGCTATTCACGTGGTTGCAATTTAAGATTTTATAAGAGTAGCCGCTGTGGCAGCCTCTCTATCTTGTGACATGCAGACCCTACGACTGAGGAGTAAAAAGAAAGTGCATTCCTAAGAAAGCCATCAACCTGGAAGAGTGACCTTTCAGACACAATGACTTATAAGAGAAGAAAAAAAATGCTGCAGTGAAAAGAATAAGAATTCTTTCTTCATTCTTTTCCAGCTACCTTTATTCCTGGAGGAAATATCTTTGAGCTGCCTTTTATCCCATCATTGTGTAGGCCTTGCATCTGTAACCGGTGCAGAAGGGAGTCTCCCAGGGCAGAGACCCGTGTGAGCTGGTGGGGGCAGGTGGGAGGTGGCTGTTGTCAACTCCTGTCCTGACCTGGTTTCATTTTGGCTGTGCCCAATTAGCATGCAGGCCTTCCTGTGAGCTCATGTCCCTGCAGCACAGTCGTCCCCAGCCAGGACCCAGGCCTGTCTGTGGGACCAAGTCGTGGGTGGTCCCAGATTCTCTTGCTTGCCCTGTGGGAGCTTTTGAACCTGATGTTGGTTAGGCCTATAGGACAGAGGGGTGAAGAGTTCAGTAAGAACTCCAGGGCCAGCAGCCTGTCCCACACCCTGAGCAGCTCTCACTTCTCCCCCCTGACCCTTGCCCAGGCAGGGACTGAACCCATCAAACCATGTTTTTATATGCTGTCATGAAATGTAAGCCCATCACTGGAGGGGAGTTGGTGCCCTACTCCTGCTTAAGGTAGCAAGTGCATGAGATGATGGTTGAGATGTGCTTAACATTGAACCTTTATAAGGGGGGATGGCAGTTGGCTGTCCTTCCTCAGCACAGGCAGTGCCGGACGCCTGCACCATACTGGACCTGGTGAGTCCACTCCACTAGTGGTGTGTTAGTCTGAGGATGTAAATTTTGTCGGAGTCCTTCTCTGTACCAAGCTCTGTGCTTTACACATTTTATCTTCCACAGTCCTCACAATAGCCCTGAAGATGAGCATGATCACCCCAACTTACGGAAGTGAAAACAGAGGCCCAGAGTCATACAACTAGCATGTTTATCATCTTGGTGTGTTTGATGCAAAGCCCAGGGACTGACACCAGGAGCCCCTGTAGAAATTTGTGAGACTCTGCAGGGCGCGTGTGGAAAAGGAGGGGGAGGAGCACGTAGGCAGGGCGCCGGCCTTGCCAGGCAGCGTGAGGAGGAACAAAACCCCTGGGAAGCTGAGACTCACAATGGATGCCAAGGACAGGTGGGCTCAAGGCCTGTCTAAGTTTGTCTGGAGTTAGTTGAACAAGGACCAGCTCTGCCTGTTGTTTGGGGCAAGGCTGATAGATGGAGCCGAAAGACCTCTATTCTCTGTGGGGTCACCAGTTCATGTATGACCCCATTTGGGTGGGAGAACCAATACATTGGTGGTTGAATAGACCCTCAGAGACAAACTATATCCTTTAGATAAAATAAAATGAATTTTAACAGGAATAACTCCCAAACTCACCATCAGGCCTATGACATCAACTAGATAGGTACAGGTCAGAAGAGCTGGAGCTATAGGCCCTGCCTGAAAAAGTCTCAGTGCTCACGAGAGTATGGGTTCTACCAGGTGAAAGAGCAGAACCAGAGAAAAGATGGGCGGTTTTACTCTAGGATCTTATTGGAGGGCTGGGTTGCACTGTTCAGATGATGTTTGGTCAGTTAGAACTTGTATAGAAAAACATGAATTAATTAACGAATTCATTAATTAATTAAAAAATATTAGAATTTTCCAGTGTTAGGCACTCATGGATTTCCTAATCTAATGTAGAGACTGAAAATAAGTGCAGAAATAACAAGACTGATTCAGACGCTGATATAAGTGCCTGACTAAATTGAAACGGTGGGTATGTCAGAAAGTAGCTGGTGAGTGGAGGCTACTTTAGATTGGGGGTCCAGGAAAGGTGTCTTTGAGGAGGTGACATTTGAGCTGAGGTCTTAATGGATACATTAGTTTTGAGCTGCCGGTTAGACACCCACAAAAGTTTGCCCCCTGAAGTTAAAATGCACACAGGCTATAAGACCACCCTGACTGCTGAGACCAACTGCAATTTCTGGGACTTCTAAAACCACCTTCATGTTTGATAGTTCACTGGAAGGCTCACAGAATGAGCTGAAAGCGATCATACTCATGTTTATAGTTTATTATAAGGAAAGGACCCAGATGAAAATCAGCCAACCGAAGAAGTTTATAGCAGGATCCAGAAGAACCACATGTGGAGCTTCCACTGTCCTCTCCCCGTGGAATCCGGACAGCGTCACTCTCCCCTGTTGCTGTGTGACAATGTGCACAGACTATTGCCCACCAGGGAGGCACATCGAGCCTCGGGGTCCGGGTTTTTTATTGGGGCTCTGTCATGTGGGCATGGCTGGTGCTCATGTGGCTGATTTTAATTTCCAGTCTCTCTGGTTGCGCTGATACCACATAATTTAACCCCCCGCCCAACCCCCCCGCCCACCACAGATCACATTGTGAGGCTATTTGGTGTGATCCAAGGCTCCCAGACAAATAAAGACACGCCTATTAGGCATGATATTCTGAGGCCTTAGAAATTACCTCCTAGAAACCAAGTGCAAAGCATAGACCTCTTTTTGGGCAAGGTCAAATTCTTCACTGCACAACATCAGCAAATGTGAAGTAAAAAGTTGGGTTTGAGTTTGGAGTTCAATGGAAATATTTGAGCTAGAGCTAAAATGGTTGGGGGATATTAGACACAGCCAGCAGGAGACAGAGAAAGTTTGAGGGCCGAGAAGAAAGCCCAGACACCCCACCATTTGGAAGCATCCAAAGAGCCTGAATTAACAAAAGACACTGAGTGGTATCAGCCAGCCATGTAGGAGGAAACTACACACTTTCAGATTGTTTCTGTGGTTATATATGTATATATATATATGGCTAAAGGTGTCAGAATCGTAAATATAATAGTGTATGAAGCAAGAATAATTACTAGTATTTTAGTGGAGTTAATATGCAGCAAGACACGCTTGCATTGTACACAACACTATGAGCTATCATCTATAAATTCTCCATTTTATATAAATTGCTAACATTTAGTAAGTGCTTAATATGAATTAAGACTTGTGTTCACATTATGCACAAGACTCTGTGAGGCATCTTCTCTATTAAATTCTCCATATTGTAGAAGAGGAATTAAGTCTTGAGAAGGTAAAAGAACTGGACAAACTAGTTTCACTCCATATCCATCTGCCTTCAGGGCCTTTGCAGTTAAGAACCAGGCCACACAGTTTCAGTCCGGGCATTGGGGACTGAGGAAGGAATAAGAGTGCTTTCTGCAGGGCCACTATTTGGAAGCGGATGTAGAACTGCTCTATGTAGCAACAGAGGGCAGATGTAGGGCCTCCCCTGTGCTTTGGGGATTTCATTTGACACAGGGAAGGCTTCCCAGTAGCTGGGGCTCTGAGTCAGGCACAGGTGGTGTAGATGGTGTTCAGGCTGGTGAGCCACAGTCAGGGAGGGTAGACCCGTGTCCTCCTTCTAGACCACCCTGCTGCTCCTCATATGTGAGAGGCTGCTACTGGGTCCAAGCTTTGTTTCCTTCTCTGCTTTCTGGGCCATTAAGAGTAATGCAAATACTACAATTCCCACTCCCCTTGAGTTCTCCTTCCTGTGTCTTCAGTTTTCTTAAAAGGAAACCAGCCAATAAACAAGCTGCAGTTGGGTGCACGCCTCATGGTTGTTGTCATACAGAGCTATACTGAGTGCCAAATTATGTGGCAGGTGCTGTGTTAGGTGCATCTCAACAAGTCAACGAGGTAGGTCTTATTATTTCCCTCTAAAGGTGAGGAAACTTCAGAAAGGGGACATTACAGAGCCAGGATTCAAATTCCATCTGGCCTGGCCCCAGAGCTTGTCCTCTTAACCCCTGTGTATGACTATCCAGATGCTGGGTTACATCCCCTTGAGGTTGTCCAGGCTAATGTGTGAGCTGTCTTGTCAATGTCATTGGTTAGCTATGGGATTGCTGCATTTCCTCCCTTAAGCCATTAGTGATAACCCATAGGTTTTCATGTTTTGGTGAAGGCTCAACAGCAGAAACATGAGCTGTTGATGAGAAATAACAGCTGAGAAATAACATGGGCCTTCTATGAACATCAGTTGTGGGCAATGGAGGACAGACACCTGCCGCTGTAGCCAGCAGTCTTTGCGCTGACCCTGGCACTCAGCCAGGCTTCAGGCTGGGAGGTGTGTATGCGAGCCCTCATTTCCAAATAATTGAGTCTTCAGCTTCACCCTGTTGTCTGGCTAGTGGCCCTTCGTGACCAAAGCACTGTTCAGATAGCAAAGTGTAAGTAAAGCTCCGTGATCTCCTGTGATCTTCATGTCAGGCCTGGTGTGCTACTGTGTTATACAGGTGAGAAAGCTGAGACCCAGAGAGGCTGAACCATGCCCAGGATTACCTAGTCGGTTAATGGCAGGACAGGAATTCCCACATGCTTTTTGCTTTACCATTCTGCCCTTGCGAGAGACTGAGTCTACCAACCAGCCTTGCCCATGGGCCCAGAGTTGGAGAGGTGAGTGTGGGAGGGGAAACAGTGAAGACAGCTGCGATTGTGTTTCTCCATGAGAAACATTCAACAAAATTTGATTATCTTCATACCCAAACCAAGCATGGCCACTGAGCTAGTACCTAATCCTTAGTCGTGCCCGTGCATGGAGGAAAATAGGATGCTGAATGCTTGAAAAATGTAATTGTCACATTCATGCAGGTGCCTGGAGTGATTATGCTGTGAAATTTACCTGGCAGCTCAGCAGTGAAATTGCAGCTTATTAATTTTGCCTGACTTGATGGAATCCTCCTCATTCTAATCCTCTGCCTACTCTTTGCCAGAAGATGAGGGAGAGGAATGTGGATGGAAATGTAAACTGTAACTTGCAAAATGGCTTTTTATGCAGCATTTCTTCTGTTGTCCACACTGGGTTTTCAAGCACAGACATTCTCTTCTCATTGGGTCTGGGTGGAAAGAAAGCTGGGGCCTCTTAGGGGGTTTCATTCATTTCCAGCAGGACTGCAGAGGAATTGAAAATGAGTCTGGAGGAAGAAGGAGAATGGGATTTAAGAGTCCTGCTCTGCAGATTTGATGGAGAAATTCAGAGAACTTTTAGAGCTGGAAAAATTCTTAGAAGTCCTCCATTCTATTATAGCCCTCCCTCAAAAAATTGTGCAATCTTTGAGTTAGTTTGGATTGAGCCCTGGGAACCTGACCTGACAGGTAAACTTGGGCAAGGACCCATGGGGCTATTGTCAGTGCTTGGTACAGCCCAAGGGTTGACATCTGAAGGTAAGCTGCGGCTGCAGCAGTGGGCACCTGGTGTCTGAGCATGCCGCTTAGGTCCGACTGAACCATAATTGACTGTATCTAGATGTTTCAGCTGGTGGAGGGACCCCTATGAGGCCATTATTGGGGCTAAAGCCTGGGCTGCTGCACCTCCCTAGGTCTCAAGCTTAGGGAGCAGAGCAGCTGGGGTCCCTCCAGCAGTGGCTACATGTCCCCAAGGCACTCCAAGGCTCTTTTTGGGAGAACCTTGTAGAATGTTTTACTGATCAAAACCAGGGCCCTTTCAAGTCTAAGCCATTTCTCAGATTCTCTTTTTTTCCTTTCCCGGGCCCTGTTTATTTTAGTGTTCCCACCATCCTTTCTTTCTGATCCATAACCTGGGTAGGTAATAAGAAGGAGACTTCCCATAGCTCTCCATTCTTGCTGTCCTGGTCTCTGGCCCCTAGGAATGCCAGCTCACAAAAGGGCTACATTTCCCAAGATAAGGGCCTTGGATTTAGGAGTGCTGGGGGATCATTGAAGGTTCCCCCCCATCCCAATACATTCATTTCAACTTAATAAGTTTTTACTTTACAGTAGCTTTTAGATTTACAGAAAAATTGCCAAGATAGGCCAGAGAATGCCCATGTACCCCACATCCAGTTTCCTGTATTATTAACATCTCACAATAGTATGGTACGTTTGTCACAATAAATGAACCAATATGGATTTATTATTGTTAATTTAGACTTCCTGAGTTTTCGTCTAATGTTCTTTTGCTGTGGTCAGGTCTCCTTAGGCTCCCTTGGCTATGAGTTTCTCAGAGCCACTGAAGGGTGCAACCTGGTCAGGTGTAAGTTTTGAAAACTCTGGGACTAGAGTGATGGAGGGTGGGTGCCCTCTCAGAGATGAGTCTCTGCGTGTAAAGGATGACAGGTGGACTTGCTGGCATCTTGGCTCAGGCCCTTAGTCTTGGGGCAGAGGCTGGGGAGGTGGGCTAGGGCTATGCTTCCCCCCGCCAGAAGCACCGTCAAGAAATCTGTTCCTTTTATCTAGATTTATAGATTTATTAATATATTTTAGTTGTTTTATTTATATCAGTTATTTACATTGTGTCTGTAGGTATTTCCTATTTTATTCGGTTGTTTGTTTATTTTAATTTCCCCCCTTTTGTCTTGATGAGTTTGGTCAAAGTTCTGTTGTTAATTTCTTCAAAGAACTAGAGTTTGGTTTTGTGAAATGACTATATTTTTGGATTATCAATTTTATTTTATTTATTTTTGCCTTTATCTGTATATTATTTTCTGCCTTCCTATTTCTTTTATTTGTTCTGTTTTATTTTTTGCAACTTCTTGAATTGAATGTTTGTTTTCAATTTCTATTTTTACTTTTCTTGATGAATTTATGAATAGCTGAGAAATTCTGCTTCAGCTGTTCCCACAAATTTTGAAATAGTGTCTTGTTACTGAGTTTTAAATATTTATTAATTTCAATTTTTTTTAGCCTAAACATTATCAGTAATATGGAATCCTGTTTTCTGATACATGGGATTTTGAATTTAACTTCTTGTTGGTAATTTATAATGCTATTGTGTTATGAATAGAGGACATATCTCAGTGACAGTGAGTCCTTAGAATTTATTGACACTTCCATGACATAGTTCATGGTCATTTCTTGCTGTATGTTAAATGTTTAATTAAAGAAAATATACACTGTATTTATTTGGTGTGATATTTGGTAATTGCATTATTCAAGTATTGTATTTTTTGTTCAATTTTAATTGCTTTGTGAGTTTCTGAGAGGGGGTGTTAAATTCTCAACTGTAATTGTTGATTTATATATTTCTTCCCACAGTTCTGTCAGTTGCTACTTTATGTATTTTGAAATTATACTGTAAGGTACATAAGTATTCATAATTATATGTTCTTTCTCTACTATTCCTTTTGATCGATATATTATTTGTGCTTTAAATTCCATTTTTTTCTGATATTAAGATTGCTCTCCCAGAATCTTTGGCTTCATATTTGGTGTATCTTTCCCCATTTAGAATTTTTTTTAGCTCTTCTCTATTATTTTGCTTTGAAACATGTCTAAGACAACCTATTGGTGGACATTGTTTTCTTTAATCTGATGTGGGAGTTTCATTTCAAATTGTTGAGTTTAACCAATTTGGAGTTTTAGTTATCATTAGATTAGGACTTACTTCTGTCATCTTATATCACATTTTCCATTTGTTTTGTGTATTTTTCTTTTTTTCTATTTTTTTCATTGAGTAAGCTGAATTTTTCTCTGCTGATCTTAAAGCCATACATTGTATTTTGCCCTTATTGTGATTTTCTTTTCTCTAATCGAATTGGATATCATTGCCAGTGGTGTTAAGTAAGAGTAGAGAATATGGGCATTCTTGTCTTGTATCTAAGTGTAGAATGAATGCCTCCAGTGATTTCCCATTAAATGTGATACATACTGAGAATAACTATATTCCCCCTATCAAAATTAAGGATAAAACTCATTCCTCCTCTCCTCACTTGACTGAAATTCATGAAACATTTAAGTCATTCCGTTTTGGATATGATCAAGATGGTGAAGTAGGCAAATGCTATGCCTGCTCCTCTTATAACCACATCAAAATTATTGGGTTATCGGGAAAGTCATGATGTATTTTTCTCTGTTTTTCAATGCAAAAATGCATCATGACTTTCCTGATGACCCAATACAATACTACAGAACAACCATCATTGAGAATCGCCTGAAGTCTAGCTGAACCGAAGCCCTACACCTAGAAAAAGCCACTTCAAGGCTAGTAGGGACAAAGGCTGGTGCCATACTCGCGTATGACCATTAAAAATCAGGAAGGACATATCGGCTGTAGAGGACCCCCTTGGAAGAACGAGGGTTCCCAGCCTTGTACCAGGCTCCCCAACCCAGGGTTTCAGTGCCTGGGAGAAAAGTCCCCATAAGTTCTGGCTATGAAAACAAGTGGAGATTGTGGCTGAGTGAGACAAGGGCAGTTGCAGTCACAGGCTTTCCTTTTAAAAGGCCACACATGGACTTATTCACTGACAAACTCACTTGCTCTGAGCTCCAGTGCTGGAGCAGCAGCTCGAATGGCACCAGGGACATATGGGGAGAAACTGAATTGTCTGGCTGCAGGATGAGGGCTGCAGGGGCAGCTTTCTCATGGATGGAGGACCTGACAGAAGCCATTGTTTCTTTGTTGAACCCTTTCTCCTCCTGCTGTGCATATTCGGGTGGCCACCATATCTGAGTTTCCATAAACCTGTCTAACATCTTTTATTTATCCCGATTCCCTGAGACCCTGTCCCATCCAACTTTCACTCTCACCCAAGTGACTTCTAGTGGCTTTTCCATATAAACATCCTAACTTGGCTCATGCTTTGGACTTTTCTAAAATCTCTCAGAGTTTCACAAAGCCCAAACAAGCAGCATCTGGCTTTGGTATGTCTCGTACCTATGGATAAGCAGCCCTGAGTCTGGCACTATTGACACCCTGCCTTCGTTCATGGCTTGGCCTCTCAAGGTACCTTTAATCCCAGCATGGGTGGCAGCCAACTGTGGATTGCTTTGTGGCTCATGTCAGATTGCCCAGGCAGGGCACTGGCTGAAGCTGAACTTGGCCTCCCAGGAGGCCCCAAGGCTGGCACACCCAGTGGCCAGGTTTGGACCCAGCCAGAGCATCACCTTGCACCTCCAGGATGACACACCCAAAGGGCACACTGAGCAGGCACCGGCACTCAGCTAAAGCGAATCCTGCTGTGTAGGGTCAGCCACTGCTATAGTCATGGCCAGTCCTCACAACCAATCAGCCCAAGGATCAATCCCTCACATTGATGTACAAATACTAACCAAAGCTCAACTATAACAGGAGGGCACACACAACCCCCACAAGGGTCACACCTGGAGCACCCAGCTCAGTTGACCAGGGAGACTGTGTCACAGGGACTCACAGGACACCTACTACATAAGGCCTCTCTTTTAAGACTAGGAGATATAGTAGCCCTACCTAATAAATAGAAACAAACACAGGGAGGCAGCCAAAATGGGGCGACAAAAGAAACATGTCTCAAATATAAGAATAGAACAAAGCTCAAGAGAAATAACTAAGCAAAATGGAGACAAGCAATCTACCAGATGCAGAGTTCAAAACACTTATAAGGATGCTCAGTGATCTCAGGGAGAACTTCAACAAAGAGATAGAAAACATAAAAATGGAGATAGATAACATAAAAAAGAACCAGTCAGAAATAAAGAATACAATAATTGAAATGAACAATACATTAGAGGGAATCAACGGTAGGAAGCAGAGGATTGAATTAGTGATTTAGAAGATAAAGTAGCAGAAAACATCCAAATCAGGACAGCAGAAACAAAAAGAATAAGAAAAAAAAAAGAGAATAGTTTAAGGGGCCTCTGGGACATCAAGCATACCAATATTTACTTCATAGGGGTACCAAAAGGAGAAGAGAGAAAGCAAGGAATTGAAAACCTATTTGAAAAAATAATGATGGAAAATTTCTCTGAGTGAAGGAAATAGACATAGAAGTTCTGGAAGTGCAGAGAGTCCCAAACAACATGAACCCAAGACACATCATAGTTAAAATGCCAAAGGTTAAAGATAAAGAAAGAATCTTTAAAAGCAGCAAGAGAAAGGCAGTAAGTTACCTGCAAGGGAGCTCCTATAAAACTATCAGTTAGATTTCTCAACAGAAACTTTGCAGGCCAGAAGGGATTGCATGAAATATTTAAAGTGATGAAAAGCAAGGACCTGCAGCAAAGATTACTCTATCCAGCAAAGCTATCATTTAGGATCGAAGTACTGATAAAGAGCTTCCCAGACAGGAAAAAGCTAAAGGAGTGCACCAACACCAAAACAGAATTACAAGGCATCTTAGAGGGAGTTCTGTAAGAAAAACAAATAAAAAAATATGAATAATAGATTAGAAAGTGCAATTTGGTAGTCACAAAATAGTCATGGGGATGTAAAGTATGGTATGCAGAATATAACCAATAATGTATAGATTATGTAGAGTGTTAGATGGGTACCGGACTTATTGGGGGGGGGGAATCACTTCATAGATTGTGTAGATGCCTGACCACTGCACTGTATACCTGAAATAGAATAATATTGAATGTCAACTATAAATACACACACACAAACACACACACACACACACAAACACACACACACACATCACACACCAGGGGTGCCAAAAAATTGAATACACATTTTAAGAAAGAAAAACTGTATTAAAATTGTAATACTCAATATATACTGACAAAAAAAAGATGAATACAAGTCACCTTTGACTTCTGCAATTACAAGAAGTGCTCAAAGTGGTTACTGTCAGCATCCAGACACTTCTAATTATGGTGAACTACTGCTTGAACAACGTTTACCAAAGTGCCCACTAATATACTTTTTTTTTGGCACCCCTCACCAGGAGGTAAAGGAGGGAATATAGTCAATGGTATTGTAACAGCTATATACGATGGCAGAGGGGTAGTAGACTTGGTGGGGTTATCACTTTGTGAGGTGTAAATGTCTAATCATTATGTTGTTTTGTATACCTGAAACTATTATATAAAAAAGAAAAGAAAACACCTAACTTTATATAAGTGTTTTTTCAATTAAGTGAAAAAAGAAAACTCTAGCTCTATTTCATTCTGCCTTACAGAGTAGTCAGAAAGTCATTGTAAGTTGGTTGTACCCACAGTTCCTGGTAAATTATTGGCATATTTATCTAGTGGGATATGAAATCACTTTGAACAGCTATTTGTGTTTTGTATCCATGGGTGAAAGCATATTGCAAACAATTGTGAAATAAGCAAATTGTGTTTCAACCTTGCCAGTTTCTCTTTTCTGTTCATTTCTTCATGTCCTGATTTCTCCCTTCAAAGCTTCAATGTAAACCAGTTTCTTTATAGATCAATACTTTTGTAAAATAAAAATTTAAAGTCCCAGTATTTAAAAGAGTACAGACAGCTGAAAATTAACCTTTTAGATGTGGGACTTTCACTGTTTCTTGATGAGAAAAAATATGAATAATAAAATGTCAATAACTACATATCTATCAATAATACTTTAAATGTAAATGGATTAAATGCTTCAATCGAAAGATAGGGTAGCTGAAATCAGACAAGAAAAAGAAATAAAAGGCATCCACATTGGCAAGGAGGAAGTAAAATTGTCATTATATGCAGATGACATGATGCTATATATGGAAGACCCCAAAGACTCCATCAAAAAGCTATTGGAACTAATAGACAAATTTAATAAGGTAGCAGGATACAAAATCAATACTCAGAAATCAGTTGCATTTGTATATACCAATAATAAACTATCAGAAGGAGAAATTAAGAAAACAATTCCATTTAAAA